>NW_026623290.1:55136-110578 GCF_030028575.1 Malurus melanocephalus
TCTCCGCCGGTGTCTGCTCACCCTTGTCACCGGGATGGATAACATCCATGACAGGGATGAGCTGGAGCAGCCGTGCTGGCTGGGGGCTGAGAGAGCTGCCKTGGCTGGCGCGGAGCATGCCGGGCGGCCGAGAGCCGGGTCTGGAGCCAGAAGAGCTGACTAAGTGACAGGAGCCATCACGGCTCTTCGCAGCATCCAGCAGTTGGTTCTGTGCCTCTCAAGACACTGACTCTGCTGCTTTCCTGCCTGGGCTTGTCCCGTGTCTCTGCGACGCCCGCACAGGAGACATGGGGGGCCGTGAACTCGGTCTGAGGACAAAAAGGAGTTGGCCGTGGCAGGTCCGATGGATGCTTTAGCGACTGACACGGGCTGAAACGAGAAAATTCCATCTGTGTCCCTCTTCTGACTTCAAGGAATTGTTTCTTCTTCCCCCAGCATCCTCTTGAGCAAGACAAGGATGGGGTTAAAGGACRCTGCATGTTTTGAGGTGTGCTCTGGGGTGCATCTAGAGTCACTTTATCGTACACGAGTAGGGCCTTTGCCTGGATTAATGCATCTGCTGCTTTTGCCGGTGGAAATGAGCACAAAACCCCGGCCGCAGAGTGGAAGGTGGCCCCTCAGAGCCAGCCTCCCCACTCACACCCTTACAAAATATGAGCCCCAGCTCTTTAAGAGTCAGGTTTATTTTTCTCCTTCAGTTTGCTCCTCCCGGTCCTCCCCCCACTTCAGTGCAACTGAAACCTGATCTAATCCCTTTGCACATGGGTAATTTATTGGTCTATTGGGCTTTTCTTGATGGCAAATTGCATTGTCTTTCTTCCTGGGTTGAGGCTTTGGAGCAGTTTGCTGCATTCCTGCAGCTCTTTTCTCAGGGCTGATCTTTCACACCCCCTCTGAGCACAGTCAAATCAGTTTTATTGGGCCTCTTTGTTATGCAAACAAGGCAATAATAACCAGGCTATTATTCTGCAAGATTGTGCTTGATTAACAGTTCAAAGGAGGTCGCTGGAAGAGCCCGGCGCTGTCTTCTCGCACAAATCCTTTCAGCAGGCTCGGGTCAGGTGGCCCTTGGGTCTGGCTCGCCCCACGGTGCCCTGTGGGGTTGGGGGAAAGCTGTCCCTGCCCGTGACATCTCATCCATCAGAGCTGCACCGAGCTGCTCCTTTCTCTCCCTGGTGTGACAAGGCGCCGGCTGATCCGTGTCATAAAATAGAATCGCAGAATGATTTGGATTGCAGGGGACCTTTAAAAGGTCACATCGTCCAACCCCCCCTTCCATGGGCAGGGAACTCGTGAATGTCTCCGGGATGGGGGACCCACCACCTCTCTGGGCAGCCTCTGCCGGTGTTTCAGCGCCCTAATTGTAAAAAAGAAAAAAAAAAAATCCTTCTTTATATGTAATCTCACAGCCCTTGTAGACATTGAGATGTGGGTCCAGCATGGCCACTATGTGGGATGGCTCATGTAGACACCCCCTGAAACAGGGACAGCATGAGGGGCTGGATGCAAAACACAATGTGCATTACTTCAATTTTTATTTGGACTCCTGATACCTTGCTGGTMGTGATCCCTTGTGCCATGTTTTTAAGGAGCAGCRTGTTTTGTTGTTTGGTTGTTKGTTTTTTTTTAAATTCTGGGGTCGTTTTCATGCTGGTGGTGACTGCTGTCCACCTGAGAGCAGAGCAACCCACATCTCCTTGAGGCTGGCAGATGTTGCTGGTATTTAGCACCTTGGAGAATCGTGCCTTTCCTATTGAGGTGTCAGCATAAATATGTTTATTTAGATTACTTAAATAAATATGTGTTTAGGAGCCTAAGTCTGGGTGCTCAGATCTGAGGCCAAAGGTAATTAGGCTTTACTGTGTTCTCCAAAAAAGCCCTTTACTGCCTGTGTGAGGCTTGCACATCTACACTTCAATCCGTGTATTTGGAAAAACGCGGGATGATGTATTTGCATCACATGTGGGTGATGAAATACTTTCCAGCCCGTTAGGAACCAAGAGGATATTAAAAAACATCGCTCAGCAGTGAACACTTCAAAATTAACAGGTCTGGTGAACATGCATTCAAAAGTCTTGAAAGACTCTGAAGTCTTAAAAGATCTTCAATCTTAAAAGAAATAGTTTTTGCTTGCTGAAATTAATTTCCAGTAATTCTCTTGGTTACAGGAATTACAGGAGATTAGAAGAAATGTTGATTTTGTGCTAGTTTTCTGAAAAGGCGTGATTTGGGTAAATGAAATCCAGGTTACTTGACACCAGCTGAAGGGAGAATAGGGCAGCACCGATAATTAAATGCTGTTAAGGTTAGATGCGTGTGTATGTTTGAACACTTAATTTGACATTGAGCAATGCAAAGTACCAGTGGTGAGGGCAGAGCCGTAGAACCGGGGTTGGGTGACACCCCAGAACCCTGARTGTGTGTGTTTGGTGGTTCATGGGATTCTTGTTGAATGGAGGAGCACTTTACTTGGGAGAAAGTAATGGGTAAAACAAATATTAAGCTRTGCTTTTAAAGTAGAATGATAGTGAAGTATTTGTAATTGCAGAGAAGATTCTGGGGTACCATTGTGTGCAGTTTCTCCTTCTGTTTTGTATTGAGATGTTTGATATAAGAAACTCTTCTGTTTAGTTTAATCAATCTTTTGGTTTTGTTGTTGTAAGTAAAAATTGTACGTTGAGTGTGGATTTTAACGAATATTCTTAAATAATTCACGTGCTTTCCAAATCAGGAGCTCAGGAAAAGCTCATATCTGGTTGCCTGCTCAGTGCAATGTCTCTCCCAAAAAGGGTGACCTCGGCAGAGTTGTGAGCGTGTCCTTTATCCCTGTTGCCTGTCGGGGTGTGCAGGAAACAGGGCTGATGGTGGGGCTGGGCAAACACCTTCCAGCGAGAACTTAAAAGTGCAAACCGTTTAGCTTATCTGGAGGATTGACAAGGAACTTGATTGCARTGTGTAAATATCTTTGTGGGAAACACACTTGTTACTAACGGACCTTTTACTGCTTTGGAGAAAATTGCTGGTTCTTTTTATGTCCTTACAATGAAGTCAGATAAAATCCACTTAGAACCGAGACCCGTGTTTTGTAAAGGTGATAAACTCCTGAAACAGCCCGCCGAGGAGCGGGGTGGTTTTTCAATGTGCACAGACCTCAGGAGTCCCCACGGGAAGTGTCCCTGAACAAACGGGGGATGCAGGGGAGCTGTCCTAGTCATGGTGGTTTTCTGTTTTTTTTTTGTTTTTTGACTTTAACTTTCTGAGACCGGTGGTTTCAAGCTAACAAAGTGAATTTTGTTCCCTGGCTTGCATGGGAAAGAAGATCATGGGGAGTTTGGGAGGTGGCCTGGAGGGGTTGAAGTCACCTGTCTAAGAGATGAAGGCTGAGAAAAATCACCCAGACCTGGGGGATGTCTCACAGATCTCGGGAGAACCTCGCCGCGTTCCTGCTTGAGAGGGATTTGTTTCCATGCTAAGTCATCTGTGGYTGAAAAACAGAACCATTGTGAGTGGATGGAAAATAGATTATGCGAAATTGAATAAACATTGTTTCTTGGCCCGGGTACAAATGAGCCTGCACCACCATGCCAAAGCCGCTGCCAGAGGGGACGAGGCAGGGCTGCTTGGGAGGGGTAAGGGTCGTGTTTGCTCTCCTCAGAGCAGGCAGTTTGCTGGTTCCTCCCCAGCAGCAGGAAGGATTTACCGTGAGCCTGGCTGGGGAAATGTCCATGGGAAAGGCCGGTTGTGATCTCACACAGCGCCCCAGCGCCATGGCACCTGGATTTGGAGATGTGGCCTTATATGGGGCCCTGAGCGGAACGGCGAGAGGGGACGGTGCCAAAAGCTGAGCGATAACATCTTAGAGCTGAACGCTCCCCCTTCAGGCCCTGGGAGGAAGGAGATGGGCTTCCCTGCTCGCCGTTTGGTCGGGATTTTTTTAATTCGGTGCCTTATAAAGTCACGCGTGACCCCGGGCAGGGTTGCAGGGGGATGGGTCCGGCACTGGGTTTTGGGGCTTCTTAGCAGCCCCCACTTTGCCACAGCTCACGCCTGCCTGTCCTCATTCAGGTGAATTAAGCGAGTCCTTAAAAAGCAAGAGGCTGTGGGTTTATTCCTGCTAAAAGAATCGCCTCTGTGCAGTACAAGCTGCTGGCTGGGTGGGGTGCTTTGTGTAGTGCATCCTGCTGCCTTCCTGAGCCGTGGGGTGTGTGGCTCCTGCGTGGCCAGGGATGTGTCCCCCGGCTTTTCCTGGAGCTGTGCAGGTCTGGCTGCAGCGACAGCACCTTCTGCCACATGCAACCCCAAGGCATCCTCGAGCTGTTCAYTAGCATAACTGCTAGGAGAGCAATGACTTTAATTGCCTGATGCCACTGGGGTTTGGGATAACCAGCAGTGGTGGCACTGGTCACACTCCCGTGTGCTGTTTCAGCAGCCCTGGAAAACCACGCTCCCGGGATGAACAAAAGAGGGATATGAAATAATAAATATCTTTAAATTTGACMCATACATGCAGAAGACTTAGCAGAAACGTGAGCCCCATGTCCCGGATCAGGACCTTGTTGTTGAGTCACCTCTGGTCAATGAYGAGTTAAAGGCTTTCCACAGAGCTTCTTGCAGGTTTAAGTGGGATGCTGCCAAGACCAAACAGCTCCCGGTTCTCTCAGTGCTGTTGCTAGCATCTGCGTTTATTAAACATGAATTTTAAAACTGTGAGGAACCTGTCACCATTTCCTATTTGCACTTCACTCTTCTTGGAAACAGAGAGGAGACAGGTTTATTTCTCACAGCCGAACTGCTCAGTGTTTTATAGTCTCAGTCTCCCTTTCTGATTTTCCAGCACCAACTCTGTTTAGGTTTCCAGCGCTGTGATGTTTAAAACTCCAACATACTGTKTTCCCTGAAACAATACTGGGTTTTGTAACTTTCTTTCTAAACAGCTCTGAGATGCTTTTGGCACAGATGCCTTGCCAGGCTCCTTCTAAACAAGCCCCRAGACAGGAATATATGGGTACGCCTGCAATAGGCACCAGGAAAGCATCTGGAAATGGTGGTGCTTGTCTTCTCCTCCTCCTGCTGCCTTTTGTGCCTGAGCCCATCCTGTTTCCAAGCGCTCCGAGGGGGTCGATTAAGAGGAGAGGAAGGAAAATGCCATGAATTTTAAGCAGTGTGAGCCTGGGTTCACCCAGCAGGACTCCACATTGGCAGGGGCAGAGTAGTGTCTGCGACGTTCAGCTATGGCCATGTGCCTTTTGCACAGCTGCTTTCAAGTCTGCTCCGGGGAAGCCACACTGCCCCAGGGAGCAGACATTGTGCAGGGGGGGGAAAAAAAACAGGATCTGAATTTTCTTTTGCCAGGAAGCTCCAGGACTGCAGCTGAGCCCAGCAAAGGCCCTGCAGCCTCTGGCTTCGCCTCCGCCTGGGCAGCGCACGGCGGGTGGGAAGGGGAGGCGGGGGCTTGCTGGCATCCCCGCACCTGCTGTGCCGGTTTTTCTCCTCCAYCTCTTGTTCTCTCTCAGCGGGCCGTGGTGGGGAACGGGCTCCCAGGGCTGGGCAGAGCCGCACAGACGTCAAGGAAGAGGATTTTTTTGGCTCCCGCTCCTTTCCGGAGGCAYGGGGATTCGGGTGAATGCTGCACCCGTCACTGCTGCAGCACTGGGGATGGAGGGGTGGCCTCTGGCTGTGCTGTAGGGTGGGTCATGCCACTGGTCCTGCTTTCACCTGGGCACAGCAGTCGTGCCAGTTTCCCCAAACCCATAAAGGAAGAAAAGGAAGAGAGCAAGCAAGAGTTTTTTGGTGGTAGAGCTCAGTCTAGACACAGCGCCCAGTAACTCATGCAGCACAGAGCTTAGAATGTCAAACCCTAAAAAGGCATTAAAAACCCCATTGCATTTCCCGCCGCATTAATGATCCTCCCTTATCRCTGCTTATGAATATGTCCCATTCTTCCACACCATGGTTTCCCCCCATGATCACGCATCTAAGGGCTGGGTGCTCTTTCCCTTTTTGCCTTAAATTGGGGTAGATCCTGTCGGTTTCTTTGGCTTTGATGCATGGGAGTTGGGTCATGTGAGAGGGTCACGTCTGGCGAGCGAGGCCCCGTCACGCGGCCGGGCCGGTGTCATGGGTTTGGTCSGCGGGAGGAGGGCGCAGCCCCTGCACGGGGGCAGAGTTGGCCGAGCTGACACTGACCTGACCCCCCACTATGTTCTCCCCTCCCGCAGTGACATCTCCATGCAAGATCCTCAAGTGCAACTCTGAGTTCTGGGCGGCCACGTCGGGCTCGCACCACGCGGGCGCGGAGGAGGCGCCCGAGTTCTGCACGGCGCTGCGGGCGTACGCTCACTGCACCCGCCGCACCGCCCGCACCTGCAGGGGCGACCTGGCCTACCACTCGGCCGTGCATGGCATCGACGACCTSATGGTGCAGCACAACTGCTCCAAGGATGGCCCCACGTCGCAGCCCCGCCTGCGCACGCTGCCGCCCGGGGACAGCCAGGAGCGCTCCGACAGCCCCGAGATCTGCCACTACGAGAAGAGCTTCCACAAGCACTCGGCCGCCCMCAACTACACGCACTGCGGGCTCTTCGGGGACCCCCACCTCAGGACTTTCACGGACACTTTCCAGACCTGCAAGGTGCAGGGGGCTTGGCCGCTCATAGACAATAACTACCTGAACGTGCAGGTCACCAACACGCCCGTGCTGCCCGGCTCCTCGGCCACCGCCACCAGCAAGGTGAGSCTTGTCCCCGTGAGGGGCTTCAGAGCAGCCTTTCTTTCCTCCATGAATCCCCCATTCACACATCTCCTTGGGGAGGGTAAGACAGAGCATGAGATCCTATGAATTGGAGTGTTCGGCCCTAAATATTGGTGTCCATCCGATATTTTGTCCCCAGCCTTGAGTGAAATGGGCTGTGGTTTCTTGTTGAGCACTTCCAGCCCCATCACAGTGAGCAGGCTGAGGTGCTCCACCTCAGGGGACCTTCATAGCCAAGCCAGGGATTGCAATTAACATCTTGGGACTTCAGATTCTGTGAACAGTCAGATCAGGAATGATGTTGCCACCTTTTAGGGACCCCCAAGGCCCAAGGAAACCCAGGGCCGCTCTCCAGGGAGTCTCCAGCTTGTAGGAAAAAAGCCTGGAGGAAGCTGAGCACCTCACACTGCCTTCCCCTCTATCCAGGCTTGTAATTGTCTCTGTGGTTTGCAGCCAAGTCAAGACATTTTGTGGGGAACAATCAGTTCTAGAGGTGCATTGATGGACTAAATAAACATCCTGAAGGTACGAGGCAAACACAGAGAACCCAAGTGAATAAGTGCTGCTGTGATACAGCAGGGCTCGTGTGTCACAGCCTCAGCTTCAGGAGGGACCTGGGCCTGAGGAGCTGGTGTGCTGCCCCTGGTGCAMGGGCTCTAGAGGTAATGGGATGCTTTTTGTGCTGAAGAAAAACGAGGCTCAGCAGGAGGCATCTGCTTGCTTTTGGGAAATGTGCTGTCCCRTCATGTCTGGGAGTTCTGCTTCTCCCTGTGTGTGGGGAGAGAGGAGAGAAGCATATGTAGGACAGGGGCTGCTTCTCTGCTCTGCGTGTCACCCTTTAATCCTAAACTGGAATTGGCATTGAGGTTCTGACCTGTCCTTGATAAACCCCCTCAAAGATAGTTACTGATGCTCTAAAGTCCTTCCCCACTAAAAAAAGACATCAAAACCTGCTGAAGCTTGCAAGGAAGTCTGGCTTGAGGGAAGTGGTCCTTAATGATTGCAGGACCTGCTGGGATCGCAGGATCACCATCTTAATTGAGCCTTTTCACTCCTTATCTGCCTCTCGGGTTTGTGGTGAGGAGGGATTAGTCATGAGACCTGCAGCGTGAGCTGTGGGAAGCGCTGCTGTGTCATGGCTGGAGTGCTGTGAGCTGCTGGGAAGGATGGGAGCTCCTTGGAGCTCTTGGTGTTCTCTGCCCTCTCATGCAGCCCTGTCCCGCTCTGGGTGGATCTCAGCCTCCCCCTTCATGGGGGCCATGTGGCAGGAGGTCCCCTTTGCCACTTCTCCCTCCTGGGCAGAAAGGTGCAAGAGCTGAAATAGGAAGTGTAGTTTGTGCTGTTCGTACATGCAAACTCTGCTCATTTTCCTCCTCAAGTCTTTCTCCAAAAGGCAGCACTGTGAGGTCTTTCCTCTGGCAAAGGGCCCGTGTTTGAGCCCGGCCAGGGTGAGGAGGCATGTTGGGCTCTGTTGGTRTCACAGAACCATTAAGGYTGGAAAAGACCTCTTAAGATCGAGTCCAGCATTAACCCAGYACTGCCAAGGTCATCCCRAAGTCACCCCTGGCAGGGCCATCCTGCTGGGACACGMTGAACACTTGTGGGGTTGAGATGTGGAGCAGCACACATTTCAGGGCCCATGGGARAAATCCCCGTTGGTCTGCAATTTGTTAGGGAAACAAATTGGTCCAGCCCTTGGGATGTAAATGTCATGGGAGTCGGAGGAGCAGCTCCACCGCCTCGGAGGGAGTCAGGGCTCATCCCCTGTGCCATCTGCCAGCCCCGGGGGCGAGGCAGCGCTGCGTGCACRGGCATGCTGCCACAGGCCTGCGAGGAGGGCTGCTCCACCCAGCTCCAGCTGCAACGGAGCTCCTGAATAGGGCTGGAGATAACAGCCACATCCAGGTGGTGCCTTCAGTCCARCCCCTGGGTCTTGGCTCTGTACACGGTGTCCTCATCCTTTTGCTGGAGCGGGATGACCATTTCTTGGTGGCTAAAAGTCAGGGCCTCTTCTTAGGGTGAAGGAGCTGCCCATGATCTGAAGGTCACTCCTGTCCGGGCTGACCATCCAGCCCTTCCACCTGCCACCCTGCTGCTGCTGTGGCTGTGTGCTCTCAGGTGGTCACCACTGGCTGTAACCATGCTCCATTCCTCCCCCACAGCTCACCATCATCTTCAAGAGCTTCCAGGAGTGCGTGGATCAGAAAGTGTACCAGGCAGAGATGGACGAGCTCCCTGCCGCCTTTGTGGACGGCTCCAAGAACGGAGGGGACAAGCACGGAGCCAACAGCCTGAAGATCACGGAGAAGGTGTCGGGCCAGCACATCGAGATCCAGGCCAAGTACATCGGCACCACCATCGTGGTGCGGCAGGTGGGCCGCTACCTCACCTTCGCCGTGCGCATGCCCGAGGAGGTGGTCAACGCCGTGGAGGACCGGGACAGTCAGGGCCTCTACCTGTGCCTCCGTGGCTGTCCTCTCAACCAGCAGATTGACTTCCAGGCCGTCCGCTCGGCTCAGGCCACCGAGGGCCGTGCCCGGAGGAAGGGGCCCAGCCTGCCCGCCCCGCCCGAGGCCTTCACCTACGAGACGGCCACGGCCAAGTGCAGGGAAAAGCTGCCCGTGGAGGACCTCTACTTCCAGTCCTGTGTCTTCGACCTCCTCACCACGGGGGATGTCAACTTCATGCTGGCTGCTTACTATGCCTTCGAGGACGTGAAGGTGCTTCACTCCAACAARGACAAGCTGCACCTCTATGAAAGGACACGGGACCTGTCCCCGGGCAACACGGCCCCCGCGGGAGCGCATCCCGCCCTCTGGGTAGCACTGCTGTGTTTGTGTTGGCTGTGCTTGTTATAGAGTTTGGCTCCTTCTGGAGAGCAGGAAGAGGGCAGCAGGAGGGCACCAGGGATGAGATGCAGGTGCTGGAAAGCAGGAGGTTGGATATCAGAGCCTCACGGGTTGTCCTCAGACCTCAGTCTCTCGCCTGGGTGCAAGTCCTCCGCGTTCCCAGCTCCTGCCTGGGAGGAACGTGCTGCCAGCGGGACCAGTGAGGAGTTTTTGCTGGACTGTTCCTTGTCTGGACCTTCCTCACCTGCCCCTCCTCGTGCTCCCTGTCRAGTGGGTGCTGGGGAACCCTTGTAGCTGCTCTCCTGACAGCGCTGCCCCGGTCCCAGAAACGCTCGTGGTGACTGTGACAGTGGCGTGTGTGAACGTGGCTTTGTCTGCAGAGAGCAGAGCCCACGAGCAGGGCATGGAGCGGTGTGGGACAGAACCAWGCCTGGCCAGCACAGCAGGGCGGGGTGTCCTGCTTACCAAGGCCAGGCTCTGTTTTTGGGGCACGTYCTGCTCTGCCCACAACCCTGTTGCTGCAGAAGGCGGTGCAAGGGGCTGAAATGGTGGGCAGTGATCCCACGCTGGCTTGGCTGCTGGTGCCAGGCACCTTCTGGGTGGAAGGAGGACACGTTCCTCAAGCCTTGGCCTGCGTTTGCCGTGGTTCAGAGGCATCCCCTGTTCCAGCCAGTTCATCTGGCTGATTCACTCAGTTGTTTTATTCCTGTCTCCCTTGTCTCTCTGCCTGGACCCACTGCGGACTCTCRATGGCAACGGGAGAAACCTGGCCAGTATTCAAGCGGTTTCTGCGACTCCTACCCAGCATCGGATGAGTTCCTCACACCATTCGTTCTCTGGTCCCCTGAAACTGGCAGCAGGGTGGCTGCTCAGTGGGAGACCCCACCTGCACCTCCTTCAGTCCCTCCCTGCCCGTGGCTCGGCCTGGGCCAGCCCTGGGATGGAGCAGGAGCGTGGTGCTCTTTTTTTTTTGCTGCTAGGTCTCTGCTCTGCTCCCCATCCTGGGGCYGCGACTTGCAACCCCATTGCAGACCAGTTGCACCTTAAGCCCTTTTGGGCTTGAATCAGAAATGGGGCAATGTCAGAAATCCAGCCAGGAGACGGGATGCAGCAGAGGACCCCCCCAGCTGCCTCCAAATGTCTGTTCCCCGCCTCGAAACCATCAATGATCTCCTTCCCCCACCACATTGTGCTGCCCCTCTCCTCCTYTCTTGAGTTCCTCTGTGGTTCACCCCATCGCTCATCGAACAAACATCAAGACCACCTTTGGTCTGCGCCTTCAGGACCTCCTGGTGGATTTTCCCTGCCTTTCCTCAGGGGGAAGTTCCCAGAAAAAGGCCCCAAAACACGTGTCACWCTTGGGGGCACCTCCTTGCTCTCCAGGGAGGTCTCTGGGCGTGATGAGACAAGCTAGCACCAAAAGWGGTGGGAACAGGCTAGGTTTGGCAGTCTGAACTGGTGCCAAGAGGCAGCCTGGTGTAAATACTGAACATGACTATTCATTGTGTCCTTACAGCTCTAGAGCTCCGTTTGTAAAGCAGCAGAGAAATGCAAACTTGTGTCGATGGATGTAATTTATATTGTCTCTTTAATATATTAGAGCCCTGGCATTGATCTTGTGTGACTGTACAGATGAAAAGATGTAATTGGTTTTTAAATGTTTAAGGAAAGAAAAGAAACAAAAAGATGTGTTTACTACTTTGCTCCTTGCTTTGTTTGCTGGTGCCCCAGATACTCTGTTTTAGGGAGATTTTGGAATAAARATATCACAGTTTGGAGGTGCTGAGGGGACCACGGCACAGGACTGTTTCATTTCCCAATGCACTAATGCTCAGCCAGGCTGATTTGGACCTTTTGTTTTCTTTGTCCTAGAGATAACAAATTTTTAATCTTCCCTAGAAATTCAAAACAGCTTTTAAACACCAAAATCTCTCTCTGGATAAAGAGGARACTTTAATTTCTTGCTGTTACCCCACAGCTAAAAGCAGCTGTGCACAGCCTCCCTCTGAGCACACAATGCTGCCTTGAAAGCTGCCTGAGCTGGCCCAGCCACAGCGTGCCAACAGGTCAATAATTCCCTCAGGMCCTCCCTTTCCTATAAAACAATCACCCCACAGCACGACATGCTGTGCTTTAGGGGCAGTTTCCATCCAAGGAAAGTCCTGTTATGGTGTGGCTSTGTCCAGGTGGGCGCTGCGGTGGTGGCCGATGGCGTGAGGTGGTTGGGGTATCCCTATTTTARAAGCAAACAGTGAAGCACTTTATTTTGGTTGTGTTTGACCCAGTTCTGGTTAAAGGTGAAGCGTGGCCAAGAAGGACCCGATACTTGGAAACAAACAAATGAAAAAAAAAACATAGGCAAAGGGGGGGCATTTGGGAAAGGCCCCCCCCCAGCTCCTCCCTGCGCTGAGACCCCCGGGAGTGTCACCGCGTGTAAATACTGTAAATTATTTATTGAGAGAAACGCAAGTAAAGTTTGAGGTTTTTTTGACAATAAATGAGTGGGTCTCTGTTTGTTCCCTGTGTGCTGCCTGGTGCTGTTTCCCACTCAGCTTTCTGCCACCTGAAGGACCCTCTGAGAGCTCATTTCTGTCCTGGGTTCTACTGAGCATTTCACTCTGGAGTTCAAGTTATCTACAAAATTAAAAAGGGGATGGAGATAAAATACAGATTATAAACCATTAGAGCCTTGCCTCGCTGGGAAAGGAAATGTGCAGCGTTGGAGCCCAAGTGGGCACCATCACCTTTCCCCTGCTCACCCCAGCAGACTGGGATGTACATCCTGGTAATGGTAATTCCTCCTTTCCCGGTTGGGTTTRTTGCTGCCCTCTAATGAGAAAAAACAAAATTGCATTTTTTTTCTGCTAAATTTTCCCTTTGTGAAATCTGAAGGGACYCTTTGTCACAGCAGCTGGGGAAGGGAGGTGCTGGGGCAGGGTGGGACACCAGCACCAACTAAAAATGTACATTATTTGTGCGAATCCATGCAATGATGCCCTGTACCAAGAGATCAGWCGCCTTACATTCCCCTCCTTGCACCAGAGCTCAGGTTCAGCCAAATCTGAAATGGCTAAACCTGAAATGACTAAATCTGAAAATTAATCTSTGAAGTGCCCAGAGTGCAGGGGCTGGGGGTGTCCCTCACTCACTGCTCTGCCAGGAGGTCACCAATGGCYCCTGCTTTCAGCCTGAGACAGCAAAGAGGCAGCACCTGCGTGTTCCAGAGAGACAAAGTGCTGATAGATGGCATGGGGACGCCCGAGGGACAAGGGTGCCCCATCCCCATTAACCACACAAGGCATCAGAGCATCCCCAGGAGGGGAAGGCTCAGGCTGTGCAGGGACACGCGTGGTGGCAGTGGTGGCTCTGTGGCATCTGGGAGAGGTTCAAACTGCTCTGCAGAGCACGGTCAGGGCTGTGAGAGCGCAGCCCCTGGGGGATACAGGGTCCTGTCCCATCATTCTGCGATGGACAGCAGCCCAAGTGCCACCASCTGGGTCTGGGGTGGGTGTGCAGCCCCACTGTGGCTGTGTCTGCCCATCCCCTGGCCTTGGGACACAGCTTCACACCCGAGTGCTCGGGATGGAGCAGCGACAACTGCAGAATTTTTTCACTAAAAACTCTTTTTGCAGGGATCTGGCTGCCCTCTAGAGKGTCTGCTCCGCTGTGAAGCACAGCCCGCTCCCCTCACTGGGTGGTGGCAGTGGGGCAGGGCTGCGGGTCCTGCTCCCCGTGCCAGCATTTGCATGGACCATGTCCTTCTGGATGACATTGCTGGGACTGACCAGACCTGCCTGCTGTGGACACATGGGAAGGGGTCATTTCCCCAAGGGCTTTGAGAAGCCTTAGGATTGAACTGCTCTCAGTGCTGTGGACGTGAGTGGGTAGGGAGATGCCAGGCTGAGCTGTGCTGGGGAGACACCAGGCATCAGGGTGTCCATRTCCTTACCTGCCTGCTTAAATTTAAAAAAAAATCACCCATCTCTGGTAGATTGACCCCACTGAGCCCCAGGCACGTAGACCCAGCCCAGCTCCCTGCAGCCCCTGTGCCTCCCTGCAGCCGAGCCCCTCTCCCTGCTGAGCCCCATRGCTAACAGCCAGTCACTCTTTCCATTAGGAAATCCATTTTTCAGGAGCATATAACTCAGCTGTGAAATTTCACTCTTGGCTGAAAGTTGGCTSAGCAGCAGAGAGACTGGGAAGGGCTGGACCCGGTGGCTGCAGGTGTGAAAAGTACTTTTTACAATGAGCTTTTATAACTTGGGAGGAACGGCTCCAAACCCCCTGCTCAGTGTGAGGGTAAAGACCAACACGAAGCAGCCACTGGATGCCACCACATCCCACTTGGGAGAGGCACATTCTGCCCAGGAGGGGCTGGGGACAGAGAGCAGAACTCACCCATGCAGCAGGAGCAACACTTCTCCTAGAGAAAGGGGAATTCTCTCCAGAAAAGAAAAAAAAATAAATGTACACATTCTCAGATATCCATAAAATATGGAAGTGGGATAAACACATAAACATCAGTATTACACCAGTGAAATCCTGGTGGATCTGGGTGAGAGAATGTACAGCTCCTTCTGATCAGGAAATTCCCATCTGAAGAGGCTTCCAAGTCTCTATCACCACAGAYGGTGAAACTATGTGATAACAGCCAAGCAGAACATGCTTATTCCTGTGAAAATATCCATGGTGGCTTGCCTGTGGCTGGCAGGAAAGGGCCCTGTCATCCCAAAAAAAAMCCCAGACCTGCAACAGGGCCCCCCAGAGACACCACACCGGGGCCCTTCTGAAAATCTCAGTAACACTTTTTAATATACAAGAATCAAAAGTACAGCAGTTTTACAATGTAGGAAAATTTCATACATACTATATAAACAACATATTTACATCAGAAATCACTAGGACAGTGGCATTTCTTTCACAAATATAAATTAATATTAATTACYGTTTTTAGTCAACAGGTTTAAAAGTCCGTATTTTTACAGTAAGAGTCCTTCTCTCCCCGGAGGGGAGGCAGAGGTGGGGAGGAAATGGGTGAAAGCAAAACAGTATTTTTGTGTGGATCACAAACCATTCACACAAGGACTTCAGCACTTGGTTCCATGTCCATTTTGGTTGGGACCACATCACCTGTCCCCACAGCAGGTTTTGGTCTGCAGGACTTCCACCATGTGAACTCACAACTTTACACCATTTCCAAAGAGGTCAGGCTGAAAAACTTTTTTTTTTTTTTTTTTTTAATTTTTTAAAAAGGAAAACCCCAGCAAGTTACTGCTTTTTCCTGYGAAGAGGCTGGAGGGAATGCCACAGSCGGTTCGGAAGGAAGAGCTGTACCAGATGTTGGCACAAACACCACAGGGAAGTTTCTGGCTGTGGATGTGTCCCCTCTGATCCCACTCACCTGTGATGGTGTCTGGTTATGGTCCCTGTGCTGAGGGGACATAAAATGCATGAGTGTCTGTGTGTGTGTGTGTGTGCTCGGGGGAGACTTCCTCCCAAATCTCATTCTCCAGCTTCACTAAAGCCAAACCCAGCAAAGACCCGCCCACCACGAGTGCACAACATGATGTGACTTCAACACCAGACTGAAGTGACAGYGGGGACAGCTCTCCAGTGGATGTGGATAAAGCTTTTGCTTTTACACAAGAAGAAAATCCCAACCAACCTTGTGTCTGGAACCTGGGATACAAGCAGAAACCCCCACATCTCAACACAGAAAATGCCTCTTGCTGGGATCCAAAGTTTTCCTGCACCAACCCTAACACTGGTTGGCCAGTACTGCCTTTGCTACACGAGTATGGCATGAACTTCCCACTGTGACAGTGCCACRTGGTGACAAAAAGAGCAATTCTCTTTGCCCCTCCAAGATTTCTTCCATTTTCACATTGAAAASCTAATACCTCTGAAAAGAAAGGACCTCTTTGTGGAATACCACAGCCTGCAGTCACAGCTTAGTGGGAAATGCCACGGGAACSTGCTCTCTCCACACCTCCCATCCCTCCGAGGGGGACTGTGGAAGACTTGCCTTCACCTTGCCCTGCACAGGTAAGCACAAGTGTAACACTTCATCAGGGCAGCGACTGCCCCATAGCAAACAAAACTGCCCTGAATTTGGTGGAAATCTTGCAATATAAAAACAAAAGGGGAATAAAACCCTTCCCATGTGCCCTGCTGGAGCAGCGGGATCAGGGGGAGTGATGGCAGCAGATTTCCAGGGATACACTGCATGGAGGATTATTAGTGTCAGTTTGCATGCGCCTTCCAAGGCACTGGCTGGAGTCAGGAAGCCAGCCCTGAACACCCATCTGCCCTCAGTCTTTTGGGGAAAGGACATCACAGCTTATTAGGGTCAAATACTGGCAGCTTAACAGGAGGCCCAGCTTCTGTGCCCCACCAGAGGGGAGCCTGGCACAGCCTGGTCTTTAATACTGAGCTCTGGGAGGTGACAGCCCCACACACCACGCTCGGGGCAGCCTTTGTGGTCTCCAGGGAACTCCAATCTGAAAAATAATCACCCAAGGTACYTCTGACCAACAGCACATGCACAACCAACGCCTCTCACCACAGCAGTGTCCAGGCCAGAACTGGTTTGCATCAAATGCTGTGGTTTGAATACCTGGAGTGCTTGCTCTGAAATACACTGAGCTGGGCTGCGCATTCCTCTTTTCCCTCTGCCATGCTGGGCTTTAAAATCCAAGGATTTTTACAGATCAGTACTGAATTCCTCATTCTCCCCCTGCTCACTGAGGTGCTAAGTCCTCGGGCTCATTTCCAGTTTAGACAGACAGAAGGTCTGTAAGAGCAGGTACTTTTAGCAATTCAGARTCACTGCTGGAAAGGTGGCAGGAAGGTGTGACCATTCCCTGAACAGCGAGCACTCCACTGGATTCCTATTTCTCTTTGTTCTACCATCCTTTATCCTTCAATTACAGTAAAGGTTTGTGATCACTGCTTCGTGAAGCACAGAGAGAAATGATTTGCCCGAAGACCAGAGACTTTATGGCAGGAAGATCAGGAGTTCCAGAATCCCAGAGCCTTCTTTTGATCTCGCACCTCCCAGCCAGCATCTGTTAGYTCCTGGACCACCCAAGCAGCCCATGCCAGAAGAGAAGAGTTTTGTTATGAATTCCTGAGCCCTGTCCACTGGGAAATACTGTTCTCACCCCAATTCTTTCCTACTGGTTAGAAGAGAACTAAGGAAGTTGGCCTTTTTTTCCCATATCCCAGTTTTCCTGCTTAGCCCCGGAGTCAAGATTTGCCAGTTCCAGCTCTGGTTATGGGAGGAAGATCCCCCCACCTTTTCTGCTGCAGGGAAACACAGCAGCAATCAAAGCAGAGCCAGTTTCTTGAAATGGATAAAGACACAGAAATGATAACACRGCCAGGAAAGTGATGGATTGTCACCAGCATGGCTCCAGCTCCTCTGGAGTCATCCTGCAGGGACATCAAGCCCCTCTTCACACCAAGCTTGGCTGCTGAGGGACTCTCCTGTCCCTCCTTGGATATATCCTCCCAYTGCCCCATGCTGGTGACACACAAATCCCAGCCCAACCAGTTAATCCCCAAGCCCAAAGCAGCATCTGTCACTTATCAAGTCGGAGCAGGCACACAGCCTTCTGCACCATCCTAAGCAGCATCAATCTGCCTTCTCCTTCGGAGGAAACACTGGCTGGGGAAAACTCCCTTGGGTCCATTGGACTGAGGAGAACAAAAACAAAACAAAGAACGAGGCAGCAAGGCTGGTTCCATGATAGAACAGTTCAATGGTAAAAAAGGGGAAAGGAAATGGGAATCTAAACCAGAATCAAGAGCTAGGGAAAATCTTCCTCCACCCAGTCCCCCAAAATCCTCCTTGACCCAGCCAGATGATAGCAGCATGTTCAGAGTTTCTCGTTGCTGGCCTGGAGAAAGCAGCCACCATCGTGTCAATCCAAGTATTTCAGAAGCGCGCTTCCCCCTCTCAGTCCCTTCATGCTTTCCGAATGTTCCAGTTATAATCTGGATTGTTTTTCTGTTCCAATGACCTATCCAGAGGTGACCTGTGATCGAGAGGCGACTTGGAATCGTGGGGGGATTTCTGAGAGGGGGGCGAGCGAGGGTCCGAAACTCCAGGGTGAGATGGAGGGAGRGGCTGTTTGTAATCTCCCAGTTTGTCTGTGTGGAAGGACCGGTAGTGGTCCGAAGGTCCTTGGCCATGGTAGCCCATGGGTGGCCTGTGGTCAGACATGCGCCGGAAATCCTGCTGGTGGTAGTTCTGAGGCCTGAAGTCGTCGGATCGCCGACGTTTGGAATCGTGGTGGTGCCTGTGGAGAGAAACAAAATCATGCAATGAGCTCTCCATCCCTGACCCTGCAGTCAGTGCAGCTTTGCCAGCTCCCCCACCAGCCCAGCCCAGCCCAGAGCTCATCACCTGTCGTAGTAGTCGCGGTGGCCCCGGTGGTCCCGGTCGCTGTTGTACTGCTCGTAGGGCCTCTTGCGGGACAGGTTGTTTGGTCTGTAATTCCCAGAGCTCCTGTGGGGCTCTCCCCGCGAGCGCCGGTCCCCGTAGTGGTGGTCCTTGTACCAGTGCTGCTCGTACTGGTGGTGCCGCTCCCCGCCCCACATCTGGTTGCTGTTGCCACCGTAGTTGAACTTTCGATCCCTCTGCCAGTCTCCTCGGTCTGCCACGGGGAAAGAGCACCTCTAAATCTCTTTCATGCTTTGGTTTAAGTCAGTTTATTTCCCTGAATTCTCAAAGAAATTATAGCTATTGATGCCCCTTTAAATCTCTTCCATAATTTGGTTTAAGTCYGTTTACTTCCCTGAATTCTCCAAGAAATTATAGTTATTGATGCCCCTTTAARTTTCTCCTCYCTAAACTAGGTGGGCTCAATTTTATTCTTTGAATTTATCATTATTTCTTTAACATCCTCACAAATTTCATTCCATCCCRTTCTTAAATTCTTTTCCTCACTACATCACCATGTCTTCTAGCCCAGCAACAACTGCAGTGGTAATGTACGTTCTATCCTATCACCTTTAAACCTGAGCARTCTCAAGTCCCAGAAGGATTTGTTCCAGGAGCATTAGCTGAGAAGGGAAGGTTTTTGCTGGTGTGCCAGCGCTCACCTGTGTTGCTGAAATGTCTCTTGTTTGGGTGGCCGTAGTTGTCCCGTGGGTGCCCGTGCATCTGCTGCTGGGTGTGGGAAGGGGGCATGTGCATCTTCTGGGAATGAGGATTGTGAGGCACGTGAGACTGGGACATCACGGAATCGCGGCTGGAGCCCGAAGGCTCTGGGCGGAACGGCTTCTTCATGCTGGACATGTCCTCCTTCTTCTTCTGCTCCTGCAAGGTGCAACACAGGGACACAGCTCAGCTGCATTCCCACCCAAACATCTGCACTATGTGAGCAGGGGSCTCGCCTGCCAGGCTCCAGATTTTCCTGCCTCTTTGAGGAGCTGGTGAGCCAGCTGTGTGCCCAAGAACAGCACAAAAGAGGTGGAGGACAGGCAAAGCTCTGCTTCTACACCTGATCTCTGCAGGGCAGCACGCCCAGGCTTTTCACTCTAAAGGGCAACTGAGTGCCACGTGCCACATCAAACAATGCTTTGGTCAGAACAGCCAGGACAAAGTGACCAGAAACTYCACATGAAAAAGAAGGCAAATGCAACCAGACTGTTAAGACGTTGAGAAAATCACAGACTGCCAGCAACAAAGAGCACCCATGGTAAGAGAGCACACATGAAGGACAATGTATTGACACTTCCAACAACTTCCAGCAATTTTTAAGGACAAATCACAAAGGAAAAGCACTTCAGCTCTCACCTCCTCTTCCTGTGATCTTTTCTTATGAGCCATCTTGTAGAGTTTGTGTAGTTTTCTGGCATCAAATTCTGTGAATTTTGACACAAATATCCATAGGTTCCTAGAATGACAGGAACATTTTCTGTTAAGTGCTACAGCAGCGGTTTAACTGCCAACTGCTTCCAAACCAACACCAAATTCGTTCTACCCTCTCCAGAACACAGTCTTAGCTCAGGACAGGATGATCAGCAGGGCTGGAACCAAATTCCTCAAAACAAAATAAAGAGACTTGCAATGGTTTATCTGACCTAGCTTTGAAATCAATTTTAATGAAACCAGGACAACTTGAAGACAAAGCCTTGCCTGGGATGGAAGACYATCCCTAGAATTGTCCAAGGCCAGGTTGGATGGGGCTCTGAGCAACCTGGTCTAGTGAACTGTGCCCCTGCCCATAGTASGGGGTTGGAATTGGGTGATTTTTAAGGTCCCTCCCAACCCAAACCATTCCATGATTCTGTGACTTTGCAGACTGACTGGACCAGAAAACACAAGATTTCACAGGTTAAATCAGAGGCAGATGGCACACTCATCCACAAAAAATCCTACCATTTCAAAACACCCTAGACGAGCCAAAACAATCCCTCACCTTCTCCATAGCTTGATGTGATCCTGGTCAGTGTAGGCTTTAAGGCACTCAGAGATGCGRTCACCGATTTTCAGGAGGCAGTTGCGCGTGTGCTCCAGCTGCTCTTGAACCGTCAGTCCCTTATCAGGCTTATCAAGTTGCTTCAGTGCTTTTTTGACTGGTCTCATCCTTTCCTTGCACTTGAAAGAGCAAYAGAGAGGAGAAAGTGATTAATTTGGCAGAGGGATCTACATCATTGACCTGTTAATCAGACAGAGCTGAAAAAAGCTTGTTTAGTTTTATCTGGCCATTAGGCAAGGAGAAATCACCTATAAAATAGCAAATTGTTAGACAAGCTGCAGACAATAATCAGGCAAAGACAAGAGTCTCCCCTCCTGCACTGCCTCTGCCTTTTAGGGGGGAACAATTGGTTTGCAAGCTGTAACCACACGTGGTCTGCCCCTGCACGGATCCGTCCAAGCCACCACACACTGAATCAGCCACCCCAGCTGAAGGACTGCTCAACTCAATCCTGTCCAATCCCATCTTTGGTCACTTGAATGCTTGCTTTTACCAAAACTGGCAGACATGGGATGAAAGCACCATGTTTTTCTGCCTGGGCACATGAACACCGTGCACAGACAGGAACTCAGGTTTTTTGACTGCCTGCCTGGACCTTGTGTGCATCACAGAAAGAAAGTTGAACAAAAAGACAAAAAAACCCCAYTGGACCTGCAGCCAATACAGAGATGTGCATTGAGAGAACTGTTTTTAAGAAGTGGTATCTGCCAAGGAGAATCTGCCACGACAACTTTTACTAAAAGGCAATTTTACAACAAGTCTTGCAGGCACRATTGCTGCAAGAGCATTTACGCAGCCCCGCGCCTCCTGCAAGGTCACCCTCAAAACTCTCCTGCATTTCCCTGCCTGAAAGAACTTCAGTGGCTCCTTAGCTTCTAGAGGAGAGAGAATGTAAAGCTGCAGGGTTTTTATAATGCAAGGCTGTTGGCTGAGCAGTGGGAAGTCTCCAGCTGAAGCAGAGAGCCCTTGTGCATGCTCTGCTGACACACTACCAAGCTGGCAGCACTGGTGGGCAGCTCTCGTCCAGGGCTGTCCTGCCCTGCTCTCAGATCAGCCAGAGGAAATCCCTGTGGGGCATTAGGAGGGCATTCACACCCCAACATCTAAAACATGTCCTTGGATGGCATCTGGGCAAACCCCAACTGCCTTGCTGGGCTCTGGGCACTGCCCTCCCATCTCCCAAGGCAAATACTCACTATGCTGAATGTTTCTTGGTCCAGATCATCATCCTCGTCTTCTCCAATGGGGATTGGCTCACTCCCTGCAGTAATGTGGACAGGACCTTGTGATCTCTTCCCTTTACTTCCAGATTTGGCCTCGCCACCTTTAGGCTTTACAAGGACAAATTGCACACATCACACGATGAGCCAGCATGGAGGATCCCAAGCGACCCAACTAACAACTCCCACACTATTGTTACTGGCAGTTGCTAAACCTGGGCACTGTTCCTACAACTTTCCTCCCAGAATCTCAAACTGTTGAGCTGCAATGGCTCTGTTTAGCTTTACATCATCCCTGAGGGAGCAGTGAGAAGTCAGAGCCAGCAGTTTGGACATGAATGCGATATTCACACTCATGGGGAGAAACCAATGTTGAAGACTTGGAAGAGAGGTTAAAATAGAGAATGTCTCTCCCTTGCAAAGGRCAGAACTCAGGGTAGTCTCACATCAACGAGGATCTGCAACTTTATGTAATATCATTAGTTCTCAAATCATGGCCTGTTCATGTATATTTTTAATTATACGACTTATCTGCAGTCAAAGCCACACCAGAATCACTGGAAAGCAAACTTTCCCCTATATAGGCAACGAAACTTCTTCGTCTGCACTTATGACCTCAGTGTCAAAACACACTGGGCATGCAGTACATACCTGTTCCTTGGACAGGTACTTCAGGTCATTATTATGGAAGGTTTTACCCCCCTTCCAATTTGCACCCAGCCTCAGGGCACTTGTACCAAAATTCAAGAGACACTTTAGTCTCCAGCATACCAGTGATGTTGAAACACYCATTCTGGTGAGTCCTGAGAAGTGACAATGACAACTTACAGTCTTGATGGTGTGGACACTTGGGTCATTTGGGTGAGCTTAAATTAAAGGGGAATACAGACAAGGAGCTGCCAACCCCGTGATAAATCACAGCTGGACACAACTTTGATCTGAGTGCTCCAGGCTCTTTCCCTGTTCTTCCTTAACATTAGCTCTGTGGCTGTATCAGTGTCACAGGGACAGCTGTACTTTAAAGGCAGTCTGACAAAATCTCTTCTGTTCTGGTCACATTCCATCAGGCTTTAGGACATATTGCCTTTTCTACTTTTTATGGCAATTGAGCAGGTCTGAGAAAGGGACACCCCCTCATCCCATGGTGTTTCACTGACATCTCTTCACACAGGGCCTTTAATGAATCCCGAGTCTCACACTTTGTCCTGCTCAGGGACTTCCCCATCAAGCTGCTCCTGAAAGCACCACATACCTTCTCTTTCTTGTCTTTCGTCTTCCTTTTCTCTTTATCGCTCTCCTTTTCTTTCTTAGAGGATGTCTGTTTTTCCTTGTTCTCTTTGTTCTCTTTCTTCTTCTGTTTCTTTTTCACTGGGCTCTTGTCCAAGCCATCCTCCTAGAAAATCAGTCACAGCACAAAGCTGGAGTCCCTCACCTYCTGTACATTCTCTTCCATAAAACTTACATCCTTCAAACGCAGGCAACTTTTGAGATTTACTGTCCAGATTTACCCTCACACCTCTTCAAGCARACAGCAAGCCCTGCTCAAGCAGCTGCCATCCCCCCAAAGTTGACCAAAGGGTATGAAAAACCAGCCCAGCCCCATTCTGTGACAAGCTGGCGAGCTGCAGAGCAGCACTGCTCTCCTGTGCCAGCTGTGCTGCACAACACTCAGCCCCTGAGGTAGATACTGATCAGCACACGAACAAAAAGCCTCACACTGCAAGCCAAACCACTCAAAGACTGAACGTTTTCTAAGCAACAGCATGACCTTGGTAAACTCCAGCTTCACCACGGGCTGACGTGCCCAAAAGGAGAGGGAAACAATTCTTCTTTCTCTCCTTTATAAGGGCAACAGGCTTTGTCCTGAGACAACCTTTCCCCCAAGTCAGTATTTGGATGTTTGTGGCCATTCTGGGATGCCCCAAATCAGTTAAAGCACTGACCTAAAAGAATGGCTGGGAAAGGTCCTTCTTTCACACTGATAGCTGTATGTGTGTTTTTGTGAGCTTGCCAATCCTGTGGGAATTCCCTCCCAGTGCCCCTCTGCCCCTGAGCTCCCCAGGCTTTGCTGGGGGTGCTGGGCAGTGTCAGCACAGCCCAAATCCACCAGGCTGCCTCACCTTGACTTCACCTTCCTCTGACTGGTTGTCTGAGTGCCGAGGAGAGGAGAGCTCATTCCCATGCTCATCTTTGACTTTGGGAGCCTTGTTCTCTTTCTTTACTCGTGGTTTCCTCTTCTTTAGCTTGCCCTGGTAAAAACATGGAACAAGTCAGGGAAAGCAAATAGCCACAGCTACTTCCTGGGGATGAACCCCATCTCCTGAACATCCTGCAAACAGSTGCAGGAAGCCTGATGAGCCCCAGGCCTTCAGCAAGTGCAGTAATAACCTGMCACTTATTAATTATCATTTAAATTATTAATATCACAATGCAATCAGACAATAGACAAGTCCATATTCCTTCACAGAGACGATGTTCAAAGACCTGGGAACACCCAGGGTGTCTCCTGCCATCAGCCAACCACTCCCCCTGAAACCCCCAGAMTCAATCAGCCACATCTCACCTCTTCCCCATCTTTCATGTTTTCTTTCTTGTCCAGATCTTTTTTCAGCAGTTTCAGCAGATAATCKACTCTGGTCTGGAGCTGTTTTCCCTGAGGTTTCTTATCTGTCTCAACAGGTAGGATCTTTGATAAAGCAGAAARAAATATATTTTCATATTTTATTATAAAAGAAGAAAAATAATATATATTTTTAATATTTTTCAGGCCCAGCAAAAGGCTGCAGGACTGCACCTTCTGGGGGAAAAAGAAGGCTTAAGCCTTCCTTCCCACCTCACAGACTCTCCCTGTCTGTCAAAGCTCCTAGCARGCAAACATCCCTCCTCTTGGAATTCTGCAGAAATTAAAGGATCCYAAGGCAGCTTGCTAAGTTCTCTTGAAGGAAAAACAAACCCTTTACAAACTATATTTGGGATCTTGAGTTGCAAAACTGATTCCACTCCCCTTKGACACATCAGGTTTGTTTGTGACAGCTTGGTCACAGCAGCCCAGTCACTCTGGTAACTTGAGACATTGCTACAGCAGGGGCACAGATGCACAATTTTTAGTGGAAAACAAGGCTGAAAGGTAACACTTTGTGGAGGAAATATTTCAGCTTGTCAACTAGGTTTCCTTCACACTTCCCTGGAAAATGGGTGGTGTGTCTGAGGCAGCTGTTGCCATTGCCAGATGCCTTTGTGAGCTCCAYGCAGGGAGGGCTCTCAGGCACAGCCTGATCTTTGCAGGATGGCACAGGAATGCTGCACGCTGGCAGCAAAGCCAGTGTGGAGATCCCCAGTGCTCCTCAGCCCTGTGTGCAGCTTCCACGCCCTTCCTACCACACTGACACAACGGATGGTGGCTTATTTTTAACCCAGATCATTTCAGCATGGTCCCTGTAAACTGTTCTTGTGGGGATGACTGAGGAGCAGAGGAATAGATGGAGGCTTTCCAGCTGGCTGTGCTGCCATTCCCAGTCATGTAACCATACCCTCCAAGCTAACACGGACCAGCCTTGACATGAGCGGCGTCAAATCTGTGAAAAATTATTCCCACTCAGAAATTCACACTCAGCTTCTTGTGAGATGCTCAGGGAAACATCAARTCACGGCTGTGCAATGCAGCCTTTTCTCCCCTGTGCAGGGAAYCACACGTGTCATTCTCTGCCTGCATCATTTCAGTGTGGTTCACCTGGCACTGCCCACCAAATGACACAACTCTGCTTCCCATCGAGCATGCAACATTCCACGAAGGTCACTGATTTCCTCATTACCATTTWTCATGATTTTTTTTGAGTTGTTACAACCATAAACATCTGTTTCTGCAGTAAATGAGGCATGTTCTCTATGAGCACTGCAATGGAAGCACCGAGCAAAGCGACCTACCTTATCGGATAACTTCAACTCCGGATCTGTTTTAATTAGCTCCCAGTTTCCATAACCATGCTCGTAAATTCCCACTAACAAGCGAGAATCCTCCTCCACTCCCCAGTCTACATCAAAATGAGCAGCTTTGACACGGCACGTCAGGCGGTACCTAAAGGCATTTCAAACACGAGCTACTTTTAATGCTGTGGAGGATAAAGCAAATCCACACATCCAGGCTATTCTCTTTCCACTACAAAATCCAAATTCCCTGAGCCTCTTTCTGCATTGCCTACTTAGCCAAACTCACTTCTTCCTTTCCTCTGGGTCCGAGGGAATGGATCTGTGCAGCATTTCAAACTCCTCTTCGTGCTGGATGATGGATTTCACRTTGACTTGGACACCAGAAATCTTGATGGTTGGACCTCGTCTCTTTCCAGGTCCTTTCCCTGTTCAACAACAAAACACAGCAATTCAGAGAATTCTTACAGAAAGAAGTGTCTCTGTAAAATGGCTTCACAGACAGTAATCAAGATCTTGCCTGCAACCTCTCATTCAAACATAAGGCCCAAATATAAGTTTTCTTCCACTAATTCACTTAGATCTGCAATTTAAACACTTCCCAGTATAATTTTTTTTTAAAAATACTTTTAAGTACACTGGACCCCTTGCTTCAGCAGTTTTGTCCTGCTGCAACAGGCAAAGACACAGCAGAAAATCTATCCCTGACCCTGAATCTCCTAACCAACAGCACAGAACAGCCATACAGAGAGTGGGTGGTGATTCCAGCTCTGGGAATTGCTAACTGTGGATCCAACCTTACCAAGGAGTACACAGCACTAGTTTGATTTCCAGTCCCAGGAGCAGTTAAAATATGATCTGCTTTGCTTTGTAGCCCAGCATTAAATAAGCTGATCACTTCAGCCTCTCCCATAAAAATCTGTGTCCAGCAGAAGCTGATGGACCCAACTGGAATTTCCCAGTGTGAGCAGAAAGCTCAGGAGTTTCTCTCTGTTGGTGAAGAGAGAAACTGTTGGCAGAGATGGGGTGGTTTAAGTGTGGTTTTTTTCACTGCTTCCAAGTCACAGTGTGGGAATGGTTTCCTCACCAGCTCCATAGAACACTCCCAGAAACCATCCCAACAGCAGAAAAAACCCTCCTGCCTACCTTCCCCTGGATTTTCCTTCAGCTGCTCCTCRTACTCCTGCATTGCTGACACACAACTGTTGTGGATGAGCTCCCCCAAACGCTTCAGGTCAGCCACGGATTTATCCACCAGCTCAGCATCCCGGGCAATGCACTCCAGCCTGGCAAAGGGGGAGAGTTTTGTATTTGATACAGTCACTTCCTAATCAATTGTTTCACAGCTCAGTGCTTACAGATATGAATGCATGGAATAGGAACGAGTTGAGTTGGGGCAGGAAACAAGCCAGTTTTTGTCTTTTTTTTTTTTTGGTCTGACAGCTGCAGTGCAGATGTAGAAAAACTGATCCAATCCTATGGAATTTTTACTGCTAAAACAAAGGTGAGAACAGCCTATTTTAGGGACAACAGGGACCCTCCTTGACTGTCCAGTTTTCCCTCAGGCTTTTCCAGTTCCATTATTATCTCCATTTGATGGTCCACAGCTGCCATCTGCTGTCCCTTTTGCCTGCCTGAAGTCAGTAACATCGAGACTCACACRAAAACCTTGTGTTTCACAATAGAAGAGTATAACCAGCTGAAAAAACACTGCATTTCTCCTATAATACATTCAGGAAACCCTGCCTCAACCCTGAGACCTTTCTAGACCCAGCACAGGGTCAGGGCTCTGCAGATCCACAGTGCCTCTCCTCGTTTCCCTTCAGGAGGGACAGAGCATKGAAAGATGCTCTGAATTCAGTCCTGAGGCTGGCATGCACAGAGAAGCTTAGCAAGTGTTTTGGGGAGCACTTGCTGCTCTGAGAGCTGCTCCCTGTCCTTTCTGGGCAGAGTGAGAATGCTCCACAGGCTGGACTCTGCCAGCAGGACACTGCTGTGTTACAGCCCAGCACCACGACTGCTCCAGCTGGTTTTTTGGCCAGCACTGGTCAGTGCCCATGGACAGAGAGCCCAGGGATTGTACAGCAGTGCAGAAAGGCTTGTGCTGCCTGTGGAGGCTGTGTCCAACACCCAGAGCAATGTGGCTCTGGCTGTGCTCACAATGTGCCTCCGTGTTTCCCCTCTGGAGCAGGGCCAGGTCRGGACTCACCGTTCCAGAGGCAATCCAAACTTCTTGTAAGCCTTGATAAACCTAAGGAGGGGGAAAAAAAAATCATCAAAAAACTAAACTGCCACAAAAAGTAGGTCCAATATCACAAATAGGCTTGCATGTATTAATTACAGCCTGTCACATTATCACCCTYGCATTCCCCACTGATCAGCTCAGCATCCCTCAACACTGGGATGCCTCATCCATTAGCCCCCACAAAGAGTTTTGTGACCTTGGCTGGAGAAGAACACAAAATCATGATGAATGTTGAGTGCTTGACAGATGAGGAAAAAAGAAAGAGGAGAGTGGTAACTGTAGTGAAAAAAAAAAAAGAAAAAAAAGAAGAAAGCATTGGCTCACACCATGTTGGTAATTATTAACTTAATTTTTCCAGGAAGAAAAGAGGCATTAAATCAATGTCATTAGTAATTTTAAGCTCAGGCTGTAAATGTAGCAGCCCGTCACRGAAGAGCCAAATGTGGTTCCATCCATCACAGAGGTTTGCAGACAAGGTTTGTTAGTTATTTTCATGTCTTGTTTTTACTGTGAAAATCCCTGCTGTGGTTGACACAACTTTAGGGCAAGAGATGCTACAATCGAATATTGCCTTGAGCTGGGAGTAGACAGAATGGCTACAACCACAGGTTATTTTTTTACATTAGTTCATTTTTTGCCTTCTTTTTCTCATTTTGTATTCTTTCAGCCTCTTTCTGCTACATCATAATAACTGAAATGGCTGTTATAGTGCATATTGCAATGTCCTTCCTGCCCATMGTTTCAAGAAGGTTATGGGGCAGCTATCATAGCCCAAGAACTTTGATATCTCYTGCTTAAAACTACACCAGCTCAGAGCTAGAGAGAGTTAAACAAAACTCGTAAAGCCCTCTTTTCCATCTTCGGCAGAGCTGTAAGACAAAGATCTCTGGGAGAGACTCAAGAATTAGAAGAAAGGAGAAGAAAATAATGTTCTGGAATTCAGCCCCCAGCTGACATCAGGGGCTGACACACAAACTGTCGGATCAACAGGACCAGTACTTCTCATTTTGCCAGAGCCTGCCTTTCACTTAGAGCTTAAATCAGCAGGATGACTGCCAGAAAAATGTCAGGAAGGCCAGAGTCCTTGGCTTGTCCAGCTCTGTCGTTCATGGCACCTAAGAGCTCACATGTTATACRGCATTAGCTCAATCCACTTGGCCCATGAAGGGCAGTTACAACATGGATTGATTTTAGGAAGGTACCAGCTTCACTGTAGCCTGATTGAAGACAACCCAGTCCATTTTGCAGTGACCTGGATGTTCAGGTCATCAGCTGGGAGTCGACTGAATTATATAAAGGTGTTCCAGTGAACCAGCTCCACGTGCTTACAGGTGAACGCTTCCTGCACTAATCCGGGATTTTCTCCACCTGCATGGGGTTTCTATATTTGTTTTCTGAACTGTCCCTTGTGCTCAGCACTGACCTCCTGATTTCAGCATCAGTAAATCCTTCCACAGTGTCTTTTCTAACGCTCCGAGGGCGTCCCCTGCGCTTGGGTCTCTTCTCATCATCAGTGTCGTCAGTCTCGCTTTCCGACCCCGATGATCTCTGGAGCCTTCTCTTGGTTTCTGCATCAGATTCGCTGTCATTTGTCTGAGCCTGCACGTAGCAAAGGAACAGCAGAACAGTTAACAGCTGCCAATCTCATCAGCTAACCACCTTTTCTGTCCTCCACAAACCGGCACTCTTTAATGGGCTGTGAACACCTCGATATCCATTCCTGAAGGTGCAGGAGCCCATGTAACCAACCCAGGGAGGCTGCACACCCCTGCAGTCCCCAGGGACTGCTGAGGCTCTGGTGGTCACCCTCCCTCTACAGCCACCAGTTTCACAATTGCATTTTGATCTGCTAAGAGATAATAAAATACTGATTTCTGTGGGTTTGTACCCCAGTCCTTTAGACTATTTTGAAAACCAGGACACCTCAGAAATTAATCTGGATCCATTCAACCTTCTGTCCTTCTCTGTGYTTTTCATTTCAAGTTTTTCCCCAGCTCATCCCAGACAACAGTTCATAAGGCCTTAAAGTCCCATTTCCCAGCAGAGCATCCTTGCACAGTCATCTTTCTTTAGGACTGGGTTAGATCCCACTGCCTAAAGAAGAACTTGAGAAGGCACCATCTCTTTTGCCCCTCAGGATCCACATTTAGGTAAGAGCCACCCAGGGAGCTAGAGAGCCCAAGGTAAAGAAACAGCCAGAAAATGGCATCATCTGCAGCAAAATCCAGTACAATTGGATACTCTGCTTTGTGGTCACTACAAAGGTTGTAGTGGTTCTTTTTACTTCTTCTGCTGAGATGAGTTGCCCAAATCCAGTCTGGGCCCTGACACTGCATCCCAAACCAYTGGTCCAATGCAGGATGCCAACAAGAGGTCACTGTGCTACCTCTGTGCTTATTCCCAACCCACTCTGGAGGAGGGCAAGAAGCTCAGATGGCAAGGAGGCTTTGCTTGAGCATTCCCTTTGCCAGCTCTCACCTTGTGCCTCTCACCCCCTCAAGATGGGCTGTACCTTTTTGGTTGAGCTCCGGATTCGAGGCAGCATGTAGATTTCCTCCAATTCTTTCTGCCTTTCTTCCTCCTCCACCTTTTTCCTCTGCTCTTCTGGAATGATGTCGTCCCAGTCCTTCTGGGACCGCTCATCCAGCTCTGTCTCTTCYTCCTCCATGGTTGCAAAGTTGGCAACCTTTTACAAGCAAAGGAGAAGTTTTAGCAATTCCCTCCCCCGGCAGGAACACCCCAGAGCTGTCTGCTGAGCCTCAACTCCTTCTCCATCGGAATTCTGCCAACATTTCCATAACTACTCCATAATGGATCCCTATGTCACTACATTCCTGGCTCCTTGCCACATCTCTGGATTAACAGCTTTTGAGGAAGTACGTGCAGTTKAAGGAGTACTGCTGAGTATTTGTAAATTATTGGTTTTGTTTCCAAATTTGGTAAATTCTGCATTTTATTCACAGCCTTCAAAACCACTTACTTGAAATGAAATTAATATCTACATTGGTGGGGGTTGGAACTGGAKGATWTTTACAAGTCCCTTCCAAYCCAAGCCATTCTGTGATCTCTCTGAGGTGTCTCTGCCTGTCATTGACCTCACCACCATGGCAGGATGTGGGGAGCCACATCCCCACACCCCRTTACAGAGCCTGGGGGTCCATACCTTGAACTGGGAGAGCAGCTCGTCGGTGGCACTGGTGGACACTTCATTCTCCCGGGTTTCAGCCAGGCGCAGAATCTCATCAATGTCCATCTCCTGCCAGTCAGGGAGAAGGAGGGATAAAGGGGAGGGTGCCRAGCACAGCAGGGAGTAAGAGGCTTTGAGAACAGACTCGTGTGCTGATATGAGCTAAATAAAGTGCAAATATCTGCAGGGTGTCATCYCCGAGGGCAGGGATGAACTGTCTTCAAGTGGTACAACAAAGTACAAATAAGGTGACAGAACTGRAGGAAAGGACCACCGAGGCTGAASAGTGGGGAAAATTTCCATGCAGTSAGATGTGTCAGCTGTGGACTRTTTYCTTAGGGGAAGCTCTGCTGCTTGGSCCATTCAGAGAATTGGTCMAAACACTCAGTGCTAACTTGTCAAGCAACTGAGGCAGGAGGGAGCAACCTGTTCACGGCACTGTGCTGATTCCTGCCTGGCTCAGAACCACCAAAAATGGGTGCTGAACAMGTGCTCAGAGGAGGCAGGGAGAGGAGCCATCAGCACTCTGTGCTGTCACCAACTAATGATTCCTCAAGAGCCCTCCCTCWGGCACCATTAYTRTTCAATCCTCAGCAAAAGGGGGGTYACTGATCCCTGATYCCCCAAACCCACACTCTGCCCTCAGGCTCCCACATGTCCTATTCACCAACCTCCTCTCAGGCACAGGGCAACAACAAAGCAGGAGCAACCACCCCCAGTCCCTCTTGCAGACCTGCAGAGCACTACAAACTACYGTGTGATTTCAATTTCAAACTACCTGAGGCTCTGACTCTTCCCCTTCAAGCTCCTTGAAAAGATCTTCAGCTCCAAACTTCAAAATAGCTGTCAGCTCCTCTTTGTTGAAAGGATTTGAGCTGCAAGAACAAACGAGAAGGAAAAGGTGTTTTGAGCTGTTCAGTCACAACTGCTACAGCATAAAATCGTACCAAAGTTTTTCCTAACTGAAGCAAGGAGTAGGTTTTCTACCCAGCACTATAAAAACCGTTGTAATTAATCTCTTTCCTGCTCTAGCACAGACAAAGACTGCAATGGGAACCACCTCCATCTGCTGGGGGAAATTAAGAGAATTTGAGGTTACTGCCAAAATGCAGCTGYTCCCCAGCCAGGTTCCCTCAGACCAGGATGATCTCTGGTTTTAAGCAGAACAAAAAACAAGTAACACACTAAAATTAGTTTGGAATTTCTGATCATCTTTATCCTAAGTGTCCAAATTAATCGCTGCAGAAGCCAAATCAGTGGAAGCTGACAATATTTAACACACTGCCCTGTACCCTGTCAAATAAATATTGGGAAATGCCAGCAGTGAAGCTGGTTATGCCTCATGTTCCAGAAATTTCTGCCTCCTGACACAGCCACGTACTTGGATCTCCCAGAGTTGTTGTCCAGAACYGTCCGGCCAGTGGTGTCCATACGCTGGATGACCAAATGATCCAGCACCATTTTCTTCTTGGCTCTCTCAATGATCTCCTCCTCCACTGTCCCCTTTGTGACCAGGCGGTAAATATTCACCTGAGTGGCAAAAACACAACACAGCTATTTCCTGGGCCTGAGCATGCTCTGCTGATACAGCAATGCATCCCTCGGCTGTTTTTATGGGCTGCTGACATTGTCTTTGTGAACAGATGTGCTTTTTCAGAGGGAAAACAAGCACATTCTCTTTGAATCTCAGGAGAACCTGTTAAAATCAGGATGGTTGACACAGATCTTGTAGGGTGCCTAAGCACAGAGTAAAAATCTTCTAAACAATCACTCTAGATTCAAACCTGCACCAAACTTTTCACATCTCTAATATSTGGATGCTGTACTTTTAAAGTTTTTCTGGGCAAGAAAGAAAAAAGTCCACTAGAACCAGGCTGAGAAGTGCAATGCCACGGGTTGGGTTCTTGGTTTGTTCAAAGCCAACATCTGGCAAACTGGGGCTGATTTAAAATCTCCTAGTTTTTAAATGAGATTCCCTTGGGCAGCACTCTCTGGAGCAAGGACTGGGACAAAAAGCCCATGTTTTCAGGAGCTCTGGTGAGYTGAGAGCCCATTTAGATGCATACAACAAAGCCACAGGGAAAACAATCCCAGGCAACTCTCCTGACCTGTTTCTTCTGTCCGATCCGGTGAGCTCGGGCCTGAGCCTGAAGATCATTTTGGGGGTTCCAGTCTGAGTCAAAGATCACAACAGTATCAGCAGAGGCCAGGTTAATTCCAAGCCCCCCAGCTCGTGTTGACAACAAGAAACAGAAGTCCTGGGAAGGAAAACAAAAAAAAAGCATCCATGAGTTAGCCAGCTTGTAACTGTGAGCATAAAATAGCAATGGTGACTCAAAAGCTCTAAAAGGAAATGGAAGGAAGGCTCTGTTGGACTCCTGCTTCTTAAAGCAGAAAAAGGATTTCCTTGCCATATAACCTGCTTATGCAGCACCATTCTTAAAGCCCAGAGCCAGGGAGAGGCAGTGCTGCCCGGGGTGAAGGGTGTGCTGACCCAGGTGTGTGTCAATGTGGCACAGCAACACAAGCAGCTCCAGGTAAGGGCACCGTGGAGTCCATTTGGAAGGTCCAGACCACACAGATACCCACAAAGGCAGCAGGCAAACACCTGCTTTTTGTTGCCTGAATCCTGTCAGGAGTGACATCAGGAGTGACCAGACTGTGCCAGGTTAGAGCTAAGATGCCTGAGCCCCCATGGYTGCCCTCAGGACAGGGGAAAGGGCAGGTTCTATGGGCATTCTTGCTCTCTTCCCACTCACATTTCCTTTTGTTAAGTYTCCCAGACCCATGATTTCTCACAGCTCCTGTGTGAGCCAAGAATTCTGCTCCAGTCCAGGCTTACRGAGTGAGGAAAGGTATTTCTCACAGCTGGGCTGCCTGACACAAAAACAAGTGTCTTGCACCCGTCAGTGTGAGTCAGCAAGCCCAGATGAGAGGTTTGAGRTGCCCTCTCCTATTACACTGGAGACTTTCACCTCCAACACCAGACTCCACTGCCTGCCAACACCTAAAATCYTCCTTCTGCCTCTGCCATTTCATATCCAAAACCAGCTTCAGACTGGAATCACTCAGCAACTGCCTCATTCTCCAGATCACAGGCAGAGAATTGCTAAATTCTGGCTCTTCCCAGCCTCTCCAGAACTTTCTGGAGATGTGGCTTGCAGCCCTGTTCCTCGGACGTGGGAGATTTACAATAAGCAATATGGCTGGCTGCAAAACCTGCCATATCTGTGTCTTTAAAAGTACCTGGGGTTCTGTAAAAAGACCTGAACTGAACTAATCCCCTCTTGTCAGCCAGAAGCTGTGGCTCAGCCACAAACCCTCTGCCCAGGACTGCRGTACCTCGGAGCCGTCGGCGTTGAAGTGATCCAGCGCCTGCTTTCGGATCTCCCCCTTGATCGAGCCGTCCAAGCGCTGGAAAAATCAACAAGAATGATAAAASAAAGAAGGTAAAGGAGCCCTGAGGGACTGCTGCACCCAAGTGCTGCGAGCCCTACAGCCCCCTTTTGCTGCCTGCAGCGTTTAATTGTTAAAAATAGCCACCAATTAAAAATAACTGCGCTGCCTGAGCTGTGTCACAAGGGCTGGGGGATGCTCAGGGAGCAGGCACACAGCGGCTGACACCACAGCTCCCGTTACAGGCTCCCAGCCAGGCTCTCTGTGCTCACTGTCCTCCCCTCAGGCTTTGTCACACCACACAGCCCCAAGCAGGGGACTGTCAGAGGCGTTTTGCAGAGGTGGGGCCACACAGAAATGAAGGGACATCCCAGTTCCYTCCAGTGCATGCCACCTGTAATCCCAGCCACCAACCTCTGGGAAACTCAGTGACTCCCACTGCTCAAACTCCCTCTGCATTTTCCTCCRCTTTCAAGAGGACCCCACTGTTTTCCATGCTGATGTTTCTCACCTGAAAAGGGTAGTGTTTGATAGTCAGGTACTCTGCCAAGATGTCCAGCATCCTCACCATCTGGGAGAAGATCAGCACTCTGTTGCCTCTCTCCCGCAGCCTGGTCAGCAGCTTGTCCAAGAGAATTAGCTTTCCACTGCTCCTGATCAGAGACTGAAGAAATAACCATCATTTCCAACCTTACCCGTGTGTACATTACACAGAGCCCTGCTCCTTTTGGGGTCACGCATCTCTTGCACATCTCTAATCTAATAATGTGGATTTACACAGCAGAGCCCCCACACACAATGAATCACACAAAACTGATCTTTACTGCCTGCAGCTCCTGCTCGAGAGGCCTCAGAATGTTGCCTGCAGTGGAAGTGGAGGGTTGGGGGTTCAAGGGGCTTAGCTGTGAGGGCTATTTTTAAAGGAGAGGCCACAGAAGCTAAAGCTTCACCAGGTATTACCTTGCTGGGAGGACAAAAAAAGGACAAAATTTAAGGAAAAAAAATGGTGACCAAGGACACCACTCACCTGCAGRGTCTCAAGGCCATTTTCTCTCTCATTTTCTTCAGGTGGTTTAATAAGGTAGCAATGATTGCAGCACTTTTTCAATTCCATCACAATGTTCAGGAAACCAGATGTGCTTCCCCTCGTTCCCTTTGAAAGAGCTTTGTAGTTTCTTGTCAAAATCCACCTGCAGGAAGGAAAATTAAAAGTCCAGATCATTATTAAAAGTCCAGATCATTTCTCAGTGCAGAGTGGGGTCTTGGAGGAACAAAACCTTCAGGAACAGCTCATTCAGGCATCAGTCTGCTTCCCTCCCTCCATCTCTCCTCACTTCTCCTACAGGACACTGCTCTTTCCTCTCTAAAACCCCCGACCATACTTTCCTGTTGATTTTACCACAGTTTAATACTGAACAGCATCACAGTTCCGTGCATATTTTCACTCCCCCAGGAAAGACATAACCTCTGTCCTGCAAAGCAGGCCAGGTGGACATATCACTCTGCAAAAGCATCTTCCAGAAGGRAAGATWCCAACTGCCCCACCTCAGGCTCCTRCTGGGAAGCTCCCAGTACTGCAGGTGATGGCACTGGAACACATTCCCAAAGCCCACAGGAAGATGTGCCCATTTCTCCTGGCACTCCCAGTAACTGATTCAGTGACTCACTTGTAATACTGTTTCTGCAGAGCAGACATTTCCACCCTCAGGATCTGCTCCACTTTGGCTGGCAAAGATTTCTCCACRTCCTTCTTCACTCTGCGCAGGAGAAACGGCTCCAGGACTTTGTGAAGGCTCTGGTAGCCATTCTCTCTACCTTTCCCGTGATCCTCTTCAAAATCCTCCCAGAACTCAAACCTGGAGGAGAAGGGAGGGGTCAGAATATCTCTCATGGCACCAAACAGCATCCATTGGTTACACTCCTGCAGCACAAGRCAGGAGGCCACCAGTTTGATGGAAACACAGTGGAAGATAAAGGTCCACCCTGCTCTGGTTAACTAAACAGATGGGAGGCAAAGCTAGAAGCTCTCTGGGCTTAGATGCCTTCCTAACATCTTWTATTTGAGCTCCACACTGACTCCCAGGACCCAAAATCCCAAGTTTTCCACTCTTTTGCTCTGTTGGCATTTACCTGGCAGCAGTTTCTGAACTTTCCACGGTGCCTCCCCCAGGAATGGTTTTGACAACTGGACTGTTTTACCCTGCTCTGAAGGCTCTTTTGGGACTGTTGCTTCCTCTGACAGCTCCTCTGAAATGTGGAGATCCGCTCTGCTCCACTTGGGAGACCTCAAACCTCTCCTTCACTCTTTCTGTGATCCAACAAAAAGAATTTGGGGGACAGCTCTTCTTGCACTCAAACACAATTTCAGTGAGCTTTGGGGCATGCTTGCCTTAGCCTTAAGAGATGCCCATGGCTCATTTTATTTTAAAGAAAACAAAACATTTGTTACACTGTGGACACACAATCAGCCAGCCAGCACCCCCAGAGCTGCCATGAAATGGTTGGCAAGGGTGCCTGAACCACAGCGTACTGGAAACCTCAGAAATGGCTGACATGATTGCTCAAAACAAGTTTAGTTTTTTTAGAGATGGCTGGAAGACAGCAGACAGACTTGAAAAGCATGTATCAGATTTCCCCATTCAGTTTGCTGCCAGAAATACTCCTGGTGTTAGTTATTTAACCTCTGATTTTGCCCACTAATGTCTGTTCTCCTATCATTGCTGTCACAACACCGAGTTTAATTCAGGGATTTAATTCAGGGATTTCTGCCATTCTGCACTCCCTTGAGCCCATTTAGCAGACAAGAACAGCCCAAGATATTTCCTGGAAGGCCCAAAAAGAGACTCACTTCTCTGGCATRATGAAATGCAGCAGGGACCAGAGCTCTTTGAGTGAGTTTTGAAGCGGGGTGCCGGTGATCAGCAGCCTGTGGTTGGACTTGAAATCAATCAACGTTTTGTACAGCAARGAGTCGTCATTTTTCAACCGATGGGCTTCATCCACGCCGAGAAAAGCCCAGTTAATGCTTCCCAAAACCGTCTGGAGGAAGAGAGAAACAAACAGAGGCACTGAGGAGATGCTGGGGCACACATCTCTCTCTGTCCAAGGCCAGAAACTCTGCCCTGTGCTGTCCAGGCTGTCCTGCCCCAGCCCTGCAGCTGCACCCTCCCAAGATCTTCTTCCTGACAAAATTTGGGGGCCAAGACACCTTCCCAGAAAGGAAAAGGTGACAATTAGCCACACTATCCAACACTCCTGCTGTATCTCAGCAGTCTTGCAGCAAGTACACCTGTTTAATCCTCCTTTGCTTTACCCAGAAAGCACAGTCCTTCCCCAGCTCTTTATTCCCCCTTTTCTAGGTAGCACTGGTCCCTCTGGAGCAACAACAGGAGAGCAGATGAACAAACCTAAAAAGTTCAGGTAATCCAGGAGCTTTGATTTTAGTTTTTTGTTTTTCTTCTTTTTTTTTAAGCTTTTTGTTTTCTGCTAGCACTCAGTGATGCACTGACAGTGCTGATGAGTATTTCCTAAGCAGACAGATCTCTCCTAGATGTAAAAATGCAGACACYGTTAACACTGTGGCCAGAGGTTCAGTGTAATTGTTTGTTCTCTTAGCAAAACTAAACTCAACTAAACCAGATAAAAATCCAGCTACTCCTGGATACTGCCAGAGGCCTTTTATGCAAAAAGAATAACACAGCTGTGCAGTACAAGWGTGAAGACACCATAACATTGTCACACATTCCCTGGGCATTACTGGCAAGCAAAAGCAAATAGTGGCTGGAGTTCTCCATCACCACAGAGGGAAGAGGTGAAACCCACTATAGCTGGTTTCAAAAGTTTCAACATTTTCTCATTTTAAAACAAGAGGAATCTAGATAAAAACGTCCTTGGACCATGACTCACCTTATCCTTGAGGAGGATCTCGTAGGTTGTGATAAGTGCATTGAATTTCAATCTTTTAGACTGGGAGTGGATCCACTCATATTCACGGATCTGTGAGGGGAGACAAAAGTTTAACCAGTGTTATCAAAAGGAAGGAGTTAAAAATTGTTATCGTAGTGTAGCTGTAGCCAAAGACTCCAGCCAAGCCCAAAATGCCATTTGATGAGCTCAGGGTGCCCAAGGAACAACTTGTTTTAGTGCACACATGGTTTGACAGGTAACAAAATAAGGTCAGCTTGCTGCTCTGGCATTAATCTCAGCAGCAAAATGAACACATCCCCTCAGTGTGGACACCTCTGRAGCCCCAACACTTGTGTGCTCCATTGTCTGAATAGTTCCAAACACTGAAGACAAGCACTTTTACACTGCTGGACTCCTCCCTGAGCATGTTTCAGCCCAGAGCAGCACTGGCTTCCAGACTCAGAGAGAAGCCAGTGCTCCTGCACTCACTCCAAGAGGGAAAATAAGGTAGAAAATTCCCTGCAGCAGGGAATTACACCCACATGCTCAGCTACACCAGCTCCAGCTTCCTGCAGTGCTGCCAGAACTATCCCCCAGCCTCTCCAGCTGACTGTGTGTCACACACATCACACTCACTGCTGTTCTGCCCCCAGTGCTTCTCCCCGAGCCCTCACCCTTTGCTCTCTGATTACACACCATGTTCCTGCTCATGAGGTCTCCAATGTAAACCACCACGTTTATCTCAGGTGCCCACACTTCAAACTCCCTCTGCCAGGAGGTGAGGGTGGACAAGGGCACGACCACCAGGAAAGGGCCGTAGAGCTGGTGCTGATGGAACAGGTATGACAGGAATGATATTGTCTGAATCGTCTTGCCCAGTCCCATTTCATCAGCCAGGATCACACTGTTGTTCCTGGGAAAGAGAAGAACAAAAAAAAAAAATAGCTGTCTGAGTGCATGTTTCTGCCACCACTAATTTATTGTGCTCCACATGAACAGCAWTCCATGACAAGGACACAGAGGGGCAGTGCAAAAACATTTGTTTGAACATTTCCAAATGGATCCCAGGGACAGCCACACTCAACATGGCACAACAACGTGGAAAAATTAACTATGGTGGCTCCAAACTGGAGGAAAACAGGCAAAGGGAGAGGGGAATCACTAACTTAATTTTAGAADGACATTTCTCAAAGGCTTCAATAAGTAGATAAGCACACTGAGCCAGAAATCTGTTTTTCTCATTAAGTCAATTGAAATCTTGGGCTGATATGTAACAGGCTCACACAACAGCCAAATTCAGCAYGTGAACAGGCCCAGACAGAGAAAATGCTTTTTTGTTTTCACACAAGGTTTTTTAAGTTCATGCTTTAGGTAGTTCCTGCTTGCAGTGWCTGCAATGCAGCTGGGCGTGATAACATTTGAAATCCTTCAAGCTGCAGAGGGAGGGCAGGTAAAGACCTCACTTGAAAACAAAAAGTGCCAAATCCTGCTGGGATAAAACCCAGGAGGCACAGAGTGAAGGTGGCAGCCTGTGTACGTACTTGCACCAGGAGTGAGCCAGCCAGTTGAGGCCCTCCAGCTGGTAATCCCGCAGCTCCAGGTTCTCCCCTCCGATGTACGAGGGCTGTTTCTTCAAGGCAACAAACCTCGGCCTCTGCTTCAATACCTGAAAAAGATGCTGCTGTAAGTCCACTGAAGAGAAAGACAAAACAGTCAGTGGCTGGAAGGATGAAAATTCAGCAATGAAATCTAYGAATTCAGCAAAGAGTGTGTCTCTCTTTGCCCGTTCAAGTGCATCCACATTTTCCTAGTCAGTGCTTGTGTCTGCATTTCTTGTGATTTGCCTGCTGCCCTCTGGTTCTGTGMTCAGAGCTCTGAGTCCCCCAGGAGTGCAATGAGCTGAACAAAATGCACGTAAGTTGGAACCAGCTCCACTCCCTKCTTTGTCCTCTTTTGGTTTTTCTCCCATTATTTCTGTCTCTCTCCTTCACTGTATCAGCATCTTGCAGGCTTCCTCTTTTCCCAGGTGTGCTGTTTTTTTCATYCAACTGATATTAAAACTGCTGCAGCTCCTTCTGAGGAGGAAGCACTTTGCAAGGATTAATTAATCCTCCCACTCCCCAGGGGGACGTAACGTTCTCACTGTGCACAGAGTAAATGAAACTCAAAGGGGTTCACATCCCTGCTTGAAGTATGATACCAGGACAGCAAACAACCCTTCAAATGCAGGTGGGAGGATGGGAAAACGTTCTCTGACATTTATCCTGACAAAATTTAATGTTCCCACTGCTTGCATCTTCCTCCAGCCTGGAAGAACCCAGCAAAAGAGAGAAGAGAAGCCAACAAACCTTGCAGTCCCGCGTGGGAATCGTCTTGGAGTTGTTGCGACTGTTGAAGCTGTCGATGCAGTGCTGGAATTTCTTGCTGATCAGAGCCTCATCTTCCCAGCTGCACTCGGCATAGGGCAGCCCCATCCACTTGCACAGGTATTCTGGGTCATTTGAGGATGATTTGCGACTGTTTGCTGTGAAATATGAAAAAAAAGCCCAAATCTCAGCACCCGTGGTTGAGCGGCTGAACCGCAAGCACGGGTCACAGGCTGAGCTGCCCAGACAGCCACAAGACAGGTCTTGGCTCATAGGAAAAATGTAGAGAGACAAAAAAAATGTTCTTTTACCTGGGAAATCTGAATGCCCCGTGGCAGACTTGCTGGTCTTCACAGCTGTGTTTGGAAAGAGAAGGGAAGGGAGGGTTGAAATGCCGGCAGCCAGCAGAGGGAGCAGGGCAAGCCATCGCTGCACTGACACACACCCACATTTTTGTGGGAATTGTATTGGAAATAGGTTAAAACACCTCTCCAAGTCAATTCCCAAAGCAACTGGGTGCTGGCACGTCTGACTGACAYGACTGTGACATCACCAAAGTACTCACTAAGTTCTGTTTTTATTTTTGTTAATTAATCATGAAAATCTCACCCCTGAGCCGCCTTGCAGGCTTAACCACATCCTCAACTACACCACAGAAATTGGTGCTCACAAAAGCCAGGCCCATGCTGCTGCTTTGGAAACAAACACCTTGCATTTAAAGGGTTGAAGCCAAAGAACTTCAGCAGCAACAATTTCAGCAACGCATTGGAAAATTGTGTGTCACCCCACACTCCAGGCAAGGARGGTGACTGATCTGTATTGCTCATAATTTGTAAACCTGTATTTTTACTGTCCAATTTCCTAAATTTCAGACAATGAAATACACTAAGCACTAGAGTTTTTTCCTCAGGGATACCACAGGACAGGGAAGAAGAGAGAGCTGCACACTCATTTTGCTGTCACATGGAGTTTAAAGCTCCCACTCCTACTTCACACCCCTTTACCAATTGGCTCCACTTACCAATTACTCTCTCCACTATTTGGTACTGTTTGTTCAGCTCTGAGGCCAGCTCTTGTTGGCAGTTGAAATATTCTACATCTTCAGGTGATACCTTGCCCAACCTAGATGCAAAATGATAAAAAAAAAACCAAAAAAACAGAATAATGCTTCTGTCATAGTGCTCATCGATGCTACATATACAAAATCGTCTTTCCTATATGGTTCTGTCATTCAGGAAAGTAATTGGTGCAAACTACTGCTTACAGGACATGTTTCTTAAATTGCCTATAATTACAAATTATTGCTCAGAAGCAAATGTTATAGATGTTTAGCTTGTGTCCCTGTTAAATGTAGCCTTATTCTGATGCAAGAATCAGTCTCAAAACCAGAATCAAATAGAGATGGAAGCTGCTACTCCAGCTTTAACACTATGGAAACACACCACAGCTCCCCTTTTATACCCTGGGGAAGCCTGACAGTAACTTATGCAAAAACTTGCACATAGAGAAGCCCATAATTAACAAGGGCTAATAAGGCTGCAAGCCCTCACAGCACTTCCTGGGCCAGGTAAGTGTGTGAAACATTTATTTGCTGTCAGCTCTCCCAATTCTTAAACCTAGGAAGTGGCAAAAGTGTGAATTTCATGCCTTGTCCTCTCCATTTTACAGCCTTCCACAACTCAGACATAATCTCTATGAGRAGGGGATGTTCCTCAGCAGGTAAAGAAAAAACCAGAATGTTGTTTGCACATAAAACACACTTTGCAGGAAGAAATCAAACGTTTTCAGTAATGACTCTGCAACCTTATGGCTAAAAACCATTTCCCCAAGGCCAAGTCACWGGTTGGAGTGAAGCCTACCATTGCTTGATCTCCTCCTCTTTCTTCTTGAAGTTTTCCAGCTTTTTCARGCCCTTCACTTTCTGCTGCTGCAAGGACTCCTCGCTCTCCCAGGTGCTGTGGATGTATGACCAGCCCTTCCATTTGATCAGGTACTGCACTTCCCCCTCATCCTTCTCGGGGTCGAAGTCGGCGCTGGGGTTGCCGTTGGCCTCGGTGGCGTACACCGTGGTGGAAGCACCGATGGCTGCAACACAGACAGCCCACATTTGGTACCTTGGTTACCAACCACTGCATCAACTCARTTAGAGCAGAAAGTTACTCTCCTAATACACCTTTTTAAGGCAACACAAAGAACATCTGACAGATTCTGCAATCCTATCAGGCAGGCACACAAAAGTTTTCCATACAACAGAATCTTTTCAAATCTGTCGTAAGTAGCTTTTCTTTAAGTGTAATTCAAAGGTTTCTTGAAAATRTTCACAGCTATTCAGTTTTACAAAAAACACTTTTGTAAGGCTTTGAGAACAAAACATTGGCTTTATTTTCATTACGGCTTTGTYAATGGGGCTATGAAAACTGACTCTCCTACAAGATCTGTTTTATATTTCAAAGCAGAGAAAAGCAGGAATTGCAGAACAATGGCTGCATCTTTAAAATGTGTGCAGGCTAAATGAAAGCTGCCRAGCACATAGAGATTTTAGGATTTTAAATTTTATATTTTACAAAAGCCATTACATATTATAAGAGATAAATAAGAGGCATAGAGGAAAAGATGAAAAGCACTGAAACAACTCATAGCCCCACTTTGAAGTGGCAAAAGCATTGCCCAAGCTCAAGAGAAACTGTGAGCACACACTATTGCCATCAGAAACAAAGGCTTCTTCCAGAACTACCCACCTCCCTTTTTTCCAAGCCTGATGTCCAAGACTTTCTCAATAGTTTCACTGTTGTCTTGTTGCTCATCAGCTCCTTCCCCAGTCATCTCTATCAGGTCATCAGAATCCGTCTCAAAATCATCATCYTCTTTGTAGCTGAATAAGATCAAAACCAAACTGATATAAAACACTTGACTCTTGCCAGCCCACCAACAGAGAACTGCTCAGACTGGAGCACCTTCTCCAGCATTTATCCTGGGATTCAGTGCACATTCAGTCACCCACTCAGTATTTTTCCCCAAGACATTTAGATACATTTACCAGCCTAATCCTCTATTTTGGGCACAGTTTTTCTCACCAACATCAGATGAATGCATAAGGTAGAACAATCTCTGCAGCAGAAGTAAGGCCATAACACAGAAAATCTCCACTGCTGAGGCCAAGATTACTCCATGGAGGTTGCAGAACAATGAAAGGCTGCATGGGTGCCTACACTTCCCTAGGAACTGCACTTCTCATCTTTGATGAATAATTAACCACCACAAAACATCATTTGGATGGCTCTTTTCAAGTCCCATTATTAGGACTGCCCAAAAGGTGAGAGGTACACTGAGAAATGGATAAAGCTTTACCTCCACCAAGCCTCAACACTCTGTCCCAAGGCTTTATATATCAGCCACTCTCAGGCAATTGCTCCAATCCAGCACAGCTGCTCCCTTTTACTCATTTTCATCTATTATTTGTAATTAACCTCAGCTGAGAGCACTTTAGAAACATTATGCAAACCTCCTCACATTTCTCTAAGAGGGACTGGGAAACATTCCCTCCTTCACAGATGGCAAAASGAGGTAAACCTGGATGTTCCCATCATGAACCTGTCAAAAGAGCCACACCTCAGCCACTCTCTGCAGGACCACACAGCCAGCCCTCACCCCCAAGAACYCCACATTTCTTCACACCTGACATTTTTGGCTGCTCTTCGCCGGGTTTGTCTCTTAGGAGTCTCATCATCTTCATCATCATCATCATCTTCTGACGAGTCTGGTTTCTTTCTCTTCCCACGCTGGATTTTGTGGGGCTTTTTAACACCAGTTTTGGCCACTGTTCTAAAATAAAAATTAATAAAGCCATAATACAGGATGGTTTATGTAAACACCCTCTTTAGAAAGTCTTTAAGGAAGCATGAATCTCAAATATTACACTCCTAAGGCATTTAGACTGCTCTAACTCTCATGGAAATTACTTTATTGCTCACTGGAGCATGAGATGGGGAGATGAGGGAGTAAGCAGTCCCTAAGTTTACTAGGTCATAAACAAGGAAAAATCTACATTCATTAGTGACAAATAAGAGATTTCCTCTCCACACAGCACAGGCAGAAATACAGCCTGAACCAAYCATTCCTTACCTCCTTTGGACAGGTCTTCTTGCTTTAATTTTCTTCGGTTCAGGCTCACTCTCTCCACTGGTGCCTTGCTCCCCTCCATCTTCATCCTCTTCTCCAGCAGAGACCTCTCTTTTCCATTTAATTCTGCAGTCAGAAAAGTAGGTCATGAAGGGCAACGATATTTCTACACAAATACTTGGCTGATCAAACCATCAGGGCCATAATTACAGGAAAAAGGTTCAAAACTGCACCTTTGGCTGTTGAGTGCAACGCAGGGCTATTCTTTATGGAAGTTCTTTTGTTTTAACAGAGGGTTATAATAAATAGAAGACGATAATAATTTGGCATTTTATTCTCAGTTAATCAAAAAGGTGGGAGGAGAAGGGATTAAACTGTTTTAAGTATCTCTGAAGGAGAATCAGTAACCTGATGAAAAAGTGAAAGACTGACAACAGAAAGTGAATTTGACTCATTCAGATTCCATCACAGACACAGTAGGAAAATACAAACAAAAGTTGGAAAATTGCATCCATCTACAGATCCATATTCATACCTCAATTTTAGTAGTCCAAAGTATTATTACTGGAAATATTATAGTATTTCTTTAAAAAGCTCCCCATGTTGACAACTCCTATCAAACAATCCAATGTGCTACTGTTCTGAAAACTAAACCAAAGCATCACCACTCAAAACCCTTTCCTTAGAAACTTACTTTCTTTTCAACTGCTTCTGGCGTCTTCTTTTTGGGCTCTCATTTTCAGATTCGCTACTTGCCTTTAATTGAAAAGAAAGAAAATCAGGTTGTARGCTTCACTCTGGACTTCTCCTCAAGGATGCAAGTGAAACACGTCCCTGTGGGCTGAGTTTGGGTCCTTTCCCTGCAGCCTGAAGGACACTTTGGTGCAGAGCAGCCCCCTTCCAGCACTGCCACCTGAGCAGCAGTGGCCAGGCAGGTCTGCAGTGTGTGCAGCAGCCCAGGGATTGTAAACCCACGAGTGAATTTATCCCAACAAATCCATTATGATTTCTGCCTTCATTATACAAACTTCTTACGAGGAATGAAGTAAAAATATTGTCATAGAAAGGCAATGTTCTCATCACAAGAGTGTCCTTGCCTTGCTGTTGGGGTTTTTGTCCCACAGTAAAAGTCACCAAGGACCTGATTGGGTCAGAGCTGTTTCCTGCTCCTTTCCTTCCTCCTAATCCTACGGTCTCCACCAGTGAAGTCTCTCAGGCTAAATATATCTAGAGCTATTCTATCTGCTTGCTGTACTATTTWAAAAGTGGGCGTCACTAATTCCCACAGACCACAACAGCTAAAATAATCCCTTTATTCCGGTTGTACACAACCYCATTTTCATAAAAACCAGTCAACCATGAAGACAGATCACCACACAGATAGCATGACTTCTCCTTCGCTTCCCCCAGAAAACACAAATAGGCAGGGACAAAATAAAGACTTCTAAAGGAAGTATTAAAATGTCAGAAGTAGCCTCCAAGACTGTTTGCTCCACACACTTGCTGGAAATCTTCCACTTCTATCTGCTTTTTGCCACAGTATTCAGCTTTGGCTGCAGGCACTGTCTGTCCATCACCATGGGTAGCACGGTTTGCACCCATGACACCCTGGACAGAGCTCACAGAGCTGTGCACATAAGGACCTTGTGAAATGGTGTGAGCTGCAACACGCATCCTTCATTCCTATTTTCCAGCCTTCCTTCCACCAACAGAAGTTTCTGTCTCACTTACATCAGTGTAGCCATTAAAATACACTAAAATACTGGATGCCACATCAGACCACAAGCTTTCCTGGAATTGGTGTCAGATTTGCATGTGACACAACAGCACCTTTTGCACCATCTTACCACAAACACGTGTTCATCCACCTGTCTCAGAGCCCTGCATGAAATCCCTGTCTCATTTACCAAACATGAAACAAGTGCCTGGCAAACACCATGGACAGCCCTACCTACCCTAGCAACACAWGCCAAGCATTCCACAGATTTCAGTTCTGACACACAAAATTTAAGTCTTCAGTTTCCCTTTTCTCTTTTCATCTCTTGCCCACTTTCTGAAGCTTTCTCATTCCAACTGAGCATGATTTTAACAGCTGTCCCTCAGTGCACTTTTACTTTTGCTGTCTGTTGGCAAGCCACAAGTAATGAGGTGGATTCCTCTTCTGCTCTGCGTCACAGATCACATTGGGAGAAMACCAAATACAACCTTTAGCTCTTTGAAACTAACTACACTTCTGTGCCAAAATTCCATTTTCCAAGYTTCTGGTGTCCATTTTCCTGATGCCTGTACTCTCCCCCTGCTGTTGCTGTGCCTACAAAGCTGATGACAATCTCTTAATGACTCTGCTTTTCCTCCCCTCTTCCACCTTGAGAAATGTAACTTGTGACTGCAGCTCAGCCRCCTTCTCTTACATTTTTCAAAGATGCCATTGTGTGTTTTGGATGAGTGTCAAGCCCAGCTCTATCTCCTCTGACACAGCCAGTCCCCAGCCTGAGTCATCTGCCTGCCTTGTGCTCCCACACCCTCCCCATCCCAGTGTGGAGTGTTGGGAAGTGCTGCTGTGCTGCAGCTCCTCATCCTCTCCTCCCTGCTCCCYYGTGTCTCCTGGTGGTAAATTCTTTRTTTAAGGAARCACAGAGGATGTCCAGAGAGCCAGGGCCAGGCCAGGTCCTGAGTGCACCTGAGGCCCTGTCCGCCCACCACCACCATCAGGAACAGACTGGTTGGGAAATCACAGGCAACTCCAATTTGAGTAATGTCACCTCCTGGAATGACACAAGCTGGACTGGCAAAGTCCAGCCCCAGCCCTCTGTGGGATTTTTGTCAGCCCAGCAGGAGATGATGGGGTCAYGCTGCTCCCTCCAGAGCCTGAATGCCAGTGCTGGGCTCAGGCTGCCCTGCTGTGGCCAAGGACAAAGACAGCCCATCTCCCTTAAGCCTGTCTTCCCTAGCTCCCTTTTATCAAACACTRCAAACATGCCCAGCTTACTCCTGTACCCCTTCTTCCAGCTGGACTAGGATCTGGCCTCTTACAATTCCCCCATCTCCAAATGAAGGGATCAGCCTTCCCTCTCCATGCCTCACTGATTGCTCACATCAATTCTCTCCCTCTCCCAGCACATGAAGTGCACACGTTTTTACTRGATTAATTACACTGTATTTTACCGTGGAGCAATGCTGAACAGACATGATGCTGCACACGTAGCACCAAGCAGAGCAACGTAAAGCAATTAAAGTTCTGCTCCTATTGATTATCCACGAGTGTCCTTGCCCAGGGCAGGAGAAATGGAAATTCCAGGTCATTGGAAAAGAGGTYCAGGTGAGCCTCTGGAGCTCACACTAGGAGAGACAATGACTTGCTTAAGCAGAGCCAAAAGTATTTCAGACTAAAGGCAAAGTGAAGACTTGCTCATTTCAGGCTAAGTAGAGGCCAAGCTCTAGTACTTCAGAAAAGCTGGAGAATCTCAGCTCATCAGGTTAGTTTTAAGAACTTCTCTTCACCAGTGAGACCAGTACAGCAAATACATGAGGCAAAGCATTGATCAAAGTGCAAATGAGCAAATTTTCTTTTTCCAGTAATAAAACCAGCTGTATTTTGAGAACACACTGGTGCATGACTTCTGGCCTTCCTRCGACAGAAAAATATGCACTGACATTCGTCACCAACTTCAATCTGAAACTATTCTTTTTATAGTAAAAAGACTGTGTCTGGTTGGGGCACATTTATTTCTCGACTGCCCTAGAATCACAGAATGAAGGAATGATGAAATGGTTTGGGTTGGAAGGGGYTTTAAACATCATCCAGTTCCAACCCCCTACCATGGGCAGGGACACCTTCCAYTATCCCAATTTGCTCAGAGCCCCATCCAACCTGGCCTTGGACACTTCCAGGGATGGGRCACCCACAGCTKSTCTGGGTACCCTGTGAGTCTCACCACCCTAACAGGCAAGGATTTCTGTAACATATCTAACCTAAAYTTCCCCTCTTTCAGTYTGAATACTCTTGAAGGGCACCTGACTCTGCACGCCTCACATCYCCTGGCTGAAACCTGAAGCTGATTTATTAACTGCAAGGAAAATGCCTAGAGGAAGTAGTGTTTTTACTAAAAATCTCACACATTCTCTTGCTCCTGGAGACAGCTCTGGGGCTCTGAGCAGCTCTGTGCTCCTATGCAAAGCTATACTTTCGCTTCCCCGAAATCTCAGCCCACACCTGGGTATTGATCATGAGTTGTCACCCTCCCTGATCGCAGCTCGGACACCTACACAAAGAGCCCAGAAATCCCCAGAAGGCAACCATTTCTAACACACAAATAACCCTACCCAGAGTGCTGCTCTCAGAGGACACAGTGATCTAGCAGGGCCCCAAAACCTGCACCACCTCCACCTCTGCACCAACCCCCACGCAGGTGAGTCATGGGGCAGCACAGGGAGCTGTGATGGCTCATCCTTGCTCTGGTCTCTGCATCTTCTCTGCAGATGAGCAAAGAGCTGCCTGCACGATGCTCTTTGCTCATCTGCAGAGAAGCATTAGGGAAGAAGGCAATTGCAAGCCCCCAGACACTGTGCTGGAAGTCCCAAGCAGCRACACGTGCAGGTCACTGGTGACAGAATTAACCTTGCAAAGGCAAACAGCATCTCAGAGGCGCCAAGGAATGCTCAGCACCACAYAGGCTTGAGATGTACTATTTCCTCTCTCTTGGTCTCTTCCAAAAGATTTTGCATCTCCAGCACTGTGCTGCAGCCAGGTCACACCCTCCATCGGACTGCTGCAGATTAGACTTGCCCTATAGGGACAAGTCAGTGCTGCTCTGGGGAGAGGTGGGGTGACAGGGAGCTCCAATTTTTTTAATTTCAGCTTTCTGTTTCACAGAAGTTGCAGTGGGGTCATTTAGAGGACCTTTGGGGTTTTTTTTTTTTTGTTTTTTACAATATTTTGTGGTATAGCAAAGTTTTTGCATCTCAGATTTTTTTATTTAACTTTATCATACCTTAAGTAGTAGGAAATAAAGATATCGAAAAAAGAAAACAACATTTGCAAAACCACGTAATATTGTAAAACAAAAAAAGAAGGGACTTACCTGGGGCCCTAAGAGGGCAGGGGGGTGTGCAACGGAGCTCTGGGGTGGGTGTGAGGTCGCCGGCACAGTGCATGCCGGGGCATCGCACAGAGGGGCGGCCGGCCAGCCCGGCCTCTGCCAACTTGAAAAGGAAAACAAAAGCTACGTCAATGGTGTGCCCTGAGCCCCTTCCTGACCTGCTCTGCGGGACAGCCAGCACAGGAGTCTGGGGGGGCAGCTGGTGGCACTGGGGTGCCACAAGGCTCAGCAACAACACACCAGAGCAAGGAGACCTGCGTGTGACCCTCAAGCATCCAAACGCACATTTTGGTGGYGAAGCACAAACAGCCTGAGTCAGAGGGCACCACTTGGCTCCTGCTCTGCTCAAAGTCTGCTGCTTTTCTTCACATTRACAGCCCTAAGCCCCAAGCTCTCCACAGAAGCCTCTCTCTGGTTCTCTTTCCCCTCTGCTATARCTACTCGACTTTCCTGAAAACCTGCAGATTGAAATGCTCCATGCAGAAAACCTGCCAGATGAAAATGAAGTTGGCACCTAATTCCTACATCTTCAGAAAACWACCCAACAGTGTTCTGGAAAAGGAGCAATTAGATGGTTTGGTTGCCAGGCTCTGACCACTGTCACCTTCAACTGAAGCACAAAAGACTCCCCAGTATTCAACCAAAGAAAAGTGATGGGCCATAAAGCTGCACACACACAAATGCATTTATTAGTGGGATCCATTCCAGGATGGGCAGCAATGACTGTTTTGTTGCTATGAAGTGTTTCTGGGAACTTTCCTTTAWTCCTGGTTGGTTTTGTGTTGTGTTTTGGGTTTTGTTCTGCTTCTTTCATTACACAGCCTCCTCTCCAGGATGTTCCTACAGCAGAGCATGACTTGCATTACGCCCCATTGCAGCAATCAGGTCAGTGCATGCAGATCTCAGCCCACGCAGTGTCCCGCTCACTCCAGAGGTCTCAGCCCAAGCGGATCCAGCTGCAGGACTGGCACCTCAACTGTGAGCTACAACATCCATGCACCAAGCTGGGACTCAGTGTTTACAAGGCAAYGCAGACGAGACCTCCCTTTGCTCTTTGGTTGGGTTTATATGTTCAGTAATTCCTCATCTTTTTTGTTTCTCCTTACCTCATCTTTTATATTAAATCGAGACGGTTCTTGTCTGCTTCGGTTTGACCTCCTAACCCCATAAACATCAGGATATTCTTCCCACATCTGCAAAATAAACAGACCATCAGAAGGCCTGCTTCACCCCAATTATTTCTGACATTTTAGAGAAGTTTGATGGTATTTTAAAGAAAAAAATCAACATAAACCTTTAGGGAATTAGCAACCAGTAAATGGACAGTTAAAAAAACTGGCTGAAAAAGATTAGTATTGTTATTTTGGGGTATCTGGCAACACTCTAAAGCAGCATGTGTTTATCTCAGTGTTATCTTAACAGTGGTCCATCTACCCACCGAGGTACAAATCACTGTCCAGCTTGCTCAGGCTGAAGGACAGAGTGTTCAGGTACCCAGCCCTCTGCAGCGCTGGTGTCAAAGGTATGTGAGCACCACCCTGGACATGGAATGAACAGAGCTACCCACTCAACAGGGCAATTCTCTGTCACTAACAGCTTCCAGCACAATTCCTGTCATAGGGAAAGCCCCACCAGCTGCCTGGAGACACTGCCAGCTGTGAYTTCAAAGGTGAATTCTGTGGCCCAGCCTGGATGGCAAATGGAGCGAGATACCCTGTCCTATGGCAAGGCAAGGCAGTGGTCACTGGTTCCTTTCTCGAATGCACTGATGGGAATGCGATTTGGCAGCACAGGACACATGGATGTGCAGGGGTGGCTGCTGGGAATGGCTGTGCTCTTTGCTGGCCCTCATCAGTTTAATACACTGTGTACAACAGCATGCAATTGTTCTTGTGGATGGATGGGAGAAGAGGGAGACAAGAATGGATGCCCTGAGAGGGATGAATGCAGAGCTGTGTTGGTGACACAGGACACAAGAGTAATGGGGCAGACAAGAGTTACAGGTTAAGAGTTATGGGTAAGCAGAGCTTACCCTCTTAGTTCTCTACAACTGTTCATTTCCTTCTGATTCTCTCTCCCTCCCAACCTCAAATACCTCTCAAGCCACTGGCAGGAAAAGGAAATCAAAATACACTGCCAAATGCAGCAGTGATTGGGATTGAGAACGTGATGGATACAAGGCTGCAGCCAAGCAATTTTCCTKTCTCTGTTAAAGGAGTAATGGGATAAGGGACAGACTGTGATGGTGTGTATGTGTTAAGCATGCAAGTACAGAGGTACATTCACATGAAAGAATAAATTAAAATGCTCCGCAAACTACTTGAAGAACTTGCTTTTTCATCTACTAAATGACATACTAAATGGTTTTTGAATATGGGAGCAACTTCCATGACAAATGTTAATAGCACCTAGCAAAGATTAACCTCGCCTTCATGGGTGTATCTAGACAAATACCAAATAAACAATAATATAACAATTAATTGCATTGGTTATTCAGGGGGAACAGGTATCAACATGCCTAGCTTAGACTTAGCTAAGGAAGACACCCATTAACAGAGAAATTAAGGAAGGGAGAGGCTTTCTTATTAGAGGGTGCCCTGACCTTTTMATGTTTCATCTACGCTAATTATCACCTTGTGTATGGATGCTTCCTCACAGGATAATGTTAACATTTATTGTTAGGGATGTGCTCTTAGAATCCTTCAGAGGCAAAGAAAACTTCCTTTGGTGCCCACTTACCAACARTAAACCAGAAATTTTAATATGGTGTTACCACAACGGCCTTATGAACTTGTCCTCCCTTGCCAATCCCAACAATGGAGGATTTAGTCGCGACCTGAGCCAGCAGCCTGCAGCTTTTGCAAGAGGGAGAAGCTGATAACAAAATCCTTCACTTCTCCCTGGCAGGCCCATKGGGAGCACAGGCTGGAAGCACTGTCCTTCCTCCTTATCCTTTGCATACATAGCACTTCCTCCAGAAAAATCACTCTCAGCAGCAAGCTGTGCCCAGTGCAACCCACAGCTAAGAACAACAGAATGGTTAMACACCAAAAACAAACAAGCTGACCTAACCAGAATGTTCTCCTTCCAAACGAACTCAGTTCACTGAGTTCCTGTCTTCAAACGGTATTTGGGCTCCTCTTTCTCACCTCCCACTATCCTGTGTTACTCAGGTGCCTCCACCCCTCAGGATGCAGGTACCTGAGGTGTAGTTTCTGCTCTGGGGGGCACAGAGGGACACCATGTGCAGTAACACCCACAATCCCCTTTCCTGCTGGGCAGCAAGTGGAGGGGAAACCTGGCTACCTGAGGGGTATTGCTAGGCAGTAGCTGGGGGAAAGAAAAACCACAACAAAGAAACACTGTTCTGGACTTAATAAATAATGGAAGTTAAATAGCTTTTTCGTTCTTCCTCTTTTTTTTCCCTTATACTTTTTTCAGAGGAAGAGTGATGTAAAAAAACCCAAAGCRGTTCAGATTTCAAACACTGCATAAACCTTCTGATTATTTATCACATGRGGAGGCTTTACTACTTCTGAGGGAGAGGAGAGACAGGAGAGAGGAGTGGAAAGACAGATGGAGAGGATGAAATGACAGGATCATGTGCTGATGACAGGCACCTGTGCCTTATTCACATCGTCAGCCCTGTCACCATCTAGATGGTGCCCCAAGGGTTGTTCCACAAACACAGCAGCTCCTGCTCACAGGGGTGACACCAGCACACAGATCAAACAGTCTCTGTGGACACTGTGGGTCACAGGCTGTTGAGTCCATGTGCAAAGTAGCCAGAAAGTTGGGCACAGTTTCACTGAGGTCCTGCTGTCTGACCTTCCGTGGTGGGTACAGCAGTAAAGTGTCTGTGCAGAGCAGCAGGGGCAATACCTTTTTAACATCTGCTATCCTTTCCTTCTTAGAGGCTGGTTTTTCTTTGGTTTCAGGAGGGGTCTGCTGGGATTTGGAACCCGTAGATTCACTTTCGGATTCAGACTGACTCTCAGAGGACTCGGAGCTGCTGTTTGACTCGCTGCCCTGCTCGCTTTCAGACTGGCTTGCAGAGTCAGAGCCAGAGGCTTCTTCGGATGCTGAGTGACTAATGGTAGAGAAAGAAGAGGTTACATTTCAACTGCACCAACACAGCTTTGAAATACCCAGCGAGCAAACCTGAGGCACATCCACGTGGCTTTTTCCAAACCATAACAGGCTTGGAAAAGCCTGAATGCAAGTGTGAACCCTGCAGTCCCGAACAGACACCCTRCACAGGCATTTTGCAGTGGATGCAATTCCTTCCCAGGACTGGCAACGAACACAGGTGAGAGTGGAGCCCCCAAAATCCCTGCCCAGGATCTCCTGCTCATCACCAGAACAAAAACAGCAGTGGTAGGTAAAGGGAAGCAGGAGCAGTACCAGCACAGGTACTACTGGGAGGATCTGGCTGTCCTGGAGTGAGGAAGAGTAAGGTTCAGCAGGAGCTGGAGCATCCGGACACCATCCTGCTGTGTTACAGATAACTCCAGAACAGCTCTCCACTGTATCCGAATGTGGCCAGTGGTCCAAAATAGATCTGATATCCATTTCCTGGAAGAGGCCAGCATAAAACACTACACCCATAACACCATCAATGATATTAAATATAATGTTTCTCGCAAAAAAAAAAAATTCACCAACAGAGGAAAAGAAAGAAGCTTATGTGGGCTTGTGTCTGGGGCAGCTCCTGTTAAAAGGATTACACCAGTGCTGTACAGACTGCATTTCTCCCAGAAATGGGAGAGCAGAACACCCAGTAGGTGTATTTCCCTCTTTTCATTATCTTTATATTCAAATAGGTTAACGTGGACAGTACCCCCTYAAATAAAGGCTCCTCAACAAAACAATGAGAGCCCAAATTATTTTAGGTGGCCAAAAGATTCAAACACCTTCGCCCAATCACTCCCAACAGACTTTTTTTTTCATTTCAAACCCAAAAAAGCAAACTGAAATCTCAGTACACCATATCACACATATGCTGGCAAGGCAGGATTCAACCCCCACTGTCAGAAACAAAAATGCAGGGACAATGATGTTATAAACTTTTGGAACAAGGAGCACTCCTTTCCCAGTCAGCTTTTCACTCGCAGCTGGATGTGTTTGTGATATTTAAGGGCTCACTTAAACAGAACAATGTGAAAGAAGAGTCAGGAAAACTTTGCAGAAGGAAAACAGATTTTTATTCTCTTTTCTGCTGTTTGTACAAAAGTGACATCAAAGTACATCAAAGCCTTTGCTCAGATTTCACGACTCGAGGAAGAAACAATACAAAGGCAAAAAATAGAAAAAGAAAAAAAAAAAGAGGGAAAAAAAAGAGGGAAAAAAAAAGGAAGGGAAAGGTAAAAAAATAAATATCTAAAGCATGAGCACGTATACATTATTACATGGGACTCCACAGGAGAAGCAGCGGGGGATGGAGTTATGAACACATGGCGGGCTGAGGGCCGGRGCGGGCAGGGGGCAGCACCGCGCGCCCTCAGGCGCCGCCGCCGCCATTTCGCAGCCGCCCCTCCGCCGCCATCTTAAAGCGCGGGCTGCACCCGGCCCTGAGCGCGGGAGCCTGAGGGGACACGGACGGAGCCCTCAGGAGCGGGGCGGCTTYCACTCGTGGCTGCTGCGGCACTATCCCAGCCTGGTTTTGAGGGAATGGCGTGATCACACTGCATCCTCCAAGCAGGGCTGGAAATTTAAGTTCAACCACCTCCATTCCAGGCTGCCCAGTCCTTCCTGCCTGTCCCTGTCCAAGTTGGTTAGCCACGATAACCAAAGGTGCAGCTGCATGCATTGTGCCCCAGTACCTCCCTTGTTCTGCTGGCTCTACAACAGTCTCCTTTTGTCCACCGCAGCCCTCCATTGCCACAGCCGT
>NW_026623290.1:111073-159097 GCF_030028575.1 Malurus melanocephalus
AACCTGTGGTGGTGCCACTCCAGCAGTTTTGGGGACAGATGGTGTCCACGGGCAGGTCTCAGCAGGACACCATCCCGCTGGGCCTCCCCAAAGGAAYGGGATCTGGAGGCATCCAAAGCTCTGCTGTCACGACAGAAAKTGGGAACAGCAGGCTCTGCTTGAGRCRTGTTGGTGTCCCGTGTCCCACAGGGATGCACAGAAGATGAAGACAGCTTTTCCTTCAATCAAATTTCTTAGCAATAGCTGGAAGGAATTGTAACAGCCCAAGCAAGACTGAGGCCAGACAGCTCTGACAGTTTTTGTTTAGAGGCAGAGCAGTAATTAGTGTCCTCCTCCTGCTTTGCAGCTCTTTGTTCCTCAAAGCCCTAAGCTTTATTTCAAGGACACAGGCTCTCTGTACATCAATGTGCTTCATCCACACATTATCTGAACACTGTAATTCTTTTTTTCAGGCTGCAAACTGTGTCATCTRACAAGAGGGTGACTTCTCTGGCGACATACACATCTGCACATGCGGGTATTTACCTGCACACCTGCTTGCCCTACTAAGGAAAGAAACACAGATGAGAAGTGGTTATGTCCTTCTGAAGGCTGTTGCAAATATTTTTTTTTTTTTTAATGAGCAACCTGTTTTCAAGGCAAAATAAGGGTTTGTCTTCATTTCTATGTTGAACTAATTTTAAAAAGAAAACAACTGAAAGGTTTGTTTCATAAAGTAATCCTTTCTAACTGTCACTGGGATAATCAGGAAGCACTTCTACCTGCCAATGGAATATAATGTATTAGCAATATTAGATGTCAAGTCAGGTCTGTACATACCTGGAGATTTAAGTCCTCTTTTCAGACGTTATTTTTGGAATTTGTCCTGGTTTAATGCCCCTAAGTTAGCATCTAAACAAGACCTACTTTCAATTAAACTGTAAGTGAGGGTAAGCTATAATTGTCACAAAAATCACAATTCAACCAGACCACCCTCCTCCAAAAGCACCCATGAACATCAAAGAAAGCAACAGATGGACCATTGGTAACTTCCTTGAAATGAGAAACTCCTAAAAAAAGTTGAGATCTGCAAAGACTCAGCCAAATGCATTCCTCTGGTTTCTAAGAAATACTTCAGGCTATAAATCTGTTTTCATTAAGATCCTGCTCCTGACTTCAGGGGCAGCAAAACTAAATCATTCCTTACCAAAAAGGACATGTTTCTTCCAAGAAATAAGCAACTGAACGGCAGTGATAAGACCCTTTACARTCAGGCATCTGAGTTTAAAAGGCAATTAATACGTGCCTTGAAGCCTCCAGACTTAATATTTCACATATGACTTCATTCTATAGGGGATCATCTTTGCAGCCAGTAACTCATTTTATAAGCTCTAAGAACAAACAGTAGATGTGTTTCCAGAAGGTGTGAGACAGCTGAAAAAATGACCCCAATACACATTTGTGAAACCAAGAACTGACTGGGGAATGGTTCTAACTGGGACCATTTTCCCCCAGTGTTTAAAATGTGGCTTTTGAGGGACAGAACTTGAATTCAGACAGGGGAATAAAGGGGGATTAATAACTCAAGACCCTCCCACAAGCAATGCTCCTCCCAGCTTTAAGAACTGTTGTGACTGTTTCAAATCTAAACAAGTTTGAATCCAAACAGCAACATTCCATTGGGCTTCGCAAGCTCTGCAGGGATTCGGCACCAGTGAAACCACCCCGTGAGGGCTGGAGAAAGTCCCTGGCAGACTATCCCATGGCTGGATRACATCAGGGGCTGGATAACATCAGGAACTGTTATTACATTGAACTCTTGTGCATTGTTCACCACAGCATCACGTGTGCTGTGGATAACTGACACCCAGGTGCACATCCACGGCTCACTGACACCGAAATGCCACAGGCAGGAGAATGGGACACAGCTCCTCCTTGCTCCCATCCCTACTCAGCCTGCAGCACTGGCTGGGCCCGCCAGGCTTCCTGATAACACATCTGGATAGCCCAGACAAACAGCAGGTTTCCACCAGCTAGAACCCAATCCAGACCAAGCCTATACAGTAAACAGGAACAGTGGAAATAAACTGCGCTTGGCAGTGCAGGCAAGTCAACGAGTGGAAAAGTAATAATCAGACTCAATGATCTCAGGGGTCTTTTCCAGCCTAACAGATCCTGAGAAAGGGGTGAGCAGCCCAGGGTCCAGGGCAGCCACTGGGTCAGTCCAACCCCACACCCTGTGCCCCACAGCCCCACTGGCCACGGCAGCACCACAGCAGGGTCCAGACCAGGGGTTTCTGGAAATCAACTCTACCTGAGAGAACTCCTGGGCCCCCACAGTTCTTCATCTCAGACCGCCAGCTGGTCCCATCCACCAGCAGAACAAGCCTGAGATTTACTCCAAAGCACGGAGCAGCAAAGCCAGTGCAGGCCACCAGCTTAAAACTATTTAAACAGGTCTGTCTTCCCAAAGTGCCCTGCACAAACTGTGCGACACACAGGAACGGTGACAAACCACAGAAGGGGCAATCACCAACTGTGGGGACTGTAATGCTGTTAAACATTTCATTTGAATACCTGATCTGTAAATATGATGTTCCTTATTACGGAGAAACTATTTACAAAAGCATATAGTGATAGGACATGGGGGAATGGCTTGAAACTGAAAGAAAACAATTTAGATAYGAGGAAAGAAATTCCTTACTGTAATGTGCTGAGGCATTGGCACAGGTTGCCCAGAGAGGGCACAGGTCGCCCCATTCCTCCCTGGAAGTGTTTAAGGCCAGGTTGAATAGGGCTCTGGGCAACCTGGTCTAGTTGATGGTGTTCCTGCCTACAGCAGGGGGATTCMRATGAGRTAATCTTTGAGGTCACTTCCAACCCAAACCATTCTRTGTTTCYGTATAAACATATATGAAATGTCTACATATATTGCAAATACAAACAAGTATCGTCAATGTTTATGTGTGCATTCAAGTCACAGGGTAGCTGTAAAAAGGCACTGAAACCATGTTAAATTTAACCTTTAGGCTAAACAAGCCAGGGAGAGGAATATAAGATGGATTCTGGCTATAGATCATTGGATGAGGAGGAGATAATGCAGTACCACAGCACTGCATGGGATCTTGTCCCTTGTTTTGCAGGGTGAAAATTAGCAAATACCACAGAAACATAGATAAGGCCATACAGACACAGCACATGGAAGTGAAGGRCAGATTGTGACACTGAAGAGAAATAAATTCATTTCAAACTTTTTGAGTTCCCTTGATTTTATTCTGGAAGTCTACTAARAAGTGATTGGTGCCTGCCTGTCTCCCAAGGCAAAGATTTCCTCAGTGAGAAGCCTTGAGAAGGGTCACTCGGTGAAAGAGCTTTTTCCAGTTTATTTCCTGTAGGGAAAAGTAGAAATGGGGGGAAGAGAAGGAAGAAAAATACTCCCAGCTCCTCTGTTCTCCATAGCCATGCATGGTACTTTTAAACACTGATCTGTCTCTGAGCAGGAACTTAAACTAGAATATCCTAAACACAACCAGGCTCCTCATACTATTCAGGAGAGAGTCTCACACAAATCTGAATACTCAAAATATGGTTAGTCCAACTCTGGACCAGCTTTCAAGAAGCACAACAAACCCCCATGGTGACAGGGTTGCTTCTTCCAGGTTGCCAACATACCCTTCAAAAAAAACAGAAAAGTATTTCCCCAACCTCACTTTGTGACCAGCAACTTTTTTTTTCCCCCTTAAACAGGCAAGTGAGAAGTTCCCATTGAGAATCCACACTTGTCCCACCTGTGCCTGCAAACTTGGCCYGCAGGGTTGGGTGTTCATTACATTTACACATCACCAGGCACAACTGGGCCATGGTGCTGCTCTACCAGCTGAGGGATTATGCACCCAGCAGGTATCTCTCCAAAATATCCATCTCAACTAGGCTGTGAGGCTCCCCAGCCTATTCTGGCCACTGCTACTCACCCCACCACAGGACTCCCAAATGCCAAAGGCAGAGCTAAATATATCCTTCGCTGTTCTACTGCATCTATCCTGAATGATAAAGACTTTCCAAAAGCGGGTGGGTTTTTTTTTCCTCCACTACAAAGACACTATGTTGTGCTTGCATAAGCAAGCAAAAGGAGCAATTCATTCATGATAGGGAGAGCTGGCTCTCTCACTCTCTGATCTTTAAGCCAGAGGCTAAAAATGCTTGAGATGTTTAGTGGGAAAAGAGGTAAAAAAAGGAAAAAAAAATGTCAGAGGGACAAAARGAGTCAAAACCTGTCTGCTTGATTAAAGAGCACCATTGATAATCTCCAAGGCAGCATCCTTCCCTTTCCCTGCACTGAAARGGGAGAACAATTGCAGTTCTCAGGCTTTGAAAGGGCCCGTCTCTCCCTCCCCGGGAGGCAGCAAAGCGTTTCCGGGCTGCACATCCCACATCAGGGGGAGGACCCCGCTGGCTCCTGGCAGCTCCAGCACCTCCTCATGCCCAGGCAATGAGAGGAGCGGAGCCCAGGGGTGCACACCTTCCTCAGGTGAAACAGCAGGCATGGCTGTCCCTGTGCCTCCGCCGTTCCAGCCACCGCTGTGGTGTCCCGCTGGGGACAGCCAGGCTGAAGCGCAGGGACAGCACAAAGGGGACTCTATACACGAGTGCATCCCACTGGCAAAGGGATGCATGAAGGGGACTGGAGCGTGCATGCACAATTAGTATAGAAAAGGTGGATGCTTTCTCTCCCTTTACATTTACAAGGTTCCTTGAAAACCTCTCAGATTAAGGACACGTGGTGTATATGGAAATTTAGGACCTAAACCCTAACAGCAACATGATGGTGCAGAAACTCCTTTTCTGGTTCCAGGTGAGCTGCAGTTCAGAAAAAGGGAGCCTAATCTGGTCTGAGCGGGGGGTTATTCCAAGTGAGTTTTAAAAGCTGTTTTTAACCAAGAGATTTAAGGCTCATCAGTAAGCCTGAATTTTACAGACAGCACATGGCATTCAAAGCTCAACTGGTGATACTGCAGTGAAGCACTGAGATTYCTCCCCAAGAGAGATGCAAACGACTCCTATAATTAACATGTTAGCGATTCTATTAAGTCACCTATACCTAACAATAACACTTGCAAGAAACATAAATAGTTACAACACAGCTTTTCCTAAGGAGTCGGCTGTTCTGGAGTCAGTGGATTCTTGACATTGCAACACCCTTGTTCATAGCTGGGGTAAAGGTTGGTGAGCAATGAAGTGCTCAGCATCCCACCCCATCCCGTCTGTGGAGCTTGGCAGACACACTGCACTGAACCCTGCCAAGACCAAACGCCATGCCAGCACTTCCAGCACAATACCAGAAAGGAATCTGAGATCACTGTTACAAACTTTTTAATATTTAACCCTTCTTAATCAAGGCCAGAAAAGCACATGTAATACAGTGTAGGTTATCTCAGCCCACAGATAAATACAAAGATTGAAAATTGTAATTCAGCAGCAGTGCTGCACAAGCCATTAAGTAAAATGAGCTGCTGCACATTTGGAAAGACTTAGGAACATTTGGCTCATAGTATCCAAAAGACACTCCCTGCTCTAAGAAAAAGAGGCATTAACAGTGTGACAGACTTACAAAAGCTTCACTGCAAGTCACTGAGGGTAAACTTTTCCTCAGGGCTTTTTTGCTTTCATTTCAAGGCTCCTTTACAGGATGTGAAGATGGGCTTTATACACACACCAGCACCTACTRAAAGAGCATCTTCACATGGAATTTCAGCACGTCTTTTAAAAAAAGCACACCAGAAAGATTGATGTAAGACACCATGTCAGTAGAACATCACATCCTTTGCTAGAAGGCTGCTTCTATCTAATTATGGTAATCCAGGCCATCCCCTCCCCCAGTGCTGTGCTGTTTGTACTTATTTTCCTTGAAGGAAAGGAGAGATAAAACAGAACAGAAGCTTTCTGCAGCCATTATCAGCTCCTTCCTGCACTGGATTTCAGCTAGGGGCAAGAAGAGATTTAGAAGCCTTTTCCATCTCCAGAATTTAGCAGCCTAATTTAACACTGCAATTCCTGCTGGGGCTGTTGTGTGCAACATGAAACAAGATACAGTGGATACACACACCTCTAGGTTATGTATCGGGAGATGCAATTTCAGCATAAGCTACCAAACCCACCCAAAGTAGGTTTACTTTGGCTTTCTCGAGTTCAAAAGCAGCCAGTCCATGGAATCAGAAGCTTCAGTTCAGTCTTTACACTCCTGCTCACAGTCCCAGGTACTTCACCTCATGGCCAGTCTGCATCTGCCACTGGTACCCTCACCTGCTCCTYAAAACCAGCACTGATGAACCTGAATTGAGAGACGTGCCAATATAAAAATTCCTCASACAAGTCTGGCAGCTCAGTAACCTGCCAATGATATGGGCAACTTTCCGAGGGGTGAAACATGAAAACGAAGACAGGAACTGGTATATCCCTACACCGAGTTGGAGAGATTACAATGAAATTGCTGGCCCTCCTTCTGAGCCCTGTCAAAGCTACCAGGGGAAGGATTTGAAGGCAGAAGTGTGGTTATGGCAGCCCCAGCACTGCTCCCAAGGCACAGCCGGGATCTGAGTTCTTGGAAATGCCACCATCGAGCCGCAGCTCAGCTCCAGCGCTGGAGGAAGTGGGGGAAGGTGCAGATAAGGGCAACTGTTGCCCTCACAGTGCAGCAGGTGAAACATCAACCCGACAGAAAGGGGAACAGGCTCTAATCCTGACCTGAGCCAYGTCAGCTTGCCTTGGCTGAAGGCACTCCTGGAGTTGGGAACACGCCTGCACACATGTGCACTCAGCCATGGCAACGCCCCTGCCCCAGCACAGGCCGTGCTACACAAACAGCGTTACAGAATTMCCCACGTGAGCTCTTTATTCCCTTTTCTAAATTTTATTCAGTAAAAGTAATGCATTTTAAAGGATGTATAAAATTTTATTAATTAACTTAAGATGTTTAACTAAAAAAAGAACAATCCAGAAGACAATGAATTCCAGCTAAATGAAGCTTCTTGCAGTTGGTGAGCCCTTTTTATAGCACTGTATATACTGTATCCATCTCTGGCAGCAATCACAAAACAGGGAACAGAGGAGTTGAAAGCCTCAGGATTGTGCATGCGTAATTAGATGAGACACTTCCTTCACGAGGGTAATGTGAAACAGAAGTAACAAAGCAAAACAAGAACCATCTCCTTTGTGCTGCACACACATTGCATCACGATTCATATGAATTCCTTGCACATTATTCCTTTTGTATCCTGCACTGATCAAGCGTTTTTCCTTTTCAAAAAAAAGGCTCTGGACAGTTTCACAAAGGGTTAAAGCTTAAAAAGAGAGATGGCGGGGGGGGGGGGAATCCTTTTTGAAGAATGCAGCGGTACAAATGAAACTGAAAGCCTCGGCACATGCACATGGCCACAACAGCTAAGAAATAACCCGTCAGCTGGATAAAAACTCAAAATATTCTGAGGATTTAAACCAACATGTTCATGCACACTGAAAGCAAACAGTGAGTTCTGGTGATTTARGGATATTGAAAGCTGTAACTCTTTTTTTTTTTAAAAGGACAAATGTTCCAGGAATAATACGGCATTCCACAATTCCTTTTGAAGTTAAAAAATAARGGGGGAGGGGGRARRAAAARRAAAAAACCCGCAGCAAAAATAGCCCTTGTTCTTTTCAAGTCACTTCTCAAAATAGCTTTCACTATTAAAATAAAAAGCCCTTAAACTGAAAGCAGCCTGAGCCCACGCCCGGCAGCTGAGCGGAAGCGGGGGGAGGCGGCAGCGGCAGCAGCAGCAGCGGCAGCAGCAGCGCCCGCTCCCGGCGCGCCGCTCCCGGGGGCCCGCGCGGCGCTCGCAGCCAATGGCGGCACGGCCGGCGCAGGGCGGCCTTTGAACCCCGCAGCCGCTTCCCGCGGCGCCCGAGCAGTGCGGCACAAAGAACAGCCATTTTGTGACAGCGCCGGCCGCCGCAGCCCTCCCGAGCCGCCCGCGCCTGCCCCACCGCTGCCCCGACAAGCACGGGCTGCCCTCCGCTCGCAGCGCCACGCACGGAGGGCAGTTTGTGCCTAACGCGATCGTTCCCCTCCTCTCCTCCCCTCCGCCAAGCGCTGGTTCGTGTGTGCCGACATCTCCATAAAATGGCTGCCACGTCAGGCGAGGGTGTTGTGCTGTGCAGAGCCCTGCGCTGGGAGGTGGCTGCTGAGCAAAAMCACGCCATTTCAGACCTCGGAGCTCCAGCTCTGCACAGTAAACGGCCTGGGAGCCAACCCACCGCGACCTTTTTTTCCCCAAAAAAAAAGATGTTTCAATGCAGAAAAGCCCAAAGCTGGATAAAGACACAAGGGCTTGTCCAGCCCTGCAGAGTCTGCAGCTCAAACCGTTCCCATGTCMGGTATTTCAGTGGTGGGAGAGCAGCTGCAACAGATACAGGCCAAAGGAAAGAAAAACAAGGTATCCCACAGGCCTGTTACTTGCTATCCCTGCACAACTCAGTGCAGGCTTCAGGGGGGCCCCAGCCTGCCCCGGGCCTTTGCACTTCCCATCAGGGCCGTACCTTCACACYACCTGACTTTCAGACACGCAGCACAGAAGACGCTAGAAAATACACCACATTGCCTTCAATTATTCATGCAAGTCCCAAACACACAGGTGGGGGTCAGCTGGAGCTGCAGCAGACCCAGAGCAACTTTCACCCCAGCTAGGGAAAGCTGCATGAAATCACTGAGCTCCAGGTTCAATTTACTGTGTCAAAGCACAAAGGACAGGTGTTGCTGGGTACCTGGAAAGGCAGCAGTACCATCTTCAGCTTACAAACAGTAAAGAGTTAACACCATCTCTCCCTCCCCAAGAATAATCATCTGCTTTGGGGCAATTCCCAAGCATTTTTACTTATTCAGCACAGGCCTCTGTTATTTCCTTAGTGCTGGAGAGGTGGGAGTCAGTCCCTCAGTTGGACACTACAATGGTGTGCAAGAAYTGTATTTTCTTCCACTCTGAAACCCTTCTCCAGCCCAGGTGAATGGCACTGGCCATGTCCACCTCCTCCACCACCCAGGGCTCCCACCAGGACTGTGGAATGTCCATGTTCAAGTACTTTTCACGGATGCCAAGCTGGTCTCAGCAGCACGTGAAATGCAAACACTGGTGCATTTCTGGGTTACAGTACATCAAAGTCGTGGCTTTACTTCCTAGAAATCATTTCCCCTGCTTCAGGTCAACCTCAGGAAGTAAAGCCCATTTATGACATTGAGCTGACTCACAGCTCACAAATAAGCTCAACAGGGTTCACTTGCAAATATCCTGTGCTCGATTGTTCCCACACCTCAGGTGTGTTGGTGTCACACACAGCAGGTTTATTCTGAGAAAAAAAAAAGATGTGAAGGGGGAGAAGGGTAACCTCACACAACAGGTGTTAAATGTAAATGGATCAATTATGATAAATAAGCTTTCAATGAAAACCCCAAAAGAACACGAGACACTATGCAAATCTCATACCCCTAAGGACAAAATCCCCTGTGGGACTCCTGCTACATGGCTCAAATTTTAGCTCCTGTTCCTTTCCAACACTGATAAAATACTTTCAATTTCCTCAAAAATTATGYCTATTGCTGTTATTGTTGATAATCTCCACTTCAAAAAGCATAAAAATTTATATAAACTGAATCATACATGTTTTTTATAAATATTGATTTTTTCCACAATATTTTGTGTGCGGCATTTACAGTAAAGAAAGCACAAATTGAAAATCTGATGTGTTTTTAAACTGCATTATTAGAAAAGCTCTGTRTAAGTGCTACATGCAAAGCTCCAACAATCCCTGAGGCTAATTYAGTTAGTAATAATTCCAAATTAAACAAACTTACCCAAACCCATTTTAGAATTTAAAATSTAACTGCAATTTTAACATACTGAGAACACCATCCAAGTTGATACTAGAAGGTTACAGTACTTTGATAATATATATATATTTCCACACTATTTCAAGTTCTTGTTCTTAAAGGTTAAACACTGGACATCAAGAATACAATTCAAACACCTGAACATCACATAGMGCACATGTGATACAACAGACACTTCAGAGTTCTTTTTTATTAATGTTGGTTAAAAATGCAACACCASAGAAAAAGAAACAGGCCAAGATTCAATTAAAATTAACAAAATGCAAAACTCAGTAATATTTACAAACTAGAAAACAAAAATGCACATAGTTTAATTTCCAATTTTTGGAAGAGCTGACCCTTTAAATACAAAAYGAGTGATTTGGTAATTGTACTTCTGTATTCCCAGCAAACAAACATTATCAGTATTTCGTACTTTTCTCACATCAAGGTTAAGTTTATAAAAATCTGTAAAGAATCTCATTACTTGTGAAAAGTAAATAAAAATAATCCGAGCAAAAATACATTAAACAAAACAAGCAAAGCATTTGGTGCCTCTTGTTAACAGTCCCAGTGTATATTTTATAATACAAAATGCCATCACCACCAGGACAAAGTCTGGTTAAAATGTGTAAAAATATTCTAAAATACCTCAACAGAATCAAAGTTCTACAAGCTCAAATAAAATTTGAAGTAAGAGGTRTCTGACAGACAGGCACTTTCCATTTTATATTTTAAAATAAGCTTTTTTTCATTCATGTAACTTTTTCTTGTGCCTATTTACTATAATTTACTACTACACCAGGCTTCTCTATGGCCCTCAGTTAAAGTTTAGACTTCTGAGATTCTTCAAAGAAAAATTTGCCTTGTATGTAAAATGGTGCAATGCAGCAATGGCTAAACCGACAAGGTCATTTTTCACAGCACAAAAAACCTAAAAACTGAAATTCAAAAGCTGGAAAAACATCATACAGGGGCAAGGGCTGCCCTGAATAAAGGTACAGTACCTTTTGCCTAGGACATGGGCCCTTAAGTCACAACACAAGTTTCAGAAATTGCTACCAAAAAAAATTAGGGTGTGGCATGCTAACAATCTCAAGGTCATTCCTTAAAAAGGAAGCAAAATCAGTAAAATGTTTTCTATTAAGCACTGACAGTAACCCAAGGCTGTCAAAGTAAACAGGGTATTCACAGGTTTTACAAAAAAAAAAAAAAAAAGAAAGTTGATAGGTCATACCTCGATGCATTGCTGTGGACTGAACCCTCCTCTCCTTGGCTTTTGTCCTTATTTCTCATCATCTTTTTATTCTTAAATATTAAAAGGGGGTCAGGGGTGTCTGTTTGCTTTGAAGTCCTGTGCCCAGGTATTTACTGTCAAAAGTTGAAAGAAAGGTAAGGTCCCAGTTCGTTTCACTGGCTTTCATTATCAGGAACAAAGTCCTGACGCTGCAATGATATTGTTATAACAATACACAACACTGATCAACACGGCAAACCGGAGATTTAAAACAAATAATCATTTTTACAAGAAAAATCAGAGAATAAACACAGGAGAGGAGCATCCTGCAAACTTTCCCAAAGTAACACTGGATGCAAATAATCTCTGTATCTTATTGCGTCATTCCAATACAGCACAAATCGGTCGAAAATCAAAGTACTCAAAACGGCAGAAATCTAAAAATTATTATTATTAATTGCTCACCTACCTGATCCATGCACCGCCGCCAGGACCAAGTCGATATTAGTTTCGGGTAGTGGAAAAACATTAGATCCAAAATATTTAGAATTATACCGATAAAATACAAATTTCAGAAAATGAAAAAAAAATATATATTCTAATCCCAAAAATATGCTGCCGATAAAGCAAAAGAAGCGGTAATTAGTACAAAAATGTCCGGGGGAAAAAGCTCATTAGGAGAGCGCACAAAAATGGAGGTACGCCATGGCTTCTAAGCTGGAAAAACAACGACCTGGGCTCTCTCCACGGCTTCTTCTTTCCAGCAAGGCACGAAAAAGGAGCCCTCAAAAGCTGCTTTTCTGCCCGAAAAAGGTCCGCTCGGCCCCCGATTAGTGCCTAGGAGAGGCAAGGGGCTGTGGGGGCCCCCTGAGGCTGCCCGAAAGTTAGGGAAAGTTGCGTAAAGTGGTGGGGAAGGCACGGAGCTGAGCGCGCTCTCTCTAAGGCACAGCCGCCATCTAGAGCTCCTTCCCAGCTCTGAGCTCTGCCTTTGATTGACACTCTCTACATTTACCCCACAACTCAGGTGATGTACCATAGACCCACCCCTTCATTTCTACCAAAAAAAGAGAGAGCCTCCACCTAAAGGGTGCCTGCTACCCCACAGCCCTGGCTCCTTCCAACTACCCCAGCTCAAGGGGCACCTTAACCCCATGTGGCTCAGACACCCTTTGGAAGCCAGAAAGAAATGGAATTTGTGCCTTTTGTTTTAAAGATTTGCTAAATATTTCAGTGCCTAGGCTAAAATTACTTCCTCCCTGGACAGGAAGTGGTGCTGTTACAAGCCATTTTGAAGGCATGGAAGTGGGGCTCCCAGCCATGCAGGCAGSCACAGCCCACCCTGGGGGGTCACCCCACCCAAGGGGCAGCTTCCCCCCAGTTTGGTGGCAGAATCCCCAGACAACAGCTCTCCCCTTTGCTCCTCAGTGCTGGCACTGGCAGGCGGGGACAGGAGCATCACCCGCTCCCAAAACAACCCCAGAGAGCAGAGATTGCCCTCCAGCTCCACAGCGCCTCCCTGCTGGTTTTCCCCAACAACTCAAATCCAAMAGCTGCACCATTTCCATCAGCTATGCCAAGGCACTACGGTAAAGTCCATCCAACACCATCCAAGTGCTTATTTCTAATGCACTTTCTTAACCCATTAATGGTCATTAACAGATTTTAACACAGTAAATTAATTTTAAAGCCGCACAATAGCCAAACTGCAGAACTGCAAATCAATCAATGAACATCTCCAACACAACACCCTGGAATTGTCAGGATGTATCACCAAGGGAATGGAGGCGATCCAAGCATCACCGATCACTTAATTCTGACTATGAGTTGTCCTCCATGAGCAAAACCAAATCCTTAAAGCACAAGGACATATTGCATATTCACGAGCATCACAAGAAGCCAGAGCCATCAGCCACTTGGGGACCACTGGGGGACAAAGGGGTAATGGGCTCATCTGGGGTTTTATGGGAACATCCACAGTACAGCATCCCAACAGTCCAAAACCATTGGCTTCAACCAGTARAACCAACATGGTCCCCATTAATTCCTCCACAGACCTGCCATTCATCTCCTACAACCACCTATCCTCTTTCCACAAGGGGTTTCATAAGGAACTCTCCAATGTCACAAGCCATTTAAGAAAATTCTGCTTTACCATTTATTTACATAAYACTCCTTAAATCTCAACTGCAAGAATGAAAAAAACCACAATGCAAGACCATTCCAAGCATTTCTGGGTAACACTAAGGAAATCCACTCATTTGAATGAGAAGCCCCTCAGGTTGGTCTCAGTATCCAACTCCACCATAAAAACACATGGCAAAACCAAACTGGAGCAAGCATGTACCATCAAAATGGCTGGATGGAACAGGTATGAGCAACTCATCATGGCAAAAATGGGTATTTCCAAAATAGTCTGAGCAAGACAAATGGTTAAACAGAGACAATGAATGGGATTTTGTTTGGGCTTTCAAAGATAATATCAAGGTTATCTCAGCACCAGGTTTATCATCTTGGCCCTCCAGCACAAAACAAAGACAACTCTGGAGAAGAAATAYATAAATTATTATATCCACTAAAAACCTGCAAGGAAATAATGACTTTGAACATTAGAGCCATATTAAAATTCATTTGCAAAGGTTAAAATTTCATTGTAGCAACATCAAAAATAACTCCATTTTTTCTCACCAAACACATGGTACAGCATGGCAACACTAAGGCTACATGCAAGAGCAGTGAAGCAGGTTGGACACTTGCACAGAACAATTTTAAGACCAAAGAGASTATTCAGGAAGTCTGTAGTCCAGGAAATCTGTTAAAAAGTTTCTGTACCCACACACAACCAAAGAACATACCTAAAAAAGTTACACAAAACATTCAAGTACTTCTTTATTGTCGTATTTTCTCAGCCTTCAATTGGTATCAATTCCATCTTAAAATAACTTCACAAAGTTCAGCAGCAGTGCCCTGACAACAGGCCAAATACTCAGAACCCCTCACATTAAGCACCTGAATGAACAAGCCAGCGAATAAAAATTCATTGGAAGTCATGGCAAAGTGAACRTAATTTGCAAATGAAAACCACATTTGAAATCAAGTACAGCACAAAATTTTACCTTGCCTTCAGTTCTTAGCTAAAGTATTTCTCAGTTTAACARCAACCAAAAATGTAACCCACTTCAGCACCAACACAATAAAAAAATATTCAGCCAGAAAGGACAAACACGAAGTGTGAAATAAATCAAAACCTTTTATTTAAAGTCACTTTAAAAATTACATTTTCTCRAAAGAGGTAGCAACAGATCTTTTAGCAAATTAATTTGCCTGTTATGCATACACAACCCRAAAGGAAAATGTTGCCACCCACTCCTCAAACAGATCCATCATTGGAYAGTCACTCATTAATTCAAATGCAAAGTCCATTTTGATAGGATGATCACAACCCAGATCTTCTCTGGTTTAAGAACATGAGAGTCCACGTTTTAACATCCTTTTCTTGGACAGACATCCCAGCACTCATGCATTAGTCCATTTCCTCAACCTCTCAATCCCCAGTGGAACTGCCATCTTGGTGTCTCATTCGTAGACTCCTTTTGACACTCTTCATCTGAATGGATTCTTTATGAAAAATTAGAAGAAAAATGCTGTTGGAATACACATCATAGCTTTAAACTAAGACATTCAACTACTGTACCTTGAAGATAATTTAAACATGTAACTGATGCTTCATTCCATGTTACACCCAGCATAGTATCTATTGTTATCAGAAGCAATGTCAAATAATCAATTCGAGAATAAAAAAATATGAAGTTTAACCAAAATTATAAAAAGGGGAGAAATTATTGTAAGTCCAAGAACCCTTTCAGGATCCATGAAGTCCATTTGAAATTTCTTCCCAGTGTTAAACCACTAGTGAAATTTGTAGTGGGAATCTGAGAAATTTGCTCTTGCAACCATTTTCATTGCGCTGGCCCATCTCCTGAAGCTGACATTGCTTAGTAGAACACCAAGGTTCTTATAATAAGCCMAAATTTTAAAGTACTATTCACGCTCCTTTCTTCCAAGACACAGATCTATCAAAACCAATGAAAACTGGTTTTTTACAGACAGATGGTGACTGGAGACAAGACACTCCACCATCTTAACCCAGTTTTCCAGCTCATGAAAGATGTACAGTGCAACAGCAAACAAACTTACAAGCAAATGGAATGACTGGTTTAGTTACTGGTGGGAAAGGACACATCAGAAAGCAAATGAAAATGGTCACAAGTCATGCTGGCTGCCTTTAGCAAGACTCCTGATCCATATTCCAACTGTCCTCATCATACAACAGCAACCAAGYCCACAGGTGAATGACAAACCAAACTGAGCAAACAACATCCACATGGATAAATACAAACCCAATGTTCCCATCTTCCTATCTTCTTCCAAGAAATGTAAGTTCAATTCACTTCAAAAAAAAAACCCTACTCTTCCTCATTTGCAAAATTGAAGTACAGAAGGTACTTCAATTGTTAAGAATTTAAGTGTTAAGAATATAACTTTGAAACCAATGCTGACTCTACGGCAGACATGCAAAAAGGGTTTTAGGATGTCTTCATGATTTTAAGTACCTGCACTCCAACATCAATTTATTCTTYTGACTGTGTATAAATTTAACCTCATTTTAGTCTGAAAGCTAAGTTTACCACCATTCTGCTCCCTGATAATCCTGGGCAGATTCTGACAAGGGATGCAGAAAYTACCCACAGCCCAACAAAAAACAGTGGGGCCATCTAGTGGTCTCTACCTCAGCATCCCTACCCCACTCTCATCCCAAAATAACCAGTTACACCAAAGCAAAGAGTGCTGGAAGCCATGCAACAAGCCCCAGTCCGACTTTCACAACTACCCATGCGTCCTGTTTTATGCTGTTCTATAGACTGCCTTGTTTTAAATAGAATGGRAAAGTGCAACACACAGAAGTGAAATGTGGGATCTGGTAATACTGCACTGTGAAAAATGTTTAACTGCAGGAGTATTTAACCCAGAGCATTCACGTTTTCAGAAACYGAACCTTCAAGTTTAAAGAAACGCTTTGTTTCAAACATTCAACTCAGCCTCAGTTAAGACGAGGTATTAAATATTTTGGAAGGTACTTCTCCCTCACAGTAAGCTGGTTTTGGGGTTGCTTTGGGTTTGGTTTGTTTTTTYTTYCCCAGTTCCCACTAACCTAATTTCAAATTTATTTATGCTTTTGAAAATGAATTAAAATTTTGAACATTTTTTTTCATTTTAACACCTTGACTAAGGTATCACAACATGAAAAAAAATAACCACCACAAAGTTGTCCACTCTTGTCACAATCAAAGACTCAGAAATACTAACATACCTACAGTGAAAACACCATAAGTAAGACAATTAAAATAATGTTTAGTTGTTTTTAGTAAGCCTAACATATGGAAATTCAATTACTGGCATAAATTTTCCCCACCTCTGAAAAAGGTAACTTAGTTATGTATTAGTCACCCTTTCCAGTTGGGTCAGCGCTCTGCCTTAAACACACAGAACCTGCCAAAAGCAATTTCAGGGCAAATTCCCTTTTTAGGTTCACCTACATTGGACTGGACCAAGAACTTTGCAAGTAACCCCATTATGTTCATCTTAAACTCGTCTCTAAACATTGTAAAATAATTAGCAGTAAACAGAACTGATAAGGTATTATAATTAAGAACACATTCTTSCTCTCCAAGTTATTCATACATCAAAAAGATGTTACAGGTATGGCCAAAACATTAATAGCAGTCTCTACACTCGTGAAATCTACCTTTGCTTTAAAAGATTTCACAGCATTTGTCTACTCAGGAATTAAGACACATTTTACTAAGAAATTTCAATAATGCTACAAAAATACACTCCTTGAAGAAGACATATACAGTGATCCTACATTCGAGATAGATACTGAAAAACCCATTTTTTTTCCTAGATGGCATGAGTCTTTCATTCCTTCTTGCAAAATCAATTAGACATCTGCCCATTTGTCAAGCTTCTGTTTTCTACAAGTTACTGGTTCAGTTCCCAAGCACTGTATTTTGGTCACGATAAATCAGGGACCTGGGTAATCACGTAATACTGACMAAGTTTGCTTCAAACCATTGGTACCATGTCGACACTCCATGCTATCCATTCTGAACCTGCCTAAAAGCTCAAGGCAACAAATATGAAACATCTGCATGTACAAAGTTTTTCTCTTCAGCTTTTTTGCAATTATTTGTTGCTCTATTAAGAGATCATAACAATAAAAGACATTCCTTATGGCTAATCCTATGGCTTCAGTCATTTCAGGTCCATTGYAACCCTGCATTCCTCCAGTGTGAGACTGAAGCCCAACATGTACAACACCCATGCATACAACATCAAGACATTTACAAACTTTTCCAGAATAAAATCTAAGGTCTGAATTTTTAACCAAGGTGACCTGCTTGGGAAAGGGAGTCCACTCCAACAGAGGGAGCTGAATGGACAGAATAAGTTTCTGAGCAAAACAAACCTCAAGTTCTACACTTCAAARTTCATTAAAGCAAGGTTTTATTCTCAAAGACTCATCCCTAGTAACTTTTACATTGGAGGAAAAAACAGAGGGGTCCTTTATCGACAGCTAAGTCCATTATGTGATGCTGTACGCTCTTCATCAGGAGCTAAATGCTCTGGACAGCCCTAAGTCTGCTTTTACCACCGTTACATGTTCCTTAAACAGAGCAGCAAAAGCACAACTCATGTAGGTTTGGGTATTTTTAGCTAAGGAAGGCTATTTGTCAGGCTTGTCAGATTTCAAGGTTAATTCCAGATAAGATGTGACTTTATTCACAAATGCACTGTTTTGTGGATATTATTTTTAAATAATAGAATTTCAYTGCATTAAGCAAACTATGCCAACTTTAATAAAACTCCTGGTGTTTTCAAGAATTTTCTCTCTTCTCYTACAATCAGTGCTTCAATTAAACACCATGTTAACCAGACAAGGCAATACAGGATCTTTCACGATCCACCCATTTGAATGCTTTCACAAATGCTTTTTGAAGCAACTTCTTTTGTAGACAACTGCTTCAGCTAAGTCACTTAAGGGTTTCACATTGACCCCTTCCTTTAGGTAAGGACTGTAAACCAGAAAAGGATGGAAGACTCAAGAAGCCAGATCTGACAATAGCTAATTTACAACCCAATGAGAAAAAAACGCACATAGATGTAGCAATCACATGAAGAGTAGTATTAAAATGAAAYGTGAGACACATGTTTAGAGATTCTAGCAGGTCACTGGGGCTAGGAAGGCATCAGTGGATAGCACAGGAAGAGTTTTGAGGAATAGCTGGAAAAGAAATATACCAAGAAATATGCTGTTCTAMACACATCTGCAGTGGGAAAAATAGMATAARACTTCTGAATGGTAAAACTTACAGACCACAGTAGTAGAAGAGGTTAAATGCTTATCAAAACTCATGTATACAATTAAAAACTTAGTTCCTCAAAGTCCATGAAGTCTTTTGCTACTTTTTCTAATTCCTTCGCTCCAGGACTGAAAACTCAAATGATAAAATTGGTCCAAAACTACATGGGAGCCAGAAGAAGCAAGAGGCCAAACTGACACGGCCTAACATTCTTATCCCCACATACTCCTTTTCCTTTTCAGAAGAGTTATACATTAGTCTCCATATCACAGAGTGGATGAGAAGCACAGGACTTTGGAGTACAAAACCAGCTTCTCTCTCAGCACCCGAGGCAATGCAGAAGGCAGTGGTTGCTGGAGAGCTCTGCTAGCAAATGCAGCCATGGGACAGCTAAAATTGTCTTCTACCCACTAAAATAAATAGATTTGCATCTTGGAACAACATTTTCCCAAGCTATCTGAAGCCTAAGGAAGGCCTTGTTCAATCAGGTCAGACTGAAAGAAGGGGCTCCAAGAAACTGTCATTTAAAAGAAAAGCATATATTCCAAAGCACAGTGCTACAGGAATAGAGGTTCCCACCAAAAAAAAAAAGTTAATCCATGTACACAAAATGCAATGGATGCCCTAATTAAAGATGCAGAATCAAGGAGTCTGAATTTTAAGCAGACAGGAAGACAAAAGGACTTGTGTCTTTCCAYGGGCAACTCCCAGTAAAGTCACAAAATGTGCCCGAGACAACAAAAGGTCCAGCTCAAATTCCTTTTAGTTAAGGAAATGGGAAAAAATTCTGTCCTTATACTTATCCAGTACAGAACTGAATTAATTTATCTACTCAAGCCTGCCAATTTTGTGTTTTGACTACATGAGGAATGATTTCAAGTCTATCAGCTAGCAGCTCAATTTAAAAAAAAATACAGGAAATTGTACTGGCATTTATCATTTTGTGCAAAGCCAGAGCTTTACAAATGAAGAACAGAAACAGAACAATTGTAGAACAGGAAACAGTAACTGCTCAAAGGCTCTCACTGATCCTGATAGAAGCATAAGGACAGCACAAGATGCTTGTAAGGCAAGTTCTTCCAGCTATACTTTCCACACCATTTGTAATCCAAATTGTGTGTAGYACATCTCTAGAGACAGACATATGCATACCAAAAACCCTTCTGAACAAGCAAAACTATGATATGAAAGTTCTCAGTGAAATCTGGAGTCAAATCACAGARGCCTCCAGAATTCCAATCAGATCTGAAAGCTGTTCTGCAGCCAGACAGGGAGAGAGCACTGTTCAAGTACTGCTCACTTCCTAAGAGCCCAGCAGGAATGATCCTGGGGTCCTTTTCTGAAACACACATGCACACGTGGCCACACACTAACGRAATTCAGAATGCATTCAGCCAAAACCTTCAGCCACTTAAGCTTTATAGCCATGTGTGATGCTGGGTTTTTTTAAAGCTAAAATGTAAATGTTATTAGGAACAACAACTTACCAGAGCTTCAACCAAGAGCAGCTATTTTGCTTACAGTGAGCAAATCAATTCCTCAACATATCTGTAGGGAAAATGGGACATTAAAACACTTGAATTAAAATAAATTAAAAAAATGAAAGAGACCTAGACCTTAAGGCCTACAAGACCAATCACTAACTTTTATTACAAAAGCCCTAATACAAAAAAAAAACAAAAACAAAACCAAAAAAACCAAGAATTCCTAGATCACAGCATGTGCTACTATTTTTATTAAAAAAATGAAAGTACCACTAAGGAACTGCAAACAACCCAAGAAATTCAGACCCAGTCCTGCGCACAAATCCATTAAGAAACAACAACAAAAATATATCCTTTGAAATTTTTGAAAGATCTATTAGGCATCAAGTGGAAGTATGMTTAAGCAAACTGACTTGCCCTTCACAATAGAAAACAACACTTTTTATTAACTGGAGATATCCCCTGAATGCAGGGCAATTATATAACACATTTACAGGGAACAAATTATCTACTCTGTATCTCAAAGTTACTTATGTATGGGCAAGGTCCAACCGCGAAAATTTGACTTTGAAATGCCTATCGGGAATCTGTACCAATAATTTTTTAATCAGTTACCTTCAGCAAATGTAGCAAGATTAARGTAAAATCCAAAATTCTAAACAAGTCATGGACTCCCTTTTTACTGCRAATTTCAACTACGTGAAAGGAGCCATCCAAGTTCATCCTCCTGACAGGTACAAGCAAACCACTTCTCTTGCGATCTCAGAATTTACTCATATTGAAATATTGCCTCAAGTACATAAAAATYGATGAACCTATCCAGTGACAGCATACTGTGCAATCCTCTAAACTCTTCYATTTGACAGCTACTCAAATGTGTAGAAAGATTGGATTAACAGGATCGTAAATTCTTCATTGATGCAATTTACTTGAAACTATTGTTACAGAAAAAGCCTTTTAAAAAGGGAAATAATAAAAACATATAGCAGTAAACKGGCACAAGCATGTAGAGTATCCTAACAAACGTGAAATTCAGAGGTTTAAARTATATTGATACTTTAAAATGTATTTGAATGTGCAAAAGCAGCTGCTATTAAATGGAAGCACAGAACTTCCATGAAGTGCCCATCCATCATTTTAGAAGAAACAAAACATGGCTGCTGGACTCTGACCATCCATGAGGCATCCAGCAGTAACGCAAAGCATGAAAAATGAACCAAGTAAACAGAGTTACTTAGGCCCTTTGAATCATTACACTCAAAAAAAGGCCACTTAAAAATTACGATCTAATATATGAAGACAGGTGAAGTTAATGATTGGAAGATTCTCAATTTACAGCTCTCAGCCATCTTTAATAACTSACGGCACAGCTACACATCCATCACTGCTTTCCAACTGGTTCTTGTTTTTAGTTCTAGAACAAGAACACAGCTACAGTAGTTTGACAGAAACTTGAATGAGGTTATTTAATATGGCTGTCACCATAAAACAYCTTCCTCTAATGACAGTGCTACCARGATTCTAMCAGAGCTGTGTTCTTCTGRCCKCAGAACACTTGCGCATAACAAAATCTTACATTTGTCAGAGTGGTATCATGGAGTAGTTGCAACACTTCTCTTCTTGGAAGTGAGTTGATGAACCAAACAATAAGTTTTGTAAAAACAGCACCAGGATGTTGATAATGTATTACACTTCATCCACATGAGTTATTTTTTTCCACTATTGCAGAATCATACCACTATATTTTCAGTTTTTAATTTTAACATCCCAAACACATTCACTCCCAAACTACAGAATAAATCACCAAAACTACAAAGTTTACACCACAAGGCAGAAACCAGAGTTTGGAAATACAAGTCTTGGCTGAAAAAAATTAACCTTCCATGTTACCAACTGTATTTCCTGTTATCTAATCTCAAAATATTTTAATAAGACTACTTGCTTTAATTGTTGTAGCYCGGGTGATTAAAAAAATCCATGTTTATTTTTAAATAGGGAATTAAAAATAAACATTAATTTACTATTTTTAGATAGTCTGATAACTGTGGCTTATTTTTGTTTTAAAATTACAGACACTTGAGGTAGAGTAAAGCCTATGCCACATGATAGATGTCCTGCCTCATAGGTCCAAAGCTCCTTCACCCCAAGACTGGTACTAACCATCACACAGTGCATCTTCTTTTACAGCAAGAGCTGAGGTCAGACATCCAAAAGCTATCACCTTTTATCACATTTTCTCTTGTGTTTATTATTTAATTAACAAAGTATTTTGGCAAAGATGTGCATCACCACACCAATGTTGTTCTATGTCAATGCTAYAACAATCAATTCTATGCGAACGCCTAGTTAGAGCTTGTATGCCCAGAGGAACAGCTTCCTCTACTGAAAAGGTTAGGACTCAACCTGAGAGACTCTCCTGCTCTCCTCAATCCTTATGAGCACACTGTAGKGTAGCCATGAGCTTGGAACTTCCTCCAAAACCCAGTAGCATCTAACCCACTAAGATTTACTTAACCTAGAGGCGAAGCGCCCATTTGCTAGATGAAAACAAACTTGCTCTTGCCATAAAGGCAGCTCCAAGAGCTCACGAAAGGGACTGTGAAAACTGCTTTTATTGTAGTGTCTATTCAGCACAATCAGCATGAGGATAATACTGAAAAGATGCAAGACCGTTAAGATCAAAGTGCTCAATTTCATAGTTATAAAACACTAAGATCTGCTCTTGAGCACTGTTTTCTACTTTTTTTTTTAAGAGCAGGTCAGTTAGAAATTGCAGATTCAAACATTTCAGAATTTAGTATCAGGAATATAAGCTGAGTCTGACAGTTTCAGTTCCATCGTTATKATCAGACTTTTGTGTGATTCAGGCTGGTCTTGCCTTCATCATAATAGACTATGCAGTATCTGTGATTTTTGACCCTTAAAATTGAAAATTCACATAGGATTTTAGATATGCCCTGTCATCCTTGAGATAYGAGACATTTCTAACACAGACTTCTAGTTCTCACACTTCCCATCAGTTACACGACGAAGTTGCAGGAACATACTGACATATCACCTTTCTCATTAGCTGTGTTTGCKGCAGGACATCCATGATGGTGGCACATGTCCAATATCTATAAATATTATGTGAACTCTACCTTGCACATCAGCAGTGACTCACTGCAGATAAAGGTCTATTACAATCCAAAGAGACATTTTTGTAAAGCTTATAGAAAATTGTGTCTAATTTCTTTTACACGAGCAGGCTGAATGCTTCATCCAAGCCAGAAAGAACAGCTACACTCAGGTGAGGGTTCACAATTGTATTCTTTAGTTATTATGACGAATTACGTAATTTTAAAAAGCAAATCATCAAGAATATTTTTGAGAATTCTGATGCATGTGTCTTCATGAAGACGCCTTACGCTTTTAAGGTCCTGAGCATGCACTGAAGTACAYGAGCATGGGAAGCTGCGAAAAGGAACCAGTTAAGACAGGCAAACAATATCCCCAACTTTTAATTAGGGACTGGTGATAGCCTGACTCAAAGGCAGCATGTTACTCTGATCCTAAAAGTAGAATCTCAAGTGTAAAAACAAATAATAGCCATTAAAAGCTGCTTTATTTATACTGCAAGGAGGAGAASGAGATACCTCGTAACAACGGGGTGCCACTTCAAGCTTTTAGAGTAAAAACTACACCAAAGAGAATTTTAAAGTTTATTGGATAAACAAGTTCTTGAAAAGGTTATGTGTCCCTTGTTAATGAACCAATACCCTGAACTAAGGAAAAGCATTTCTGAAGTTTGATTAGACAATGTCCTTAGGAGATGGCAATCCTTTGGCTTTACCACGTGTCAGTGTGGTCATGGCAGATTGTTWAAAAGTTGTGAGTGACCACAGAAGTCTTCAAAGATGCAGGAGACAYTAACACTGCTGTAGTATGTACATATTAACAGTTTCCAAATACACTAAGCTCAAAAGAAAATAGATTCAACAAGGTAAAACACTGAAGCTTTAAAGTTTAATGTTTATTTTGAAAAAAAATTATTTCCAGGATAATTAAAAGAAAAAAAAAAAMCCCACAAAAAAAMCCAAAACCCACAACACAGTGTAACATACCTGGCAATGCACAGTACAGAATTTTGCCCAAGGTCGTTTGCTCAACCAGTCATCTCATTCGCTGGAAACACATCCAGTAAAAGCCTTTAAAGAAAAAAAAAAAACAACAAAACCAGGTTTGCTTGAAAACAAGGTAGACAGACCTCTGTAAGTCCTAACACTCGTAACCGACAAACTTTCTGAAAACACTACGAAGGTGTCTTTGAATAAATCAAAGTTTTCCCGACAGTACAAAACCAGTATTCTACCATTGTTAAGCATTAGCCTCCAGGTCTCCAAAAACAAGAAGCAGGCCCCAAAAATCACCTTCTCTACAAATCCCTATAATCTCAGGTTACTATTTTCTTTATAAATTCTATAACATCCTCACGTACTAATGCTACAAACTCATTAAGTACAAAACCTAAACGATTTTCAAAACTTAATGCAGGTTTTGACTAGGGAAACGGGACATACAAGTTCAGTTTATATGCAAATACTGTCCTTTCCCGCCAAATACAATACATATGTATCTGCATTCATGTACTATAAAAATTAAAAACCCACTTAAGTACCCTTAGTCAACCAAAATTTATACCYAAGCAGCACATAAACATGACGTAACATGTCCCCTCCATATAAAAGAGGGGTTTTTTTTCTTCCCATCTGCACAGTAGCAAAAAGGCAAATTTCAGTTTCAAAAAAATAAGAAGGAAATGAACAAATTAACACAAGGTATAACCACTCTTACCTARGAAAAATACAGCATGAACAAATCCTCTGGAAGCCAGTCAGGAAATAAGGTTTCCTTCATGAAATTSTACCTGAAAAAAAACAAAGTATGGAAATTTTTAGTATTTTGCTTTAGAAAAGCAGAACAAGTCCTATGCCTGAAATTATCGATCTTTAGGTAATTATTAAGTTGGGAAAAACTTATGATAGCAGTTACTGTATCTTTAGAACTGAACTCTAAAAATAAAATTACGGGTGGCTGTACATTCTTGGCTGAAGAAAAACCCACTGGAGATGAGTGACATACAACATGCATGATCTGTGTTTTTCACGAATAACTGCAGTCTGATCTTCTGTCTCGCATYACCTTAATTTTCRAAGACTTAAAGCTCAAAYGCCAATTTAAGACATTTTTTTAACTGAGTAATTTATCATACCATATCCCTCAGCCTTTTTACTTATTTTTCCATATTAAAGTCTTTAGAAGTAGGCTATGCAAAATTAAATAAAACCTCTAGTGATAGCAAAGTTATTTTAAAATGGCTTCTCTCATCAGCTTCTCTGAATTTTAAGTCCTAAGTTACTTCATTTCACAAAAAAACATCTTTTTTTGCCCTTCAGAATACAGTTTTAAAGCCTTCAGCTTCTTTAACCTTTAATCAGATCTCAAACTATGCTCTTTAACACAAGGAACACCACATTTGCACTACCTCTAGCCAACTTTTCTTGCCTTTTGTGAAAAGCCATAACATTTTTTTACAGCAGTTAYATTTATCACCACCACTACTTCATACTCTAGAAGTGTGGAATCATCCTGTAAATATACAGTTTTTTTAAAAAAAATAATATTAGATTAAACAGATATATTTGAGGTGTAGGGGTTTGATTTTATGTAAAAAATCTGCCACARAACTATTAAATAAAAGACATTGCAAACTACAAGCAATTTATTTTTTGGACAATTACCTGCTATTTTATTTTCAGCTGCTGAGAGAAACCAGACTAAGCTATTTTAAAAATTATCCTCTAGTATTCTTAAGAGAAAGCCAGCAGACACCCACCTAAAACTAGAACTTTCTTTAGGGCAAAGTGTGTATGCCAGAACCTGTTCTACACTGCAGAACTGTTGCTGGGGTTATAAAACCACTATAATCCAAATCTAAAATAAAGACACTGAACAGTTTGCATAAAGGTGACAGAAGTCCAACGGTCGCTAAAACTTGTATTTCTATTTAAAAAAAAAAAAGGGCTAACTCCAATTGTTGCAATGACGGATTCCTTTTGGCAGAGAAGTACCAAAAAATGTAGATTTACCTCCAACTGCAGTATTTAAAACCTGCACAGAGTTTTATAACCTTGCACAAGCGTACATCATTAAAATCCAACAAATATRGCTATACACAATCTCCAATTAAAACTAAAGTTCTTAGTATTTACCTCCTGCTCTGCCACGGAGGTTTTTATACGTTTACAATTACGATTTTACCCTTAAATTGGTAATTGCTGAATGCGAGACAACCCAAAACAAACGTCARACATTACATTTAAACTTGCATTTTTAGAAACTCTTGCAATAGGTGTTGTACAACTTCTAAATTATTAGAACACTGAAATGACGATTAAAATGTTTCATAAAGATAACTGTGAGGTGTGTGAAAAACCTATAAACTGAATACTAAAAACAAACCTGACACCCAATAAATGTTTTTAAAAGCTTTCCGTGTCAGACACAAACTCATCCTTTTCCTTACCGTGTAATTCATATTTAAGTAACTCTTTTCTTTTTGTAGTGTCGTCTAAATCACAACTGTAGTATTTTGCCAACTTTAAACTGTAGACTTGGCACGACCGAGCTTTGTTTTTCTCAAGCTTTTAAGTTCCTATACTGCTGTTTAAATTGCAAAATCAAATTTGCACGTAATTCCTAAGAGTTTTTCTTTAAAGTTCTGCACCCAAATTGCTGTTTTTCCAGTGAAGTCAGTTTCTCCCTATTGTTTCATAAAGTACCGATCTGTCTCATCCGCAGTCTGTTTCTCTCTTACTGGTTTACAAAGAGTTAAAAGCCAACACCCCACAAAAATACCACTCCAAGTTTTATTTTTAAGAGAAAAGGACATGGCGTCTTTGTTCTTAGAAACTACGAAAACATAACCCCATCCGAGCAGCGACGGACAACAAACGCTCTTTAAACAGACACGGGGCTAAACATTTTAGTGATGATGTCGTACAGCCTTCACCTCTCCCCCCTCCCTCCACTGCTGCATTGGAGTTTCAGGCTGGTTTGCAGATACCCCCCTTGCACGCTGCACTGGGGGGAACCGGTCTGCAGCCCCCCATGTTCGGTGCTGCACAGGAGAGCCAAAACCCACCTCTGCTCCCCCCGGTAGCTGCAGCGGAGACGGGGCGAACGGAGCCCCCCGGGTGCCGCAGAAGAGGGAGGGGAGCGCCCGCAASCGCCGAGGGTCACCGGGGCTCCCCTTGTCCCGCCGCTCCCCCTCAGCCCAGCCCAGTCTCAGGCACGGGCGGGGGTCCCCGAGGGTCCCCGCAGGTCCCCTCAGCGGGCGGCGGGGGAAAAGGGGGGGGGCAGGGAAAGGCAGCGCCCCCTCCCCCTCCCGGCTCCAAGGACATTTTGTTTTTCCTCCCAAGGACAAAGGACAATGACGAGCCCGGAGACTCAGGCACTTACCCGGCGAAGAGCAGCCCGCTGGCAGGCACCCGGGGCCCCGAGGACGGGGCGCTGCTCCCGGCTCACCCTGCCCGGAGTCAAGGGCGGCCCCGCGCCCGCCCGGCGAGGGAGCGGCGCGGGCAGCGCTCCGCAGCCCGGCGCCATTACTGCCCGACCGTCGGCAGCCCCGCTCGGCAGCCCGGCTCGCCGCCCTCCGGAGCCCCGGAGCCCACAGAGCGCCGGGCCCGATTTGGCGCCCGGGAGCGGCACCCAGGGCCCTCGGCGGGTGTCCCCGGTGCGAGCGGCGGGAAGAGCGCCGGGAGACGGGCGGGAGCTGCAGCTGCTCCCCGGCCATCTTGTGCCGTGTGTGTGAGGGAGCCTCCGCCGTCTCCTCTCAACTCCTTGCTCCCCTCCCCCCGCTCAACATGGCCGACCGGTCGCTCCTCACTGCGGCGGGGAAGGGGCGGCACCGCACGCGCGCCCCGCCCCTCTTCGCCCCGCCCCTCCCGGCCCTCGGCTGCGCGCGCGCCGCGCTCCGCTCCCCATTGGCCTCCCCCCGCCCCGGGCCCCGCGTGCTCCACCGCCGCGGCCTCCCATTGGCCCGCGCTCCCCGCCTCAGCCGCTCCCCATTGGCTGCCGCCGCCTCCTCGCGCGCCGGCCGCAGCAGCCGCCCCTCAGGGGGAGGCGGGAGCGAGAGCGGGAGCGGCCGCCGCCCCCTCACAGCCCCACCTGGCCGGATGTCCTACCTGGACTGCCCCAGCGCTGCTAGACCTTACTCCGGAGCCCTCCTCATGCCTGCGCCTGCCTGCACTGACACACAGCCGGCTGCAGTCCCTGGAGTTGGCTGCATTCCCCCGCATCTCACGGTCCCATCTGCCGCCATTCCACAAACACCACCTCTGTTACCCGCCCTTGACATGCGTCGGGCCCAGGGGCAGCTCACCCTCCATGCTCCCCACGGAGAGTAAGGCCACGAACCCCTCTATTCTGATCGGATAAACAGCACTGTGTTGTGCACCCTCAGCTCCAGAACCCAGCACAACCCTGTCACCTGCCTGTCTGCTACATCARTCTCGTTACTGGCGCTCAGAAACAGCACAGACATCCAAATAAAACTAGGTATCCTGCTTTTTTTAGCCAGCGCCATAGAAACTGTCTGGTGTGCCAACCTCACCAGGACACTGTCTCCTGTTTTGCCTACAGCTATAGAAACCATTTCAGGTAACAGCAAGATGGAAAGGCATCCCTCACATTCCTCGTCACTGCCATGAATGCTGTCCCCACCCCCAGTTACGGTGTTCCTCTKCGAGAAGCACATGCAGCAAGCATGACAGAATTGATATTTACATACTTCAGCAGTCACTTTGAATTATATGCACACCTTTCACCTTTCATTTGTCCAGGTGACTCCATTAAAAGCAGAAAGAAATAGTCTAGCTCCTCCTTTTTCATAGCAATGAACCTGGGTATTTWTGACTGAATTAAACTAACAATCCTTCAAATTATTATGGAAGGCCTCAGGATCCAGTGTGGCACTTGAAATCACGCTGTTGGACTTTGGCAGCTCTCTCCTGTGCYGAGTCCTGGAAAAGCCACAAGGAAGTGGCCAGCTGAAAAGAATCAATCCCTATGATTTTGAGCCAAGAGATGTATTTCCTTTCAAAAYACAGAGAAAAGCTGACCTTGTGTATAGGATAGCAGAGGATATCTACTACTTGYAGACAGTGTGGGATAAGGTGTTACCATCTTCAGAGAAGGGATGGTGGTGACCCACATAAAGGTGCCACAGCATGGGAGCCTCCAGTCAAGGAATCGGTGATGGTACGAAAGAGCTGATGCAGCTTCTCACTGAAGAAGGGCAAAAAGCGCTTTTTTTTCCTCACATAAAAAGAATTATTGAAGTCCTGGTCTACAGAGACTGTGGATAGCASAAAGCCTGTTCTGCAACTTCATTCCCATTCAGATTCCTGCAAAAGCCAGTYCTCTGGCTCTCAGTGGAACTGCTTACATGTAAGTGTACATAAAGGTGCTTTCATGGACAGAACCCAGATGCTGTCCTCCTTGGAAAACACTAGCAGTGAAAAAAGGGGAAAGGAYGAGCCAAGATCTACATGAAAGCAGGGTGTAGCAACAGCACTTCTACCTCAGCATTTTCAGCTGACCCTATATGGTAAAACTTCACAGGAARGACCAACATTAGAAATTCCATGTACAATTTCCAGGCTTTCTATTGTTTCTTCCCAGAACACAAGTATGTTTCTAGAAAAATATATATGTTATCACTTGCTATAACCACATAAAAGGGAGAAAAGTGATCAGGCATTCTAGACATAATTGTGCTTTGTAAGAGTAGTGTGATTCCAGCCAGGAGAGTTTAAGACTGTAACTGAACAAGACCTAACCTGTGTGCTCAGACTGTTATCTGATTTTTCTAACTATACCAACCTGCCTAGTGTAATAGATTGTTCCTCTTTAAAAAAATTACCTATGTACATTTATAGACAAATAAGTCTATATCCTCTATATCCTAAGTTCTAATATCCTCATTAAATATACACAGTGCTGYTCTTCTGCTTCCTGGGCATCACAACCTGAGGCAGCTCCAACAAASCTTACACGAGTATCCATGACCTCAGCTGTTCCTTGGCCCCAGGCGAGTTGTATGGAGGTGAGCACAAGTACAGTCACTCCCTGCAGAGCCATGGCTCCCCTCACACAGCTTTGCTSTTCTTTACCAGGATCAGTCTGTTTGTATTCTCTTCCTAATGAAACAGTGGAAGAAAATTCAAATTCCTACTGCCTCTGCAGTTACCCCATTTTTTTTTCCTTCTAATTCAGCATTTCTACACTGCACTTTCCTCTGTAACATTCGTTCCTTCTTTTTAGATGACACACTTTTTTCCTTTGTCTATCATTAGACTAAATACTTCAGCCATGTTTTATGAACCATACGTCTGAAAAGACTGGGACAAGTTAATGTTTCCATTACTAATTTGGGAACTATTTTCTGAGATTGAGCCTGTGGCTGGAATTCCAGATGGAGGCACAGAACCTGACTTTCTGGTACTCCATTTTATTCTAGAACCTTTCTTCCTTCCCCCATTCCCATGTTATTATCCCGTAGGGACAACATCGAAAGGCACACTGGGATCTCACAGGCCAGTGTCCCTTCCCCACCTGCCCTCTGTACCAGAGGACACCAAAAGATTGGTGAAGCAGTTTATTCTTTGTTATACAGTGTAGCCCACAGGTCTTTGAAGACACAAATAAAATGGAAAGACAAATATTGGACAAATGGTTAAGTATTGTATCTTCCTTTTGAAGTAGAAAACAGGAGTCTGAACAAGACGTGGAGATGTGCACTGTCACCAAATTTTTCTTCAACCAAAACTCTCACTTTTTAGAAGAAATCAATGCCAATTTCCTAGGCCCTAAGCCAAACAGARTAATTTGGATTACTTGGACAGAGAATATGCAAACAGGATATCAAATGCCCTTTGAGCACAGYGAGTGCTCTGTGGGAGGCATTTAACTTCCTGTAAAGTGGGTGATTATAGAAGTTGTCACTTTGTTCTGATTCAAGYAGGGGCTCTRTTTTCAGGTTTTGTATGTAATCTGTAACATGTCGGTCAAACAATCTGCCTTTTCMCCCCACTTCTGTTTCCTTCCCCAGCAATTCACTATTACATGGTCAGGTAGGTACAAATTCACCTTCTAAGCATGGTTCCTGGTGTGACTGGTGAAGATGGATCYGATGTACTGATCCCTGCTAAAGCTTCTTCCTACTGTCCCAAGACAAGCAATAAACCCAACAGCAGCAAGGACAAAACTCAGTTCTAGCAATGAACTGTTCGTTCTGCTCCAAGTCTGGAASTGGAATTGAAATCCAGRCTTTTGCTCCAGCCGATAATGAATAATTGCAAACACATCTACACACATAGAGAGAACTTTTAAATATGCCCTTTTTGTTCCTAGGATTTAACACCRAAAACTGAGATTATGTTAATATAGGGGGTTTGCTGGCACTTTTATGGGRCTCATGTTCAGAATGATCAACCTTGTGAACAGCAAGAAAAAGATTTATTACCATGAATAATTAGAAACAAATTCTTATCAGTGTCATAAACATATGGTAAAGAAAAARATCTTTCAGCCTAAGCCAAGCCCCAGTGTTTTTTCAATTTATTCAAAATGAAGCAATTTTAACCAAGATTCAGCTCTATTTCTGCTTTCAAAGGAAAATAAGTTATTAATAAAAAGTATAAAGATGAAATGGAAGTCAGAAATGGATTCAACATATTTTGTGGGATTTAATAGTCTCTCCTAAGCAATTTTTAACTTGTTGGTCACAATGCATCAAAGAATCACTACTGTTACAGTACACGTGATCTTGTGGTCTGAGCTCAAATTTTAGATCTAAGAGCTCCTTAACAACCGACACACCTCACTGTTTCAGTTTTGCATGAGTTCCTGTATACAATAAAGCAAATAATAAACCAGCAACTATTGTCTAGTGAGAGGATTAATTATTTTGCTTTATATTAACTTCACTAGGGAATATACATGCATTTTTTTKGGGAATTCAAATCCACATTCCTTAAGGAGGTTTGRAAATTGAAGTTTTTCACTATTATTACAGATCATCTTCAAACTATCCCTTGTTGCCATCTTAACTAGATATAAGAAATAGAGATCATCTCAGTCAAGGTATTTATGCTGTATTTGCTCWATGTCTAACACACAGCTATTGCCYTAAATGGCAGCCTTAGAGGTATTAAAAAAGTCAAAGWGATATAGTAATCCTAATTTTGATTAAATCTTACGGGAGTTTAAAACTCCAGACTGTTTCAAACTTAAATACTCTGGGTGATTGGACAATAATATRTTTAATTGCTTCTTAAAGTAAACCACTGGAGCTTGGAGCAATGAATCTGTTTCTTTAGCCCCTTTTTTAGACCCTGCTTCTTGTATGCAATGATCTGCTTTTTCAAGGTCACCTTTTAGGTAACAAACTATTCTGCTTGGCTTGGAACACTTGTAAGAGGACTTGGACATGGTAGAAAAAATACTGACCATTTTGCCTGTCCTTGCTTAGAAACTGGTATAAAGTGTTATTAACAAGGTATTACATGTCTCCTTAGATGAAAAATAATGATGCAACTTCCCTTATTGCTAAAATCACCTTTGAAAGAAAATAAGAAACTAAAGTGCACCTTCCCAGGGCCTGTAATGTCAGAGGTACAGCATGCCAGGGCAGATGCTGTGACCTGGCTAACACACTTGAACTGCTCTGCACCGATGAAGTTCCTTCCTTGGAAACTTGCAGGACTGGAACCATACAAGGATTAGGCACTGTGGTAGGGTTTAAAATCACTTTAAAAGGTAGGAGCTGCACACACTGTTCTTTATGTCATCATTCTGGATGTAAATACAGTCTGCAGAATAACAGGAGTGTTTTGTGGTCATGTTTTATCAAGAGTCTGCTAAAAAGAAAAGAAAAAAGCATTGGCACAATTAAGGAAGCCTTACCCAATCTTATGTTTTAAAATATATACTGTTCTCCTATTTTACAGCATGTTATGGAATTGTTACATTAAGAGTCAGAACATTTTGTAACTTCTAAGCCAAATCTTCAGAATATTTAGATTTTAAATGTAGCTGCAAAATTATATTTTAGAAGATATAAACAATAAAATTAAGGTGGGTTTTTTTATAAATTCAGATAATTTAAAATTCTAGCATRATTACTTCCTTGTGGGCATTTAAATCTCATTTTCCAAAGGCATTTACCTGTCCATCTTTGAAACTTATTTGCTGCAAACATAAGCCAGTAAAGYTTGATTGCATAAGTGCTTGAGGAATACGATCAGAAAAGAGAAAACAGGCTTAGCACAAAWATGTGTTTACACATCAGAACTAAGGACAAAAAGAAATTCCCTAGTATAAGCTCTAATTTTTATTTTTACTAACTCTCCATTTGAGTTCTAGCAGAGACTTYGGAAAGTTTAGATGATGAGTATAACACCAACTATACTCTCTTGGTAAWTTTCCTTGGAGTTTTGGAGGCAAAGGGCTTCATACAGGCCTTGCAAATATGACGAATTTCACTCAGATTGAACAAGATTAATTACAGCTACTCTAGAATGAAAAGAAAAACAGCCCAGGCCTCCAAAAACGTAAGTGTAGTACTGGGATTTTTATTTCAAGCAAGTCTCAAGCCTGTTTCCATAACAATCTTCATTCTTGTCTCCCGTGTGCAGGTAGCACCGTAGGGCATTTATTGATTGCTATATAAAAGTTGACAAAATGATGCATTATTCAGTAAATTGCCACATGCAGGGAAAAGAAATGGTACCTTTTTTTCTGAAATCTTACAAGTATATACTTTTTTTATTTCATAGACAGTCTGACAAAGCACTGAATCACCCTGTTGTAATGCACCATATATATAAAAGACACCTTATGTTAGTAGCTCAAAACAAACTTCTTTGTATTTGTCAATACTTGCTAGATATGGAGTCCAATCAATTTTTGCTGTAGTGATGCACCGACACACTTGGATTAGACTAYTACCTGAACACAAATAGCTCCTGTGTCAGGCTGATGTTTCCCATGAGCTTTTGTATTTTCTTTCTATAGTTAATTCATTATAAACTGGCTCCTGACAGAGCTTTACCCAGCTCAAAGAGCTCAGCAGCCCAGGGACTAGAGCAGCTCTGGGCATGTCAGGCACCTATACTCTGGAATTACCAGCTTTAACTGGTTGCAGACAAGAGATTTTCACGCTGAAACAAATACTCCCCCACCCCTCTCTCTGACCGAGCCATTAAGGGTGACAATTTTGTCTCAGCTTAAAACCATTCACAACACACTTTTTTTTAATAGTCAAAGTTTTGTATTAGGTGCTGAGCTGTGAGAAAACGTAAGCAGCCCTAGAAAACACTGTTGGTACAGTCCTGTCACAAAATTAGGTCACTGGCTTTTTGTGCAATTAAAGCAGCAGAGGAAACACAAGACGTCCTGGCTGAGACACGCACAGTGCTCGATCACCATCTGAAAAATCTGCCACCTTCATTGCCATTTCACCCAAAGGAAGACCCCAACAAAGTTCTGTGCGCCCAAAACAAGATTTATTTTCTTCAAGATTCAACCATGCATCTAACAAGAATCTATCACTTCTCTGAACAAGYGTGTCTTAAGTCTAGAAACATTTACTTTCATGACAAAAGCGGAGATTTTGATCTCTTCTTGTTACTTCAAACACATGGGACATAAGTTACGTGCCTGTGCCTTTAATTCAGGGCTGAGTAATTACATTTAGGCCCATGGAATCACTCCAGGTTTTTCTTGGTGTCTAAACTGAATGTTGTCCTAAGGATTTGGAAGCATATGAAGTGAATTTAGGGATGAACATGTATGTCAGTGGAAAATGCAACTGCAGTGAACTAATCCAGTCTGTAGAACGGAAAGAGAACCTGAAGCGTTTCTCAAAAGTAAGAGCAAGCCTGTTGTAGCTTTGCACATATATGTATAATTGCATCACCATTCCTTGTGTTTTCCCCAACATTACTTTTTCTTTATATTTTTATTAATAATGGCAAAAGAAATAATATAAATATTGGTAGGTACTTCACCTCTTATTCCTCTCCTTCAGTAAGCCTTTAAAACCTTTCCATAAAMCAGAATATTGACTATGAAGAGACCAAATGYTAGACCAAAGTAGAAGCAAATAGGTCAAAATAAAATGCTTTTAACTGAGAACCTATCTCATATTTTCTTGYAATGAGACACACATGCTACTGGTATTAAACAGTATATTTGAATACTCAGACSTAGTGTATAAGACAAAGGAAACCATACAGCACTTTGGGGAAAAAAATGTGTGGGGAGTATAAGTTCGTACGTGTAGGCGCTAAAGGCAAATGCTTGAATAATTTACAATCATAACACACATGAAAATGAAAYACTGTAACTTTAATAACTGGCTTTTTTTTTCCTCTTTAACTCCAATTATTAGGCTATTGTGCTCCAGGCTAGCATATCAGGTGCTGATAATGAACATGCAGACACAGGACGTTTTCTGCACAAACGAAAACTGTTCTACTCCAAAGATTAATAAAGGATTATCTTCTTGTATACACACACACACATATATATATATATACATGTATATATATATGTATATACATATACACACACACACAGAACGAATGAAAATTGGAAACAAAATTGGAATGTTGAAGTCTACTCAAGTGTTGTTAATAATATGGAATTAAGTTTAGGAGAAAATATAACCTAATTAAGAGATTCCAAAAGACACATTAGTATATGCTGGAAAATTAATTTTCATATATGGAGACCATTTTATGCTTTATATTATCATTATAAAATGCACAGTCTTAGGCAAACAAACCCAAGAGGTGCATGAATGTCACACTAGAGCTCTCTTCAGTACATGAATTGCTGGTGATCGCTGCACTGCACCCAGGTCATGTTTGAACTGCAGATGGAATGTAACCTTAGCAGAGTAAAAAAGGGCAATCAAGAAAATAATAGTCTTGAGGTGGCAAAGAGGCTTTTCTGTAATGAAGCAATCACCGTTTCATAGAAATCTTTSCAGGTGACAAACTTGAAAAGGAAACTTTAGACCCAGATCGAGGAGATCAAAGGCCTTGCAAAATTCAACTGCACATAATATGGAGGAGTCTTAAATATGACTAATACTCCCTGCAAACCTAGTTGGGATTTGGATACCATGGCTGCAAGTGTTCAAGCCTTTTGTGAGCTGAAGTAATAATGGCTGCTTTCCTGGGAGCCCCACACCCAAGTGCACTGCTTTGCTGCAGCATTCCTAATCCCACACCATATTCCAGCAGAGGCTGCAACATTTCCAAGCTACACATTATGGACTGGTCAACCAGCAATAAGATGCTTATTGGGTCAGCAAGGAAAGTGAAGGAGACCCTTTGCACTCATTTTGTAGCTCTTCCTTTAGTATATGCACTAATTTATCTCCAACCTGCAGTTTCCCCCGAAGTGCAGAACCTCTAGAACAGAAATTTGTTGAAAATGAACATCAGATCAAAAGGTCCAGGCGTCCAACAGCATGATTTCATGAGCTCTGCCTCCTTAAGAAGCCAGGAAGAAAAAAATACAGCTACATGAAAAATAAATGAGCAGCTTTTCCTGACTCTGAAACCAGAAAATAATTACATGAAACCAAAATCAAATGCAGCACTATCACTTGTATTCCCAAATGCCAGCATTAATTCTCCCTCTTCTAGTTCACAGAGACTTGTTAAACAAATGAGCCTTATAATGCATTTTGCAAGTGAAAGGTCCCGGAGTGGTAAAAAGTCAACTCACATACCAAAGTGCCTTAACAAAAATGCTGCAGCTTGCTCCAGGAGTCCTGTRCTGAAGGGAACCAGCCGGAGCTCACTCCTGCCACAATCCCGATTTTCTGCTTTGATCAAAAGAGCAGTTCTGCAGCACTAGCAATAGTCTGGGCTTTCAGATCAAAACTAATATCTCAATATCTGTAAGTCAAGTCAGCTTGTGTAAATCACAAAAGGTTGGTTTCATGTGTGCACATATCAGTCAGACCTTTTTTTATAGCAGGAAAAAAAAATCCTTTATTTAAAACACACCTGGTGAACCACGTTTTCCCTGCACACCTGGGCTGTACTGCTGGTTACCCTCCCTCCACCCTTCGTGGCATTTGTGGAACCATGTTACACCTCCACGATTTTTTGTCTCTTGGACAGACCTGATTTTGCTTTCACACTGCAATTCCCTCAGGAGAACTTTTCCCCTTTTSCCTGGTTTTCCGCGCTTGTCACTACTTTTTTCCCTCAAGTTTAAAAACCCTTTGTACTGAACGAGGGTGAAGGCGGAATGAATAAGCCTCTTGCTTCAAACTAAAAGCCTTAAAAGAAAAGCCTTAAAATCCAAAACCTCACGAACACAACATGTCTCCTCCCGCTGCATTAATGCCGCCTCACGAAATGGCGCCTGCCTCTGCAGACAGCTGCCTCAAAACGCCCACGGCTCCTCGGCAAAACAGAAATGCAACTTTTTTTTTTTTTCCTAAAGCTTTTATTTGTCTCTCTTTACATTAATCTCCCGAGAGTCCTCCGCAAAGCCGAAACCTTCATGGAACAAGGTTTCCCCTCCGCTTTTAGAGCCCCCCCGGGCCTGCTCCCCTCACGGCCGTGGGTGTGTGTGGGGCTGTGGGCTCCARCCCCTGCACAATGTAAATAAATGCGCCGATTCAGCCACTATCGCCACCATCTCGCCTTTCCAGAATTTTCTCCCTCCGCTTCCCAAATATAAAAGGACTTTTTGTGCTGAACACGGAGCGGGAGCGGTGACGAGCTCGGCGCAGGGCGCCATGTGGTATTTGGTTTCTCTACAGTACATGTTTTTATAATGAAGGGGGAAGGGAAGGAAGGGAGCTGCTCCTAGCAGCATGCCAATAATCTGTTGCAAAGGACTGGAGCGCTCAGAGCCAATTAGTGCTCCGGTTAACTATTTAAATGCTGAAACAAAGCCAGTCCCGGGCACGGAATCGGCGGGATTCGGCACAGAAAGGATTGTGTGGGCTCCCAGGGCTTCGAGTTCGTACAGATTTTATCACAGATGCGTTTTTCTACACTTCAATAGTAAAYACTTTCGATAGGCAAACTGGCCACTGAAACTCCTTTAAATCACAGCATTTAAAGGGATGACAGCTATATCCAGAACACGTAAAGTTTAAAGAGAAGCTGGATCAGTGCCAGCCTGTGGTGGAACCATAAAAGCCACCCAGAGGAGCTGCATTTCCGATAGGGATATCAGGTAGGGACACAGAAACAGCAAACCCATGCTATCCATGGCTGGGTGGGGAAGGGTCAGAGTTCTGCTCTGCCAAAGGACAGATGTGTCACTGCAACATCTCCCAGCAATGCTGCTGTGGGTGGAAAAATGCCACAAGGTGGGACAAGCTCTACGAAAGCAATGGCAGAGTCTGWCTCCCTCTAAATGTGATGTCTCCGTCATCCAGACATCGCTACCCTGCACCAATCTTGTTTTTTCAACCCCTTAACGACACCAGAACAAGACACAAAATAGGGGCTTTTTATATTCTGCAGTTTTATTTGTCATAAACCTTTAAAGCCCGAGGCAGGCCGGCTCGTGGGCTTGCTGTCTRCCACTGAACAAGCCAGGGAAGAAGACATACAGGGAATTCTCAGCCTCAATTTTTTTTTCTCTGGGGACAAGTCTGAACATGGCCAGAGAGCACAGATAAATTAGTCCTAATGCACAATAACCTGCTCCCGCTTGACCCAGCGGGTCAGTAAACCTATTTGTGTCCTCTTTTTTTTTATCCCATGACGTACCGGGGAATATTGGATCAGACTCCCAGGGATGCCAGGAGGATCAGCAGAGTTTGTACAGCTCACTGAAATACCCAGAGTGCCAAAAGCAGGCTCTGCACCCCAGCCCAGCAGCCCTGGCAAGAGTTTATTTGCTTGGGTGGGGCCATACCAGCTCTGCAGGTCTGCTCCCAGCACAAGCAAGCTCTGCAGTGCACATGAAAGGCGTATTCAAACATCACTACCCCCGCTCAAAGATGAAGTCAAATTTCCCTACTCGCCATGGAAAAAGTCCAGTGCCCATGAGAGCTGCGGGCACCCCATATGAAGGGCTGTAGCAAAGCTGATGCTAAAACACATCTCACTTTTAAGCTCCAGAAAGGATTCTGGCTAAATTAAAGTATAACTTTACAGTGAAATAAAAAACACTGGGGACCGGGGGAGAGGAAACATATGGGTARGAAACTAGCAGATTATTTAGGCATGTGAGCTGTCAGAGTACARGCAACACAAGAGCTCTCTTGTTCCTGCTGCCTCCCACAGCTGCATTCACTAAATATATCCTGGGCTGAGAGCTGCATTTCTCCACCCCTTCCTCAGCCCAATCGCGTTTGCACAAACACCACCCAGGTCCCTTGGGACAGGCTGCGAGGCAGCGGCGATGCCCTAGTTACAGACGGCATGAAGGACAAAAGTGTCTAATCATGTCTGCAACGGGGAGAAAWTGTTCCATTCACACCCTTTTCGGAGAGGGAGTCTATGCATCTGATCCATATTTAACTTAAACCCAGGGTGGTTTGTTCTCTGTAAGGATACACCCCATTTGTATGACAGAATCAGTTACTGGAAGTTATTCCTATCAGATGATTTTCAATAGTTTATGGGGAAAAAGGAAAAGGCAGAATAATACCCAACTCTATAAAAAAAATCTGGCAGATGTGGAGGAGAGCAATGGTCTCGAGGACTGGCTGTCCCCCAAAAAGTTTTACCCAGTTTTACCTTCCATCATTTCTCTCAGTGTATTGCCTGATCTTACATACATCTCAGGAAGGGGGGTGGAGAGGTGGAAGATATGACTGCATTTCCATAGGACTGTGGTGCTCCCCCCATGACCTCCACTCTGCTCCTCACATTTCTCCCATCCTCACTTTGAATCCTTTACTCACAAGGACACATTCTTTGGCCCAGACAGCAGAGCCTTGGTCCCAACCACAGCCTTGAGACTCTGCTGCAGTCACCACAAAGGAGGGAAGAGCTGCTCCTTCTGATATAGTGAATTCTATAGTGGATTAAATTGTGGAAGAAAAAGAAAGTCATCTTGGTGTCTTTCCTCACTTCTAAGCTGTGAGCCAGCAGGGATTTTGACCCTTCTGGTCTCTGCTTCTTCCTTTCCTCACAGTTCCCCGTTTCTCCAACACCTCCAGCTCCATTAGCAGCAAAGCAAATTTGACAGAATCTGGTAATTTTTTTCAAGCTTTATCATTTTAAGAAGTCAGTGGGAGCAGACTATCTCACAATCAAACCTCACAGGAGGGAGAATTAAATATATCTCATGCATGACCTTAATCCGTAGGATTTTGCAGATAGTTTCTCTTGTAATCTCAATACCCGGAGCTTATTACGCATTCAAAACATATCTGTAGCCCTGGAACACTTTGCAACAAAAGGAACTCAAATACATTTTGATATAATTATACAGTCACACCAGTCACATGCTTGCTACAGAATAAATATAAATACTGGGCTTTTGGGAATAACTGGCAGACTTAAAGTGTAAAAAAACAAAAAAAAAACCTAACCCAAGAATGAAACCATCTATTATATATGGAAAAAAGATCAGGTTTAGATGTCAAATTGCAGTCGAGGAAAATGGCACAMTTATGTACGAAGAGTCTTTTATATATTTTTTCAATATGCGAAACATAAAAGAAAGAACTGAAACTCAAGCATCTCCATAAAATAAGACTTCATTTCCTAAAGTAGGAATATCATTTAAGGCATTTAAAAACCTTTTGAAATCAGATAATTCATTCACAAAATGGCCACAGGTCCCTAAGCTTAAAATGCTGAAAGCTAGAAAAGTTAGAAAACTATTCTCTGGGGTTTGTGTCTTTCTAGCACATTTTTTCTTCCTCTGCTTTTTTTTTTTTCTTTTTTTGCCGTCCTGAAACAAAATGACCTCAAAGACTATTCTAATTTCGTGGTTGGAAATCGCCTCGTTTAATTAGGGACGTTGCTGTTCAAGAGCCACACCCCGCTGCACTGTTTGTGCTGAAAACCAGCCTCACTTACTGGGGAGCGACCGGGGGTTTTGCCTGCTCCGATCTCCTAAGGTCTTCTATGGATTTTGGAGCACACGTGGGAAGATGTAATCTCATCTCTGTGTTTTTAAGAAGGGAATACAAAACGTGCAAGCAGATGCTAAACCTGAGTCCCAGAGAAGCCACAGGAGAGTGAGTTATCTTCACCAGCACCGCCGTTCTAAAAGCAAAGGCATGAGGCGCTGGGATGGAAGGTTTCTTTCCTCAAACAAGGCAGTGACTCACCCACATTCCGAACTGCGCAAACAMGGGAGGCAAACTCCTCCTGGCATTTGGGATCCTCTGCATTTCCCTCTGTGGAGCAAATCCCAAGCAAAGGCGGCTGTGGTGGTTTGTTACAGCAGACACAGCACAGAGCAGATGCATTTTGGAAAGGGACACTCTTTTGCACACCTCTGTGTTTATGTGCCTTCTTGAAAAAATAAAGAGTTCTGAAAACACACTGAAAAGGAAAAGGGCTACTACHAACAATCAGTTTTCAAGAGCCAAACCCGTATATTCTTAGATACCATGTTTTTTTAATACTGAGGCAGTAGTTTACTTTTAAAAAAGCAAACAAACAAAAACCAATCCAAGGACAGACAAAACAAGTCAAAAAGTTCACTGAGCAGGGAACCAAGCAGTGTGTAATTGGATAAGGTGCTGTTTCTAACCATCAAGTTACCCATATGGSAAAATTGACCTAGGGATGTGGAAACTCACCCTCCTAAACGTCTGCTCAGTTGTTCCCATCAGACAAGGCACACTTCACAAGCATATTCCAGGTGACAGATGGCATGTAGCCAAGCTGCTGAACGTGCCCTGCTCCACCCTTCCTGCATGGCTCGCCTGGAGGTGGAGAACGCAGTGCAGGTCCCCAGATGGTCCGGGCATCAACTGAGCTGCTGGGTGGTAGCAACGGAGCCCTCAGCAGCAGGGATGAGAGGAGGAGGTGGTGGAAAGGTTGGGTGCGAGGAAACAGGACCAAAAAGGAGCCCAGAAAGCACAGRACGTTGCTAATTTGGGAGAGAAACTTCAGGAAACCAACATGTCTAAACTGTAAACCTCAGAGAGGTTGTGGTTAGGAGACACATGTGTCACGGTGACAGGGCTGCAGGGCGGGCTGTGCCTGTGCCCAGGACAGGACTGAAAGCCATAATCCATGTGAAGCTAGCTCCCCAAGGAATGGGGCTGGGTCCCATGTGTAGCTGTGCTAGGGCTGTGCTGGGTGATAYTTGTTCATCTGTGTAATGCAGAAACAGCAGCACAAAAATCCCCTCTGGCTTTGTACTCCATGAAGCAGAATTAAGGCTGCTGATCATTGTGTTCCACATTATAACAAATTTTTCAATTATCAGGTTTGCAGTGGTAGGCAGACACCCTAAAATGGCATGTTCATTCATTTCTCCTGGGGAGCAACTCCTGAGGGCTCCTGGAGCTGCTGCAGAAGGGAAGTGGCAGCATTACGTGAATGGGGGGGACATGGAGGGTGGGACMCTTATTCGTGTGACAATTAGCTCTGTCGGTTTGGCTGATGCTGGGAGACACCTTGGCAGCAGGGGCTGCTAGCAGGAACACAGAACTCTTACTGATAACAGTATGAAGCCTCACACAGATAAAATAAGCTATCCTAGAGCTGAAACCATCCTCCAGACATCRTGGAAATGCCTGTTGCACTAACGCCGCTGCCACCCTTAAAGCTAAGCCCCAAGCAAGCAGGGACAGCACACAGACCCGCTTCTCCTCCTGCTGCAGGTTCTGCTGGCAGCGTTTGAAATATTTTAGGCATTTCAGGTAACTCTCCTGTCAGGATTCCAGAGCTTACATTAAAAAAAAAAAATCTGCTTATCAAGTTGCAGTACAACAGCGATCCGTCTGGTTTATTAGATGGAAAGAACAAGAGCGGGGGAGGATTTTGCTGACAGTGTTTCTGCCTTGATTAAGTGACTGTGATGATCAGTGCAACAGCAAATAAACATCACGAATTCATTACAAGATATTTCCTYGTGCAAAGGAAGAGAAACGGTCACAAGAGGTGGACTCCATGCACATTATTATTATTACTTCTGAGCATTTTGGCTGGCTCGGGCTATTCGGAAAGCGCAGTTCTGCCAGGTTGCTTGAGAAAAGCAGCATTTGTCCGCAGCTTTCCAGGTCCCCAGCTTTCGGCAGGAAAACACAACTCAAATCCCTTCTCGGGAACAAAGGTGCTTCCCAGGAGCCTGGCGTGCCGCCGGCATGCCGAGCGCGTAGCCAAGCAACGGCAGCCGGATTGGGGCTTGTGCCTCAACCGTGATGCTCCAGCCTCCACAAACAATTCTTGCCACGTAGACAGGACCGTGCAGGGTAATGGAAAATTACTGCGGGCTTTTTTTCTTAAAGGGCGAGAAGCTCCGCTGGCGGGGAGGGTTGATTCCTATCCCACTTCCCAGCGCGCCCCAGGGTCAGTCTGTGTTTCCTGCGAGGACTCTGCAGTGCGTCACCGCCCGCCGGGCATTAATACAATGAAATAGCATTTGCATGCTCTTGCAGCCGGCTGCGGGGATCAGGAGTGTAAAGCAGCGAGCTGAGCTGCGAGGGAAGCGTCGAGCAGAGCGGCCAGAGCTGAAGAACCGCGGCTGCGGTTCTCGAACTGCTCTCCAYGCGGCTCAAACGTGGCAACCTTAGCGCAGCGCAGTTCGTCCGGGCTGCGAGCTGATGCCAAAATAACCCTCCTGCGCTTGGCAGGCGCACTGTTTTAACAACTGCCTGGCACATTCCTGCCTGCAAGGCTGCAGGAATTGAAAAAATACCGTTAAAGAAAGAGCAAACTTTGCTAGTGGTTAAACTGCTACCAGGGCAACAGCAATTTAAAAAAAAWTATGGCAATGTTTACCTCCAGTTTCTGGTGTAAAAGAGAATTTAGTTATTAAGACAGCAACGTGCTTATTTAGCTTTTCATACCAAGCAAAAAAAGCCACACAAATAGCTAGAGGAGCACCAAACAGCCTGTTCAAGCCACTGCACCTCTGAAAATTAGAGAAATGCAGACATACTGGTTGGGCAGGGCAGAATCTGCCCCCAGGGCACACAGGAGCAGCCCAGCAACAGGGCACCCCACCCAACCGTGCTTCCCAGTCTTCAAAAGTAGCTCTTGTATCCCGTACAATTTTCATCTCCTGCAGGAGCAGACCACACTGTCCGTTCCTTGTGGCACCTATGGGGAACCGTGTCCAGTTTGCAGCAAAGAGAAAGGCAGACCTGCTCCTCTTGCTTTTACCTTTCTGCTCACTGCATGCAGCTCCTGGTGGCCCTGGTGTGGCTTAGGATCACAGATGTTGCATGCCAGACTTGCTCCAGGTCAGCTCCTGCAGCAACAGCGCTTTTGTTCTTCCCTATCTTCATGTATTAACTCGCCTGTTTTTTTCTCAGATAAGCACTGGTTAAAGCCTCAACCCAAATCTTTTCACTTTGTTGTAGCCAGCTAATGAAAACGAAGCCCCTGCACCAAGTTAGGGGACTGCTTTGTAATAGAAACTTCCTCTCCCTTAAATAGAGCCCTTTGTTGTGAAGCTGTTTTYATTGCAAGCTCCACAGGGAAAGTCATTATATTAAATAGAGGTTGACCTCATTTTGTAGTCTTCGATATTAGACCTCATAAGGAGAAACGTAATTAGAAGCGGTGAGTTCTCGACAAAGATACACAGTACTTGTTGCTGTTTCCTCTTACCTAAGGATTCATTTAACATGGCTTGGAAAGAGTAACTTGAAACAGCTTTTGGCAGGTAAGTGAACTCAACTAAAATGCAAAGATCTGGTTTCCAAGAAGCCTTTTACAAGCTGTACAGAGAAATGAAATGCAAGCCTCCAGCAGCACACAAGGCTTCCTGCAGAGCYTCCCTGGAATAGCTGCAAACCTGCATTCCAGTGAAAGCTAATCTTGGTCCGAGGCTGGGGTTACATGAAGACATCTGGTGGCAGAGAGGAACCAAACCTGAACCGATGGTCAGGCATGGACCTGCTCCTGTGGCAGCCTGTGCTTGGCTGGAGGGAATCGAGGGAATTTTCTACTGCATTTCCAAGGTTGTGCTCTGAGACAAAGAAAGCAAAAAGGTTTCATYTCAGTCAACACAGAAAGGGAGGGAATGCAAATGCCCCGGCTTTGTTRGCTTTGCTAATGCAACCTGGGTTTCCACGCAGTGGACACTGTTGTCACAGGGGAATGGGTAAACATAGCACTGGCCACCACTAAATAAACACATTTTCCACAGAAAGGGAGGGACATGCTGCACCATGCTTCACTGAGCACAACCCCGTGTTGGGGCTTTTCACCTTAACATGATTTGGGTTTAAAACATCTCTTCACAGCCTGCTTTTCAAGTAACCCTATACTTTTCCAGTCTATGGAAGTTTGCTTGAAATACGCATTTTGAATTCATTTTTCCAGCTCTTGTGATGGCCCCACTGCTCTCCCACCTCCTGAGCATCCCTTGCTTTCCCAGTGTTCTGAGTCCTGCTGGAAAAGTGTCTCTTCCCTGCTGAAACACTCATTATGTAAAAAAGAACAATTTCTTTTTGAAAGGCCCAGGCTCCCTTAAATTTCCCTTTAGATTCTGTGGTTTGGTCAAACATTTCTGCTCCAGAAACCCTGAGGACTTCCTGATTTTTGCACAGTTTCCCCCTCTGCAAACAGCTGACTGCTTTAAACTCAGCTTTTGATTTGGTTTCTTGAAAAATCAGATAAATGGTGGGATCCCCAGCTGAAGCACTTTCACATAGTGTTAAATAGCAACTTCTTTTCTGTAGCACCAATTCTCCTGGTGCCATGTGGAGCAGGGCGGTTGYTGCCCACACCTGCAGTGGGTTTGCTCTGGGCTGTGGTTTGTGGCACAATGTGCATTCCAATGGGAGAAAAGAGAAAAGCAGCTCCTGCAAGAACATCACCAGAAACTCCCCAAAGCCCACAGCATGGTGGCTTGACGCACCCAGACTTTGTTCCTCCTCCCTGGGAACAGATTTCTACTCCACACAAGCAAAAGGGATCGCAGTCATGAAAAATGTGTGAGGAAGCCAAGAGMGGGACTACAGCAGCCTGGGACAGAGCTGGATGGGTGGGCTGGGGGAGGACATTTAGTGTCCAGCAGCTTTCCTTGGGGACAGAAGAACATGACATTGATAAGATACCTTTATCATTGCACCCTACTTGGCCTCCATCCTCAGCAAGGCCAGGGCTCTTCCRGCTTAGCTGGTTTTTCCTCCCTCCTTTTTTAGATATAGAGTGTTATTAAATCACACCCAACAATTCCCACCACACCTCAAAGCAATTAACCCCATCCCACRGCAGCACTGGCTGGGGAAATCCTGGACAGTGTCCTGGGACTCCCATAAAGCTGTGAGCAATATTGCCACCCATTCAGTGTGAAGAAGGTTGAGCTTTTTGAATTTATTTTTGGAGCAGTAAGTTATTTTCAAAGAGCCTTTCTGATGGGCTTAGCTTAGCTCTGTATGAGCTGCCAAGTGAGCTCCTCCAGCTCTGTGGGCACCATTAGCAGGCCTGCCCTGTACTGGAGTGGTGTCAGCACTTCTATCACAGCACCCTTCCCCTGCTCCAGCCCCTTTATAAGTGGGACATTAAAAATCCAGTTCTGGCAGAAACACTCGAGCCAACAAGGAAAASAGTCATCATTTTAACCTGATCCTTGCTAAACTTATCTGACTGGGTGGAGAAAGCAAGGATTTAAAATATATTTTCTCCCTCCCACGCCTAAATCATGAATTTTAAAATCCAGCTGTATTGCACTCAAATTACTCACGGGGAATTTTTTTTTAGGTTGKTTTTTTTTTCTTTGTAACTTAYCCGTGGTAAATGGAGAAGTGATCCTTTCCCTCCTCTGCCTCTTCCGCAAGCCAAACACTTGATTAAAAGTTTCCATTGTCAGTCCTACTAATGAAGGCCACAGTTAAYAGTCATTTTAATTGGGCACGAATCCAGTGTAGTGTTAAGGGAAGAGACGGATGTCCTTCTCACCACCTTTGGTGACACACAGCCACCCAGTGTGCTGGGGCAGGAATTAATTTAGCTGACAGCTCACCAGGAGTTTCCAGCCATCTCAGCCTTGGCTGAAATCACCCAACAGGAGAGCAGGGGCACTGCTGGGTTGGGACACTGCAGACAGGGCTGGAGGAAAGCAGRAGTGCTCATGGAACATGGTTTTTAATAGCTGGCTTCTAGATCAGCTGCTGCTCAAGGAAAAAGCAGCCCCTTCTCTTGTGGAGGTGCTATTGAGTGGTCATGCTGTCAGCCAGACTGATGGATTCATCCAGCCTTAAACTCCATCATTTTCMCTTTTCCTTGAATTTTCAGCGGCATCAGTTCCCTGAGCACAAGAACGAGAACACAGAGTGGAGATAGGGGACTGGGACAGAGGAGTGCAAGATGTCTCCAGCCAGCAGCACCAAGGGCTTGGGGAGGTTTGTCTCTCCAAATTCAGCACACAGCGTGTGCACCATGAAATCAGCAGGGGAAGAGAAAGGGCCCATGGTCTTCTCTGCATTGCCTTAACACCAAGGTGAATGACCATCCACAGGCAGACAAACATTAAGAGGGAGCCTACCAACTCTTTGACTCTTACAAAGAAATTACCCCATTTCTGGTTTCAATATTTACACATTTCCTAAGCCCAGCATGTAGTCCTGTGTAATCCCAGGAAAGGCAAAGCCTGGAAAACAGGTCAGGCTCCAGGTGACAGGAGCTTGTTCTGGTGTAATGATATATGCAGCTCCAGACTTGCTGAGGATGTTTAGGAGATGCAGAAGGTTCTGTGGAGCCAGGTGAGACAACAGCCAGCCCAGCTCAGCCCAGCCCAGCCCAGCCCAGCCCAGCCCAGCCCAGC
>NW_026623290.1:159171-162427 GCF_030028575.1 Malurus melanocephalus
AGCCCAGCCCAGCCCAGCCCAGCCCAGCCCAGCCCAGCCCAGCCATCCTGCTTTCCTGTGGGAATGCCATGCTGCACGTTCTGCCAGTGCCTCCTACAACACTTTAAGCTCCTATCCACACCCAACCATCCCTGAAAGATGTGTTTTAGAACCGAAGAGAACTTTCTACATGTCTCCTGAAAACTCCTTTTCCCACTTGACCTCCAGACAGTCGGGGTRGGAAGCCTGTGAGTGTGGCCATCTGCCATCCCACTCGGCAGATGCCTTTCAGCCTGCTCATTAGTGTGCACGTCCTCACACGCACACTCTCTGCTTGCTGTAGGGAGTGGATTTTTTTTTTTGCAGTGGAGTCAAGTAATACAGGACCCAGATTTACAGGAAATGAGGCTTTGCTTCCTGCTTGTGGAGAATCATGTCCCAGTGGTCTGATTAATACTGGAGGAATATGCTAACGGGTGCACATTCCATTGCAGGACACACACAGTGCCAAACTAGCACCCCTGAGAACACTTGAAAGGGGAAACTGGTATTTGGGCTGCTGTGCTCCATCTCAAGCACCCAGCAGGCTGGGTCAAACATCCACATCCCAGTCTTACCCTGCATGGCTGTGCTGGTGAATGTCAGCACCACRGCTTCTCCTCCTCCACCCAGGAGCTGCAGATTTCCCTGCCCACTCAGTGCCATGCTGTGGGGCATTTGGCAAAGCTCTGCTGTGACTTGCACCTGGCTAAAATTTCAGCTCCCCGGGGAAGAATGACACATTATCCCAAGTAAACAAAAACCTCTTCATGGAGAAATGAATGTCATGACCAAAGGTGGGTGAAAGATTGAAATAGTGCTCAGAGGACATTGGGTTTCCCTGGGGACTTTGGTTTCACCTCTGATGCTGTGGTTTGGCTCAGCAATTCCAATAATTTATTAATGGGAATTTATTRCCATTACATATGTACCTAATGAGATCACTGACCTCATGGTGCATCAATTTTCATCCCAGCTGTTCCAGCTTCTGTTAGACCTTCCATTAAAGAACTGGTTCATATGTGGCCCACTGGTCCCATTTCCTTCTTCTACCTGGGTCTGGCCCTGCTTCAGCCCCTAAACCTTCACCTGCTGTTGCCTAGGGAGATTTGCAAAGGCAGGTCCACAACTCTGTCCTGTTGTCACTGTGAAGTGCTGAAGTCCCCTGTGTGCCTCATGGAAGTGACTRTGAAACACAGAGAGATTAAATCAGTCCTGAAATGCCATTTCTCTGCCACAGACTTTGTGYCCAAAGCTGAGAGGTGAATATGGCTCTCCTACCTATGCTGAGAAACAAAACAAACCCTATGKTTTTTTCCCATCTGTTTATGAGATTGAAACGTAAGTCATGCCTTTAAGGTATGTATTGTAGGCTTTCTTCTTTAAACACATAAATATTCTGTCAGTGAATATTCTATTTCAGCAGGCAGGCATGAGTTCACCCCAAGGGCTGTTGCAATTGTGAGTTGTTGCAATTCTGAGTTAAACAGTCATTCAGATTGTGCAATTTCCTAGTGTTTGAGAATACCCCAAGATAGAAAAAACAACAACAACAAAAAAATATTGTTTTCTTAACCATATCAATACCAGTAGGCTTAAATCTTTCCTGTGCTGAGCCAAGGATAAGGACTTTTTTSAAGGATTTTCCCCTTGAAAAGGAGAAAAAAGATCTACTTGTCCAGCATTGTTTTCTGTCCAGCACCAACCACAACAGGGCACAAACATCTGGTATATAGGGAGAGGTCAGACCTGAAACCCAGCCAAAACCAACACAGAGCRTGGAAAGGAAATATATCTTTGCTATGTACTGCTTTGTTCACAGCCGTAAATTGGAAATGAGACTTTTCTATTGCCAAGAAAAGAAAACCCAAAAAACCCAAGAAAAATAAAGTAATGGAAGGGCTGCTAAAATCCGCCTTACTTAGTGTGTTAACAGCCAGGAGAATTGAACTACATCAGATATTCAAATGAAATATTMAGAATGAAATTAAGCAAAAAATATGAGAGAAATTACAACTAAGCTCCCACAGATCCATTTAGGGATCCCAGAGGACMGAGGTAGGAGAGACGTGTTTTACCACCCAGCAGGAGCAGCACGGAGTCCTTAAATCTGGGGCCTGCTACATCAAACCCTAATCTACTTTAACACCCCTAAATCAAACCCTAATCCACTCTAACACCCCTAAATGAAACTCTAATCCACCTTAACACCCTTCCAGTCGTACATTGCACTGCCCTTCTCCTGACTGGAATTAAATCCCAGCCCCACTCACACCCATTCCCAGCAAAGCACAGCCAAGGGCCCTCATGGAGGACATTGGGGGGCAGCCATAAAAGGCTCCTCTCTGTAGGATATTGAGAGCAGCTCTGYCCAGAAGGGCTTTGGGGTGCTGGTGGGTGTGGGACTGGACACGAGAGGCTGTGCTGGCAGCCCACAAAGCCAGGCACATCCTGGGCTGTGTCCAAAGCAGCRKGGGCAGCAGGGCAAGGGAGGGGATTCTGCCCCTTTCTTCCCTTCTGGTAGAACCCCACCTGCTCTGGGGTCCCAGCACAGGAAGGACACGGAGCTGTCAGACCAGGTCCAGAGGAGGCCATGGAGATGTTCAGAGGGCTGAAGCGCCTCTGCTCTGGACACAGGGAGAGAGCTGAGGGTGTTCAGTCTGGAGGAGGCTTCAGGGACACCTTAGACCCCCTTCCAGTACCTAAAGGGGGCTCACAAGAAATATGGGGATCAACCTTTAAGTAGGGCCTGTCGGGATAGGACAAAGGAGAATGGTTTTAAAATGCAGGAAGGTCGATTTAGATTAGATATAAGGAAGGGTTTTTTATTACGAGGGTGGAGAAACTGGCACAGGTTGCCCAAGAGACGTGGCGGATACCCCATCCAAGGAAACATTCAAGTCCAGGTTGGATGGGGTTTTGAGCACCCTGGTCTAGYGGAAGGTGTCCCAGCGCATGAAGGGCTCTTTCCAAGGCAAACCGTTCGGTGATTCTGTGATTCAGAGCCGGGGCAGCTCCGCGGGAGCCGCGGCATTGCCGGGGAGCGGCTCCGCTCCCGTCCCGCAGGAACGCGGCTGCTGCTGCCCCCGCGCGGCGGAGTGACCGGGACAAGGGACAGGGACAGGGACAGGGATAGGGGACAAGGGACAGGGACAGGGACAGGGATAGGGACAGGGACAAGGGATAGGGACAGGGACAGGGACAGGGATAGGGACAGGGACAGGGACAGGGACAGGGA
>NW_026623290.1:164130-229944 GCF_030028575.1 Malurus melanocephalus
TTTGTTATCAGTGTGGCTGTGTGTTGCACAGCTTTTAGCACTCTGTAAACTTCTTGAAATATGGGAAGRTTTCCCACCTGCAGATCCCTAAGGGATGTGACAATGCCAAACTCCTCCAAAAGCTGTGGCGTTTAAGGGTGGGTTATTTATTCTTGGCCCAAAAGAACGCACACCCCACATGGAAGCTCGTTTTATGGGTAGATTTATAGAGTGTCACTAGATATATAACCCCAAATCACTGCAGTTAAACAGCCTGTGAAGTTCCTGCAAACAAAACATATGAGACAACACAGGAGGACAAAATGGTGAGCACAGCTTTTTCTCTGGCATTTTTAATGCCTKCAGCAAGCATTGGCTCCCCAGCAGTTGGTGCAGAGAGAGCTCCCTCTCCTGCTGAAAATCCTCTTTAGCCCCTGCCCACCCGTGGGAGACGAGCATTTGCAGGGATCAGGCCCGTGGCAATGTGAGGTGACATAAACAGAAACCTTTCAATGGATATAGATACACAGCACTGATAATTTTGTTCATCTCCTGTAGTATTTGCAAAAGAAAAGGTCATTTTTGGATTTTATTTTCTTACTGCAGCAAGATTATCCCTGTCAACAGAAATCATCCAGCATGCAAACAATTCATCTGGCAGCCTGTCACTTCACTAAAAAAGCCAAAATACCCTGGAATAATCATATTCTGTTGCAAGGGATCAGTWATCTGACAGTTTTAAGCAGGTGAGATGCTCCTGTCTGCAGGCAGTGACCCCGTGCAGTGCTGAGGCACCAGGTTTGCACTGCGAGCTGCAGCTGACACARGAAGGATTTTCCAGGAGCATCCATGTCCAGTCTCATCCAGAGCTTGCACTGGGTASAAATGTCTCCTATAAATAGGATAAATGCTTGTAATAGGTAGCAAAGCGAGTGGGGTTTCAGAGCAGCTGGAGAAATAATTGAGCCTGCATGGAATAGCTGTATTGCACCAGCAATTCTGACTGGCTATTTATACTCCTCTGAGGACTTTACTATTTCCCACTTTTTTTTTCTTCTTTTCATTTGGCCTGATTTGTAATGAATAGTTCCTGGTTTTATAAAATGGAAGGTGTTGATGTATGGAACATTTTAAAAAGCTCTTTTTTTTCCAAGTGCCAGAAAACTCTCCAGCTTGCCAAAATGGGACCACGGTGTAAATCCTCCTCAATAAAGAGGAGGAGTTCCAGAACAGCAACAGAGCTGACTGTAACACAAGGTTTTCACTTCCTAGGGACTTATAAAGGAAAAAAAAAAGGAGCCAGTGATGGTAACTGAATCAGGCTGGAAGGAAAATGGGTTGATTTTTGGTGTGAATCAGCAATCTAAGAAGAGCATGCTCCAGGGCAGGGCTGGCAGCAGCCCTCTGCCTCCAGGACAAAGCTCAACCCTCCGGGCTGTCTCTGCTGCAAAGTACAACAAAACACAGAGATTTGGGAATCCTCAGGCAGGCCTGAATGCTGCCAGCAGTGAGGTCYTGTTGCTGTAGTGCAGAGTGAGATGCAGTCCCCAAAATCCCATCAAGGCKTCTTCTACCGCCCCTCTTTTGAACCTCAGCCAAAAAAATCCAAAATTCTCAGCTCCCTCAAGGCCYCTGCTGCACTGCTCCGTGACCATAGCTAGCTTGCCTTCTGGGTAAATCCGTGCTGTAGGAAGAGTTTTCCATGGATTTAACAGATGGGTGAGCTGAGACAGGGGATGAAGCGTGTCTTTTGGGGTAGAAGTGCAAGGGGAGGTTTGGAGGTTTGTCATCCCACTCCTCCTCCATCATGACCACCCGCTCCATCTGTTGACACTTCAGCACACGATGCCAATTCCAGTGTGACTCCGATTAGTCTGCAAAGTGCTGCATGTTGATGTTGTGGTTTGATACTTGGAGAGCTCTGTGAAGATACTTAATTAGACAAAATTAATTCCTTTGAGAAAAACCTTCTGGCATCACTTTGGAAAGTGCTAGGAAGCTTCTGTTCTTCTGACACTTGTTAAAATTGGCATTAGCCATTTCCTAATTTATTTTTGAAAGGACAATCAAGCCACATTGCTCCCCAGGTCAAATGGGAGCTGTGACTTGCCTGCCAGCAGCGCTGTGAGAACATGAGGTGCCAGACCTCCTCACCAGAAGTCACTTCCCACAGCTGTTGTCACCCTGAAAGGTTTCCCTTCTGCCTGGGCTGTCTAATCCTTCGGCCTCTTTGTTCCTGTTTCTTTTTTTTACCATTTTCACAGTGACTRTGGGGTCTGATGAGCCCCGACAGCCATGGTAGGAAGGAGAAGCATCAGTGGTGACTTTGCTGGCCAGCTCTGTGAGGTGACATCCCTTACAGCCACCAGTGGGGAGTGGGAGGTGAATGGGTGCCCCTCTCCCTGCCTGCCTTCTCCTGCAGTCACACAGGGATACTGGAATTTCTGGTGAGACCATCTGCTGCTAATTCTGCAAGCCTCCTACACATAAGGGCGCAGAAGGGCAAAGTCTTAATACAATTAAACTTGTGGAACTGCAGAGGTCTGTGGCTGTGCCTGGTTTGGAGTGAGGAATGAAATGGCAAATGCTGGAAGTGCCAAACACCTACTTAAACCTGGAACAATCCCTGTAAGCCTCTTTCCTTTCACACAGCACCCATGGGGCTCTGGTTGCTTGGGCCCAGTTAYGTCATGGAAGAGCCTTTTGGGGTCAGTGGTTGGCAGAAGGGCGATGTGAAATGCATATCCTACCAGAGACCACTCCTTGGACATCCATTTTCTGTCCCAGCTTTCTGTCCCCTCCTCTTCTCCCTCCAGGCTTCTTCATGGGTTTCTCAGTATTTTTTATCCATCASCCCCTGTGCAAAATAAAATTCTCATTCTGAGTGTTTGCTGTGGGTCTGTGTGCTTACACTGGGGCAGAACATCATAAGAACATGAGAAGGGAAGGGTTGCAGCAGCACYGAAAGGGATGGTGTTTAGCCCTCTCCTGGCATAGCCTGAGCAATGCAGCAGCATAAAGGGATGCACAGCRTGATGACCATTTTAGTCCCTTTCCTCACTTCCTTTAAATTCCCTCCTTAAAAAATCCACTCATATCACACCATGAAGGAAGAAGGAATCTATACTTAAACACTTAATTAAGGAATGTGTGCAGAGTGCTCTGCAAATGGGATGGTACCAGAGTGTGCTGCACGTTTGCCATTTAAATATAGCTGTGCACACACCCTCGGCCTCCTGAACGGCTGAAACCCTCCTAGCAGGTGATCACGAGCCTTTCTATAATTGAAATGAACTTAATCCTGACAAAAGCGTAGCAGCAGCTGCTGTGAGAGCTGTGGCTGCTCTCCAAGTATTTCTTACATTMCCCTGATCTGTATATTAAAGCGAGACTGATTGCCATGCTGCAGAATCCTGCCACAGAGTGTCTCTTACGAGAGAGCTGCCGTGGTTTAGATTTAAGGGCTTTGTKGTATTTTTCATAAGAATGCTTGTCTCTTGTGTGATGATTGTCACACAAGGATCTGAGCTGCTCAGATATTAATTACTTAGGGCYTGCAACAATACTCTGAAGTAAAAGGTAAATACAGATATTGCCTCTCTTTCTCACATGCACACTATAGTGATATACATGGGTGTTGCCTGTGCAGTGGGATGAAGAAGCAGAGCTGGTTTTGGAGGTAAAGTGAGCTGCCAGCCTCGAGGATGTGTGCAGGATGCTGAGAGGAGACAGCAGCCAGCTGGAACATATGAGAAATGACTGTAGCTGCCCTCCTAATTTAACCTTCATGCCACAAATCTCTGCCTGAATCCCAATGCGCTGTGGAGGAGTGGGACAAGGAGCAGCTCTTTCTGTAATTCCTGATTTTTCACAGTCGTTGATATTTCACTGTCTGCCTTGGCTCCTTTGAGTCCTTCCTCCTCTCCCGTCCCAGGATCTCCCTTTTTGAGTGGGATCTGGCATTTTTGCATCACCAGCACGGGGCAACCATCAAGCAACTTTTCTGAAAAGGAGGAATGTCACGACCTTAAAGCCCAGCAAACCCACCAGCAAAAATCCAGGGAAAGCACGGCTCAGTGAGCGTGCAAAATGAATTGTGCAGAGCAGCACCGAGCTCCTGCTCCATCAGAACCACAGCAACACAGGGGTCACAGCCCTGGAGAAATCCTCCGAGCAGAGGGAAGGTGCCTCACCTGGGAAAGAACTTGCCTGGGAGCAATTTGCCGGTGGATTCGGGCTTCCCATCTGTCGTGCTATCGCTGCTTTTATGGCTGCGAGTTCCAGCACGGAAAACATGAACTCAATCTTATTCAAACTCTTGGTTCTCCCCGAGCTGCCGTTCGCAGTGTGACATCCCAGGCTGTTTGAAGGGCAGGACAGAAGATGGTGCTGCCGAGCCAACATATTTTAGCGAGAAAACTTCCCGGAGCTGCTGCTTTTTATTTTTTCTTTTTTTTTTTTTTTTTTTTTTTTTTTTTTTTTTTTTTTTTTTGACAGCTCCTGTTCCAAAATAATCTTTGTTTAAACTAAAGAGTTGTCAAGGAGATAAGTTTAAGCAGCACAYGAGCTACAGAGAAACATCCCACAGCCAGATCAGGAGCAGATGTGGTGAAATATTGATGGACCGGGGTTCCTAATTACATCTCCTACTGAGGAGCTGGCTTGAAATCCGGAGTTTTCCTGCTTTGTATGCGGCAGAGCTGGGAGAAAGCGCTGGGATCCCTTGCAGAGCTCCATGGGCAATTGGGTTGGGATGGCTGTGCCTAATGAACGGGCGTCAGCCTTGTGGGAGCTAATGAAATGTTCAGCACAAAACGTGGCACTCCAGGTACCGTCTGTGCCTTCGTTCCTGAGTTTAATCCTCCTCCCTGCCACTCCTGGGCAGAGAACTCCCTGTTTACTGAGCCTTCTCCGTGTAAAACAATGCGGCAGCACAAAGRACAAAAAGCACCTTTCATCATCAGACTGGGTGAAATGGTGTGAAGCTCTTAGGCTATGTGCATTTTTAAAAATTTTTTTTTTATTATTAAGACTTATGTTACCCAAAAAAAGGCAAATATTTTCCATCCCCGAGTGCTGGCTACATGTTTTTAATAGGGAAATTTTAGCTCAATCTGAGAACAGGTATAGGAAATTGGTTGATGTTTCACACCCATGCTCCACAGTTCACCTGCCTGGGAATTTCAGTGGTGTGGTAGAAAGAAATATCCAAAATTCAGATGCCTTTTCTAAATCTGATTTACATGGCAGCTTAAATAAATTGGTTATAAAAGAAGGGGCYGCTTCACAACTTTAATTTCTAACCCTGCACTCTGAATATAGAATTGGAATTGCCTCAGTTTCCCCATTGTCCCTCCAAAACAGCATTAACTGGGTTGATCACAGGCTTTTACTTATTATTTTGTCCCAGCATTCCTGAACGGTGAGGAAATGGGTGTATGCAGATCAAACACAGAGACACCAGGCTTGGGGACTGGCCCTTGAGCCTGTGACCCAAAACCACTTAACAGGAGCTTACATTTGTCAAACGAGGCCATCAGTCTCCAGCTATTCTAGAAAAACTGAAAGGAGAGGAAAAGACAGTGAATCCTTCAAAACATGACAGCGTTAGAAGCCATCTTTTCCTAAAGCTCCTGTGTTTCTCTCACCGTTTTCTGGGCAGCAGCTCATTATGAATTACTAATTACCAGAGCAGGCCAGGCAGGTCTGTCTCTGACCTGCTGTGTAAGCTGGGCAAAAAAATGGGTTTGTCCCCTCTGCATTGACTCTGTGTAAAAGATGTGCTCTGAAGAGGCTTGAAGCTTAATATAGGTCTTGTTAAGTGTTCATAAAAGATAGTGAAACCCTTAGATTAAGAGGTACACCGGAGGAGAATGATAGGGTTATAAAATCTATTTCTACACATAAGTCATATTTATATAGGGCCTTTCAATCTAACAGATCCCAAAGCTTTTTTCAGCATAACGCCCTGATATACTGTGTTCACTTCACCTTCCAGTTCAAGGCAACCTCCTCTGAAGTGAAATGTGGCAGCTGTTTAAAAGCCCCAAGCTGTAGTAAGTTTAATAATAGGAAGGCATTTATATGGTCTTACAAACTTCAAAGAGTTAATTCTCTGCCCCTTCAGGAGGCAGACAAGGTTTATTATTCCCATTTCACAAAGGCAATATAACAAGAGTGGACAAGAGTGAAGAAAATCTGCACTCCCACAGATTTATAAAGCAAAATTCTGTGCATGAGCCTGAAGTGCTTTTAATCCCACATAGAGAAAACATATCAACATATCTTATTAAAAAAAAATCCTTTTCTAAAAATAATGAYGTGGAGAGAGCTCTGATCTGGATTCTAACACCTGCCACTTCTGGTGAAAAAAAAAAACCTCCTCAAGCACGTGTTGACATAGAAACATCATGGTCCACAAATGCTTCTGTGCCATGAAACAAATTGGGCGCTCAAAATATACTGCCAWGAATCAGACAATCTGTTTTAAGAGGTCCCAAGAGTTACTGAAAGCCTCTTGAAATGCAGCAGGAGAGCAAGCTGCAGCAGCCCCAATCCTGGAGGCAAACTGGCATTGTTCTGCCACCACGTGCAGCTCCATGGCTCTTCCCAGCTGGCCTGCAGCACACGGCAATGGTGCCTCCAACGAGGAGGAAAAATTCCTTCTGTTATCCCCAGAGGTTCTGCAAGATGGTCCTGAATTTGGGAAAAGGAAGTTAGAAAACTGCTTGGATTTAACCACTTATTCACCGGTCTCAGATTGTTTCCTGATGCAGGATGAAGTAGGGGCTTAAAAGGAACATCTGATCCCCGAGGCCCCAAACACCTTTTCACTTGGTAGCACAGAATTCTCCAGCTTTTATTCCTCCTRCTGTTTCCCAGCAAGGATTTGTATTTCAACTTCCACTCGGTTTTGCAGGCCAAACTGAGAAACACCCTCTTTCAGACCCCTTTGATGCCTCAAAATCTGCTTATCTCCCCCAGACTGCATAGCCTGTGTCACTGTCCCTGCAGCCTTCCCACAGCCATGGGCAGCTTTCAGTTGGGGCTGCAAAGCTGTTTTCAGCCATGCTGCCCAAGCTCCYAACAAATGGATCTGGAGAATTTTCCATCCAAAAAGCCAATCCCCTGCAGATGCATTGAGTCACTCCTACAACCTGAGCGATGCTCAGGGCTGGCAGAGGATGAGCTGTGGTCTCTGTGTCTGGCAGGATCTAGGACAGGGAGCTGGGAGAGATGAACTGACCCTTGCTGAGTGTCATCAATTCTCCAGCAAAGTGATTTCCATCACGGGAGCGCATTTGCTACACGAATCACATCCCATCCATCACTGCAASTGTCTGGGTGGAACTCTGCCAGCCAGGGCTTGGCCTCTGTCTCCAAAAAGCCCCTGATGTGCTGTAGAGCAGCTTCACTGTGCAGGACAGGGGTCAGTGCTTTCATCTGACTGATTGTCCCCTTCCTCACTTCTCAGGAGCTGCTCCCTTTCATTCCTCTGGCTCCACAATCCCTGGATAAACCTGTGCCCCCACAGTCCCACTGCAGCCTCTGCCGTGGAAGGGTGGCCAGGAAAGGAAGGAAGGAAGGCCAGGGAAGGAAGGATGGATGGCCAGGGAAGGAAGGATGGCCAGGGAAGGAAGGATGGATGGCCAGGGAAGGAAGGATGGCCAGGGAAGGAAGGATGGATGGCCAGGGAAGGAAGGATGGATGGCCAGGGAAGGAAGGAAGGATGGCCAGGGAAGGAAGGAAGGAAGGAAGGCCAGGGAAGGAAGGATGGATGGTCAGGGAAGGAAGGAAGGAAGGAAGGAAGGAAGGAAGGCCAGGGAAGGAAGGAAGGATGGCCAGGGAAGGAAGGATGGATGGTCAGGGGAGGAAGAATGGCCAGGGAAGGAAGGATGGATGGTCAGGGAGGAAGGAAGGAAGGCCAGGGAAGGAAGGAAGGATGGCCAGGGAAGGAAGGATGGACACAGAAGGAAGGAAAGGATGTCTTTAGCACCGTGGCACTCTGCTTCAGGCAGGTCCTGTGCCCTCCATCACCTCCCTGGAGCCGTGCAGCTGAGGAAGCTGTTCTGAGGATGACATGTTATAAAAAGCTGCTTCAGGGCCCTGCCAAACCACCTGGCCTGAATTCACAGCCTGAGGCTAACACTGCTGTAGGCACACGAATGAGGATGTAGAGGTCTGGTGSTCAGACATAAAGTGTGGGCCTTTCTGACACTCAAACCCCAGAGCAAAATCTTTTCCTACTGCTGTGGCTCTGAGCTCACAGCACAGAGTTTCTCACCTTCACTATTGTGCAAGTCAAACCTGCCACCAATSTAGAAGATGGCCCAGGGCAGAAATGTCCTTGACATATTTGATTCTTTATGAGAAAATGCAGATGTTGTGGAGAAGATCCTGCGACTTTGCTTCCTTGGCAAGCTCCACGCCAGGAGCCTGAGCATGSCACTGGCTCTGCAGGGCATCCAGCCACGTTCACCCAGTGCTGCAGCCCTGGAGAGGAACCAGCCCAGCTCTGCTGGTGACAGTGGCTCTGTGTGGGTCCTGATCTGTGTGCTCTGCCAGCCCCAGCTCCRCAGGCAGCGCTGCTTTTGCTCTCAGCCTGAGGAATGAGGGTTACGAAATGCGTTCTGCCGGCTGTGGCTGACGACGTCAGTTGATTTCTCAGGCTGGCAGGGAGATTTGCAGGCTTAAGATGGCTTACAGGTCCTTATTTACAGCTCACAAGATGAAGCCCAGACCTAGACACCCGTATATTTGCKCTCAGAGGTTGAGCAAGTGAAGGAAATGTTTAAATATCTCTCCCTGCTCTTGATTCCCTGCCAGTGGGATGASTATCCATCACAGGTACGAGGGTGAAGATGGAACTGCTTGTCTGTCCTCACTGAAGGCTCTGGGGAATCCCTGAATCCACATCTTGGTGGGGGAGCCATTGTCCTTCTCATGGAGGGAGGCATGGCACAGCCCTCCATGGCTGAAATGAAGGGACAGAGTGAAGCCTCGGTCATTCTGGCCAATTTATCCCACAATTTATGGGATGWGACAGTGGAGCACAGGCACAGGGATGCTTCCAGTCTTCAGCAGAGCTGTCTCCACCTGAGAAGTAGGATTTTTCCATTAAATAAATCCTGCAGCTCTTTCTTTCTTTTCCCCCCTTCCCTCTTTAACTCTGAAAGAATCCCATTTAATCTGTAGGGAGCTTTTCCTGAACAAAAATCCCCACCAGGCTTGACCCTGACCTTTGCAAATGGAAATATGATGTAGTGAGAATTGAGAGCTGAGAGTCAACTGGCATCTTTGCTTTTGCTGCTGAAATAGAGCAGGTCGTTTCACATTTCTATTATGAGCCTCAGATAATGGGGAAGAAAATTAGGTAATTCCATTTTTTGGATTAGTTGGTTTTCTTGTCAGCTGGGAGATGGGATCTGATGTATGTGGAGAATGACTGGAGGCACAGGATGAACTGAACAGCTGGTCACAGATATTGTTTGGGATTCTATTTCTGCATGACCTGCTCCAGAGATATCAAAAGAGATGGTGGCTGTCTCCCCTGACATTTATACCTGTTTTCCAATGCTGACTTCAAAGGAGTTGCTCTGCATTTGCCCACATTTGAATGAGTTGAGATTCTGGACAATTGTTTAAAGATAATCATGAAACTTAGCTAAGCTTTGTAATGATTGAAAATGAGTTATGGATGGAGACATGAAAATTAAATGCATCAGGGAACCCACAGGCAAGAGCAAGATGTGCAGGATGGGGAACCTTGCCAGAGCTGACAGGTATTTGTTTATGGGGAGAASGAGAAGCTCTAGTTCAAAGTCTGCAAATTGCCCCATGAAAGCAGGGCCTCCTCATCACAGAGACTGAATTCTACATGTGAAAAGAAGAGTTTGTAAAATCAAGAGCAGCATTAGCAAAAAAAAGAGAAAAAAAMATCCCAAAGATCACTGCATGAAACATCAATAAGTACAGTGAGAAACAACAGGGTACCAGGCAATCTTTAATCTGAGAAAAAAAGACACAAACCCAATGTCTAGAAAGCAAAGCCTGATTAAATTTAACAATATGTATTTTAAAACACACACACAAAAAAAAAGCAATATGTGTGCTTAATGAAGCAAAGTGTCTGATTTTCATCTCATGGGGTCTTCAATTCTGCACATTCTGGAAGAGATGCTTTAGTGGTACTGCAGCAAGCTCAACCAGGGATCGAAAAGAGCAGATTTGATGTTCCCTTTCTTCTTTCTGATCTTAAAAATCTGTGAGGCTGTTTGGATTTGGTAAAGCACTTGATAACATATAATAAAATTTAGCTCTTTGGATGATGTGAATGCAATAATCCATAGACCAAATCACAGCTGAGTGGCTGCAGACAAAGGGGAATACTAAAGAGGGAGTGAATCTGTTACAGAATTATGTTTATTAGAGCATCACAGAGATCAGGTCTTTGGTTTTCCCTGACATTTTTATTGATGACTCTGAGGAAGGATTAAACAAAAGGATGACAGGCTTTCACACAGTGACACAAAGTTGAAAGGGATCACAAACACCAGGGTAAGCTGAAAGATAAGGCAAAAGAATCTGGATTGACTTGAAACTCGGGGCAAAAATACCCCTGTGCAGCGAATCTGAGACCTGGGCAGATTGAAAATTTCATGTCTGWGGATGCTTATGGGCTTCAAAGGTGGTGCTCATTAGGATGATGCCATGGGGTGAAAAGCCTTAAAAACTCAGTTTGTGGGGAGAGGCTCCATCTGAAGCCCTGGAGATACGATACAGCGAGCCAGAAGGTAAACAACATAGAATCCTTTAGCACTTGTGGCAGGCAGGTCATTTAATAAACATGTCTACCAAGAATCTTCTCTAATAAAACTCGATGCATCATTTCCGTTCACCGAGCTGGTGTCATGTCTGCAAACTGCACACGGCTTTGTCTCCTCGATGCATTAATTTCCATCCAAATGCCCGGGCAGAGCTTCTATTAACAACCCCTGTTGACAGGAGAGGATTATTCAGGGAAGCGTAACTAACTCTCTCTTATTTCCCCGAAATCTACACTCACTCCTCTGCTGGCAGATGAAAATTTAGAAGTGAAAAAATCGACTGCTTTTCCTTTGGTTCAGGTGTTTGGGGTTGCATTTAAGGAAGGATTCTAGAAATTCCAAACAAGGTTTGGAATCTGCCACAGCATGGAAGAAGTTGTGAACTCCCTTAACCCTTCTCCCAGCACCTCTTGCTTGGAAGAGAATGGGGCTAGGACAGGGAGAGGACTTCTAGGAACACTTTCAACTGCAAATGCATCATTGTTCTGTAAGTTCTGGGGAAACTGGGCAAATTTAACCAGTTAGAGCAGCTCTTCTGTGCAAGTGTCCCTGCCATGCTGTGCCATCCCTCCCTTCAGGAGACGATGCCAGCAGCCAGGGAAGGATATTTTGAAGGAGCAGTAGGATGGAGCAGTGCAGGCAGGGAACTGGGAGCAGAGAACCTGATGCCAGATTGCTTTAGGTGGCTCCAGGGCACCCAGTGCTAAAGGATTTGGAGTGTGTGGGAGCAGAGGAATGACATTTGCTGTCAGTTCACACCACCCTGCCTGGCATTAGACTCACCTATGGAGCTGCTGTCTGCGTGATTTCACTGTTGTGTGACCTACAGCCCCTTCCCACTTTGCCWCTGACTGGAGCWGAYACAGATCCATGTGCAGAGCATCCCRGGCCATCACTCCACCCTCCCCTGACCAGCACTGCGTGGCTTTATCTCTCTGTGAAATAAAGGTCATTCTGGTGTTGTGCAGGTAGAGAACGCTTTGAAGAGAGCCTTTGAAGTACACTATAGAAGTAGACATTATTACCCACTGCCCAGGGATTTGGAGAATGTTTAGTCTGATTAAAAAGGCTTTGCATTCTGCTGGCAGGAAGCATGACATAAAGTGGAAAATTTTTCTGAGCTGAATTCAAATGAGTTGATTTTTCTATCAGCCCTTTTCCTACAGAATGGGTATGCTGTTCCCTGCATGGGGTGAGGCTTCATGCTCTAACAGTGTTCACTGTACCAGGAAGGATTTGAATTTAGGACTGAAATTTTAAGGGGTTTGATTTGAAATGAAGTTTATGGTACACTGGAAGACAGTAAGTACATCTGGCTCAGGAGAAGGGCTCATACAGTTTTTGGTGCTCAGGATTTAGAGGCACGGCAGATTTGGCAGGGRCAGGAATTGGAGAAGGGACTAAATYAGCAAATCTTCAAAGCTAGAACCCCAGTGCATCCTTAGGGAGGATTGTATGCTATGTTTGGCTCCAAATAGTGCTAGCAGACTCCAACTTCATAAACACCACATTCTTTCACAGRTGTTTGGGTTGAGGAAAGAAAATTGGGAGAAACAGGATAGGCTTATGGACTAGATATTGTTCATCTGAACTGCAGTAAACCTATTAGCATCCCACAGATGAGGAAGGGTTTGTGGCACTCTGCTGATAACAGCACTGACAGCAGATGTTTAGTGCCAGGMAAATTCTTCACAGCCAACCTCATCTGAAGTGCTGCTTCCAAAAATCATCAGCTGTATTTGGGGTGATGCTGAAAATATTTTAAATGGTGTTTCAGGAAGCAAAAACTAGAGATGGGTAGAAACTGCAGCTCACAAAGGCTGTCTTAAGTGACAATTTGTGTGGTAGGAAGCGACATTTATTTAGTTGGTTTGAAGGGAAACAAATATATTTTACACCCACTCCTCTTGTGTCAAAATTTAGTTGAAAAAAACAGCTTTGCTACTGGAGAATGATCAAGACATTTTCCATTTTTTTTTTGCTTTGCTTTTTAAATGGAGTGGAAAGTAGGTGTGAGGTTTTCTCACAGCAATGAGATACCTGAATGTTCTGAGCAGCTCGATTCTTACCCCAGGTATCTTTCTGATATTTGAATTAAATAGATAATAACAAGCAACAGTGACTTTTTAGCAACTTAAGAAATAATCCTTCCTTTCCTGATCGCTTATCATTTATCTTTAGCCATCAGGTCTAATAAGATCATAATCCCACCATTTCTCCACTCATCATAGAGACCCTCCAGCCATACAAAGATAAGTCTTCATGATGCTGAAGTAAAACCAGAAAAATCCTTCTCTGGAAATCACAGCAAAAACAACCAAACAAAAATTCAAACAAACCACTGGGTTAGAAAGCAACGAACTGCAGTGAGAGCTCATGGATTTCCTGCTGTCAGCACACCTTTTGGGATGTCCTCCTCCCGATATCCATCTTGCCATAAAACAGTCTGAGGTTCACACTGGGGATTTGGAAGCCTGGCTGCAGATGTTAATAGATGTTTCCCTATTTCCCCCAGAGAGTGGGTGCCACTTGCACAACCATAATCCCCTATGAGCTGATCCCTGTAACAAGATGCCACAAGGATTTAATCTCACAGCTTCCAGGGGAGCTGCTTCACACAGAGAATTACTCCAGGCAGCTCAAGATCACTGTCATTGCAGGGAGATGTGCTGGGCTGACAGTTACAGGCACTGCTCAGTTAAACCAGAATTACAGTCTGAGAGCCAGGAGGAAGTTTGCTCTGTTTATTTTATATCCTGGTCTCTTTCAATTCCGGATGGAGTTCTGCTACTTGACAATCACTTTAACATCATCAATGAACCTCTAAAGCCATCTGAGGCTGCAACATTAGCCACTACCACCCCGATGAGTTTCTTTCATGCAGCTGAAATGAAGAAAATCAGTCTAAGGATATCATTTGCAAATTATCTAAAAAAAAAAAAAAAAAAAAAAAGGCTTGAATGATTTGTCAGCTTCTTTCAGGTTGCACTTCAGCAGGCCAGCCAGGACAGACTGCATGAATAGGCAGTGAAGCAGTGGGAGGCAAAGTCATAATCGGCTTTTGTGTTCTTTGATTATTGTTATCCAAACTAAACAAAGATTTGTGGTTTACTGCTGTCCTTCCTTTCCCTGTTTTTTTCCAGATTAACTGCTGCACTGCAACGCTGTGTGTATTAGCGATATTGTAGAACCTGCTCAAGAGATAATCTCTGCACCCCAGCTTAATGACTGCACCAACCTCATTTAAAAGGAATCTGCTGCTTATCATAGACTTAAATTACAAGCCTTTTGCAGCAGTAACACTGGCTTTTAATGTCTGCAAAAAGCCATAAATGCTTTAGAGGGTTATAGAATAACAGGCTAATGTAATGTGTAATGGGCTAACTAGGGATGTGCAAAGACTTGTCCAAGTRCATCTGAAGCTCCTGCTTGCTCTACATCACTGGTCTTTAATTAGCAATGGGACATCTTTGCAGCCCTTGGACCACTCGTGATAGATGAGGCATTGCAGTTTTACTGCACTGCTGGTTGAGGTTATCTGTCGATAGTCACTGGAAGAGTGATTAAATCTTGCAATTACCCTGTGCTCTCTTGTCTGACATCCAAGCTCAAACACCTTCTGATGGAGAGGTGATTGCTCCTTGAATTTATATCTCTGCTAGTAGCCTGGCTTTTTGGTTTTGAGATGTCAGAGGTGTGCTCATGGAGCACTGATATCTTACCAGTTCCATTTTATTTCCTTCCTTACTGGAYCCTGGTYTTTTCCAGAAGGTCTATTACTTCTRCAGCAAATCMTTGGGAATGTAGTTTGCCTCACTTTGTACACATTTCGTACACATTTCATTTTTCTCACAGAAACACTTATTTATTCCTGCAAACCCAGCCTGCCTAAATCTGACGACTGAGCCAGCTTCAATTTCTTTGCTTATTTCTTCTCTGCACAATTTCTTGCAAATTTTTTTTCCCTATTCTGAAGCTAAAAATACTTCTGGGTGCTGCCTGGAGGCCATCTGAGTGCACGAAGGAAGGGGCAGCCCGAATTTCGTATGCATTGCTAAGCAGTGCATGAAGAGCTGTCCCCACAAACAGGGTTTCTGCTGTAACAGGCATCCATAAATACAGAAATCTGCCATTCCCAGAAGCAATTGCATACAGAAACATACTCGCCCCTTCTATTTAGCCAGCACAGACTCTTCTACAGAAAACGCAATTGCTACCAAGAGCTCCAACTTGTAATGACACCGAACAGGTGTAAATGGGAAGRAAACTCAGCAGGGAGAAAAKCYACACCAAGTCCCACCCCTGCAACCKGCAGAGCATTCTCCTCCAGGAGTGTGTTTGTGTTAGGGATGAAACACAAGCTTCAGCAGAGGGGAAAACAAATACTTTCTGCATTTTTCASTGACTGAATTTCTTCTCAAAGTTGTGTTCTTCTACCAAAGCTCTCGGGAGCGCTGGCTTTCACAGCCGCCACTGCTAAGGGGGAGATGAAACCAAGATGTAGCTTCCTTTTATCCAAGTGGGACTCTTTGTCCTATATACATGGAAAACATGACTTACTAGGTAAAATCTAAMCCCCACAAATTAGTTCAGATCCTCAAAAGATGACTGTTGGGATAAAGTGTTTATTATAGAAGGGTTGGTAAACTCCCCCCACTCTCATTTATTACTGCTGTGTTCAGAACAAACCACATGATGTCATTGAAGAACAGAGTTGCGAAATCCCACATTCCAGACCAGGACCCAGGAATGATTCCCAAATTAGGCAAATGACATGTGAAATACCAGTAAAGAGGAGAAAAAAAATAAAGTCACAAGAAACCAAACCAAAGCAAACTGAAAAACCCTGAAGCCAGTTGAAACGCTCTCCAAAACTGTTGTGGCAATGGCTCTTCACCTCTGATATATTCACTCAAACTGTGGGAGGTGGTTCTTGTTTTGGGAGTCCTTTACACATCTTCCCAGATCCCATAGGGAAGCACTGTGCCAGAGGGATTTGCCAGAGGCYGGGCAGCAGCTGGCAAACATCTCAGAACAGGCAGGGCCAGCAACAGGGTCAGTGTTTACAAATAATAACTCAAGTGAGCAGCGCTCACACCAGTGTTTGGGAAATAGCCCGCACCACCAATCTGACCTCCTGCCCAGATGGAATTTTTACTGATTTATTTATTTTATTTTTTTCTGAACAGAAATAAACYGAGGCCCCATGCTGGAAACTGGGAAACTGCACAAAAGTCAGCAGTGAAACGAAATCGGAACAATGCCCAATTCAGACGGTCTAGGGGGCCTTCTGCACAGTGTCCATGTCAAAATTTCCTCATCCCAAAGAACCTCCTGCAAAACACACAGGATGCTTTTATTACCGAGTGGGTGGCATTTGATACAGCATCCCAATTGGCCAGGGAGGCTGAAGAACCAGGCACTGTTTCACTGCCACCTCTCCAGCAGGACACTGCCTGCAGGAATACACCTCTGTCATCTCCTGCACACCTTAGTCACCCGTTCCTATAGATTGCACCCTGCCATGCCAGCTCTGAAGTGTGGAGTTTAATAGGATGGAAATCTGCTCTTTTGTCTTTCCCCTTTGTTTCACATGATTTCAGTGCCATTGTGCCCCTCTCCCCACATACATTTAGCTAAGATGAAGCTCTTATTAACATTGAACACAGAAAGCAGTTTGCTCCTTCATTTAGTCCTCACCTCCAACACTGTGTGCAGTTTTGGGTACTACAATATAAGGATATAAAGTTATTAGAGASTGTTCAAAGGAGGGCTATGAAGATGGYGGGGGATCTAGAGGAGGGTGGTCACCAGAAATGGGCAGTGGCCACAGCACCAAGCCTGACAGAGTTCAAGCAGAGTTTGGACAACGCTCTCAGGCACAGGGTRGGATTTTGGGGGCTGTCCTCTKCAAGGCCAAGAGCTGGATGATTGTGATTCCCTTCCAAGACTGGATGTTGTATGATTCCTGTAATTCTATAATTATTCTCTCTGTATGGCTTGGCTGATGGCACCGCTCACATGCTCAGTGCCTCCAGGATGGTTTGGAGAACCACGGCTGTGATTTCCATGCATCTTACATTTTAAAAGATGTGAAACATCTGTAAATAYGTTAACCTGGAAGCAGAGCCCTGGTGACCAGCAGAAAGGCAAAAAGACATAAATCTGATGTAGGAATTGTTGATGTAGCAGCTGGGCCGTGCTGCCCCAGCAGTTCAGGAGGTTTGTACCCTGCTTGATGRCAGTGTGAACTCTGTGATTGTTTCRTAGCTGGGCCARTGTTGTGTGTTGTAATTAGAAGTGGCTGCAGAATCACAGGAACAGAGAATTTTGTGGAAGGGACACACCATGATCATYGAAGTCCCACTCCTGTTCTTGCACAGGACAACCCAACCATCCCATCCTGTGCCTGATGCTGTTGTCCAAATGCTGYTTCAGCTGTCAGGCTGGTGCTGCAACCACTTCTCTGGGGAGCCTGTTCAGTGCCTGACCACGAAGAACCTTTTCCTAATATCCATCCTAAGCCTCCCTGACCCATCTCCAGCCATTCCTCGGGCCCTGTCGCCGGTCACAGAGCAGAGACAGGCGCTGCCCCTCCTGGGGAAGCTACACCCGCGGTGAGCTCTGCCTTCTCCAGGCTGAGCAACCAAGTGCCCTTCGCCGCTCTTGGCATGGCCCCTCCTGACCCTTGCCCACCTTGGATTCTGTCTTATAACAGCTGGACGTGCTGAGCGAAGGAGCAGCGCCGGCTTAGGCAGCGGAGGGGCCCAAGGAACGCGGCGGGGCGGTGGGGAGCTCCGGAGGGGCGGCTGTGCCTGTGCCCGGCCCCGGCTGTGCCCGGTTGTGCTCTATGCCCGGTTGTGCCCGGTTGTGCCCGGCTGTGCCCGGCTGTGCCCGGCTGTCCCCGGCTGTGCCCGGCTGTGCCCGGCTGTGCCCGGCTGTGCCCGGTTGTGCCCGGTTGTGCCCGGCTGTGCCCGGCCCCGGCTGTGTGCTGTGCTCTATGCCCGGCTGTGCCCGGCTGTGCTCTATGCCCGGTTGTGCCCGGTTGTGCCCGGTTGTGCCCGGCTGTGCTCTATGCCCGGTTGTGCCCGGTTGTGCCCGGCTGTGCCCGGCCCCGGTTGTGCCCGGTTGTGCTCTATGGCCGGCTGTGCTCCATGCCCGGTTGTGCTCTATGCCCAGCCCCGGTTGTGCCCGGCTGTGCTCCATGCCCGGTTGTGCCCGGCTGTGCCCGGCTGTGCCCGGCTGTGCTCCATGCCCGGCTGTGCCCGGCTGTGCTCCATGCCCGGCTGTGCCCGGCTGTGCCCGGTTGTGCTCCATGCCCGGTTGTGCCCGGCTGTGCCCGGTTGTGCTCTATGCCCGGTTGTGCCCGGCTGTGCCCGGCTGTGCTCTATGCTCGGCTGTGCTCTATGCCCGGCTGTGCTCTATGCCCGGCTGTGCCCGGTTGTGCCCGGTTGTGCCCGGCTGTGCCCGGCTGTGCTCCATGCCCGGTTGTGCCCGGCCCCGGCGGCGGTGGAGGCGGTGCCTCTCGGGGGGGCGGGGGCCGGGCCGGGCCGGCCGGCTCTGCCTTCCGGGGCTCTGCTCGGCGCGGCCGGAGCCGGAGCAGCCGGAGCCGGGGCAGGATGCGCCCCACCGCCGCCCCGCTGCCGCTGCTGGCGGCCTCGCTGCTGCTGCCGCTGCTGCTGCCCGCCGCGCCCGCCGCCCGCGGTAGCCTGGAGCCGCTGCCGGGTAACGCCAGCCGCCCGCCCGCCGCTCCGGGCCCCGGCAACCACAGCGGGGCCCGGCTCAGCCCCGTGCCCGCGATGCTCCGCGATCTCTCCGCGCTCAAAGCCGCCGTCATCGGGGCCTGCGCGCTCACGGCCGCGCTCATCGGCTGCCTCCTGCTCCGCGTCTTCAGGTGGGGAGCGCCCGGGGGGCAAGGGGGGCATCGGGGGCTGGAGGGGGAARCCTCTCCTGTTTATTATTTTATTGTTTATATATATAATGTGTATCTTGCATATGATCGTGTATTATATAATAATAGCGTGACCCGCCCGTTAACGCTGTGTTGAAAGCCCGGCCCCGAGCACGGCGTGTGTGGCTGGCCCAGCAAACCCTGGGGAGCCGTGCGGGGCCTGGCAAAGCCGCTCCTTCCTCCGYTCCTGCGGGAAATCAGGCCAGGAGCTGGGATTTTCCGGCCTGGGGTACACCCGCTGCGTGGGGCTGGAGCGGGCACGGAGCGAAACTCCAGTGGAACATCTGGAAATGCGTGGGGTTGGAGGTGGTGGTCACTGGGATGGGTGCGCAGGTGACAATCCATGGAGACACACAAAACCCAGCCGCAGATCCAAGCCCAGATGGCCAAATGTCACAGCTCCGTGTCCCATTGCTGGGCAGGGACAGCCGCAAGGACCTGGGAATAGCTGGCGCTCGGCGAAGCCATGGCTAAGGTGACACAAGCAGTTAAACGAGTGGAGTTGCCAAATTCTTCCTTGTTCTGTCTTCAGACAGCTCCTTTCTGCATGGCTGAATGCCCTGCTGCTCCTACTTGGAACTAATTCCATGTGGGAAGGGTAGCGTTCACAATAGTAGTATTCCAGAGTGTGGTTTATAAACTGAAATGATCAGGGCTGGTTCTCTTTGAAGAAATTGGCATTTAACTGTATTCTACTTAAGTGTTTGCAGCARCTGGCAAAGGCAATGCAAATAAATGTGCTCATAAAATAAGGTAGTTTGGGAGAGCCCAATAAAGTATTGAAGAGGGTTTTTTTWATCAATATGTTCGCTTTGCAGTTGTACAAAGTTGTCGTGGACAAACAGCAGAATTGGTAGAAGTTATGAGCTAGAATTAGGAAGTCTATAACTAAGGCTTTTCATTCTGCTCCTAGTTCTGTGTGATCTTGGTGAGTTTATTTCCTGTGCCACAGTTTCTCTTGGGTATAAAGCAAGATCTTGTGTTAAGGAGACCTGGCCTAARGCTGAACCTTAGTAGCCAAAGAAGGCAAACTGGTAACATTAAAGACTTTCCCTATACCATAATCAGCAAAAACAGGTACAGATTAAAGTCACCTTGGGAAAGATGGATTAATTCTSCCATGCCAAATTCATCATTATACAACTGATCAGAGTTAATGCGGCATTAAAGATATGTTAAAATAAACACCCTCTGAGAAGTCTTGTATATCTTTGGTAGAACCTGCTGGGAAAATGGAAAACGAACCTGTTGGCTTCTGAGTATATTTCTTTATCTGAGAGAGCACTTGTTTGTAAACAGTTATCCCAGTTGCAAATGAGACAAGAATACCAACAGGTATGTTTGTACAGTGTCACACTTGTAGCTGACAACACTGATCCAAAGAGATTCTGTTGCAGAAGAGATAAGGGATTTACCCTCAATAAATGTAAAGCTTTTCTCCATCAGAATAAGRGCTTTGTTCACACTTAGTCAAAAACATTGCGATTTTTTTTCTGAAGAGTCATGGATTCCTATTTAAGAGATTTTGCTGAAATCCAATCTTTGATTAAACMTTCACTGTGAAATTGTTCTCTGTTGCTGGAAGTAAATTATCTTTTCATATATGGGCTGTAGAGATGAAATAAGCCAGTGAGTGGCCAGATACRCTTGTCACAGTCATTGGATTAAATTTTTTGTACATTTTATTTTTTATATACATCTCATTTTTACATATTTTTCTATTTATATTATTTCCCTTTTTTTTTGTTTGAGCAGGAATAGACATATTTCTCCAGTTTTCAGCTCTGTTCTTAGGACAACACTCAAGACAGAGATTCATCTTCATTCCTTTTGGGAATGTTATGCTCTGATTTCATCTCTTGGTCCTGTGGTTCAGAATGTGGTATCACTCAAAGTGGTTTGAATTTCTTTTCTCTCTGTGGCTACTGGGTCTGTGAAGGCCAGCCAAGACTTTGTTATTTGTCTGCAWGTGGCAAGGTCTAATTTGCTATAGTATCTATTTATTTATTCCTTTTTGCACTCTCAGTTCTGGGTTTGCTTTCTTTCCTATACCCATGGGCTCTGCATGCTCCCAACCCAAAACCATTTCCACAACAAACCAAATTGCATGTTATCCTCAATGAAATAGTTGGGTAGTTTGCATTACCAAGAAACACAGTGTCTTGGAACAGATTATATGTGGCTAAATTCACCCTTTGATCTGTGTTTTGGATTTTGCCTTTTTACCTCCATGTCCTGCCCCGTTCTGGTACAGCTTTGTTAATTTGGTTGCAGTGTAATTCTTGGGATCATCTCACAGGAAGCACAGCTTTTCACATGTGGCCAGTGGTGCTGGTAGACCATGTTTCTAGGGAAACTGGATATGTTACTTTTAACCTAAAGTTTTASTTGCAGAAAATTCTGCTCTATAAGTGTTTGCTTCATGTCTTGACCTGCCCTTCAACAAACAGAATCCAGGCTGGAAAAGCTGCTGTGTATCTAGATTTTTTTGGAGAGAAGCTATCTGCTTATTTTGTGTCTCATTGCTGTGTTAGTTTGCTTCTGTTTCAATTTTGATTTCTTCTTCAAAAACCACTTTAAGCTTAGTTTCCCAGTAATTTCAAAACTCATATAAATGACTGAGATTGAGGAGAGAGGTTCAAGCATATGATCATAGGATACAAGACCCTTTGTTCTATGAGCTGGACAAATGCTCCAGGCCATCCAAGGCTTAACCCCAGAGAGTTTTACTGATCTAAAATTAATTATATTATAACCAGTTAGAGTACTCCATCAAAGACAAGACTTCTGCTAGCAACAGGAAAGAAAAACACAGATTAAACTACATTAAATGGAAAAGAAGAAGAAAAAAAAMMCAAAATCAACCAAATATCCAACCCCAAAAACATCTGTTTGTGACCTGTTGTTTGTTGAAAGCTATGGGTGGGTGGCAGCACTGATTGTGTTCAATATTTATTTTTTTTTAACTGCTAAGGGAGTCCATTAACAGGAAATAAACTGGTCCTAATTCCATTCTGGATATAACATTGCTGCAGCTCTAGGAGGGACTAATCAGACTTCCAGTAAGCAACCTACTAAGAATGGAGAAGGGTTTTTTGAGTTTTCTTTTTTTTTCCAGAGGATGGTCCCCTCCTTCTGCATCTCTTAGCAGGAGGTAAGAAATGCCRAGACCTCTCTCTCTGGGTCAGGAAAAGAATTATCTTTGAATGTCAGGGTTGTGGACTAAAATAGATTAGAGGCGTAAATAATACAATGAAGCAGTGAGTTGATTTGAGCACTTACCCCACCACATGATGCCTCAGAAAGGAGGATGAAGTGCTGCATATGACTGGTGCTTGACCAAAATAGCCCCCGGTCAAAATACAGACACAAAGTCAGTGTTCTGCTCTCTGTGTGTTGTCCTTGCCTGCGGTCTGGAGAGGGATTTACGGCTGATTTTGGATGGACCAGGGCAGACCCTGCTGTGGTGTGTGGTGCCTCAGCACTGGGGTTGCAGTGAAAGGTTAAAATCTCTGCTTCCAGTTAACTTGGGTTTTCTTTTCACCTCCTAATTCTGAGCAAGATGTGTAGCATCCCCCCTGATTGCAGAGGGTGGCTGAATCAGCAGAAGCAACAGGATTTTTTCAAGTGGAAGATGGTTTTCTGTGCTAAGCTACTCAGAACCACTTTTACCCAGGCTAAACCACTTGAGGGGTGCTTTGTGATTGTGCAAGGGCCACACACTGACCACAGCTTCCAACATGTTTGCTTTTTTAAAAAAAAAACACACAAAATGAATGTGTCTGGAAACAGATCCTCTGTTTGCCCATGAGGTTTAATGTGTCCTGATCCTATCCAGGAGGTCTCCAAAGTTCATGAAACATTTGTGTGCTGTAGTTCCTGCCCTGTGCTGCTCCATTGACTCAGCTGCCTGGTCCTAGCTGCTGAATAAAGTGCTTTTCCTTTTTGTGCAGTTGTTGCTGATGGTTACAGGGATCCCACTGAAGTTCAGGAGTTTTAATGTCAAAGTTTCCTGACAGGCAGCCTCATTCTGTGCATCTAGGGAAATTCCCAAGGCTTTCCTGAAAAGTCAGCTCAGGTAATTATTCTGGTCTTTTATGAAGCCTAGGGGAGTTGTTCAGATGAACAAATGTGAGAAAACAGACCACTGGAAAGCAGATTAATGACAAATTAGCTGGATAATCTCGTGTGGAATGGATTGAGAAAGGGGTAGCAAGGAAAGACCCTTTTGCCTTATCAGTGGCAAACAACTGATTGTAGCAGCTTAGCCAAAAACCAGCAGCAAAATGAGCTTCCACCCTATCCTAGATGAGCACCATCATTAAGTGARTTTGTGAGGATTAATAGATCACTGTGCAGCAAATTCTGCTCCAAGTCCTCTTGCAAGTGTAGCCCAAACAGACTAATTAATGTCTGGAGGCAAAAGGATTCTAGTTTCCTACTTCTAAAAATATCTGCTCTGCAGTAATTTCTTCAACCACTCCATTATTAACTGTTTTGAGATKAACTCCATGGAATAAGTAATGTTTTCTAATGGAGGAATTTAGGGAGAATGGGTCTGATACTTGGGTAGGATCTTAAATGGAACCCATGGAAACCCCCTGTAGGCTCTATGTGAATGCAGAATGGTAARGCTGTGCTTGGTTAGTTCTGACAGGTAGACACAGGTTAGTCTTGGGCTATGTTTAGGCTTCCCAGTGTGAGTAAATATTTCTTGTAAAAACAATGCATTATTTGCTAGAGGAAAGACCTCCCTGCATCACTTTGCTGCCAGGTTTTAGCAGGGAAGCAGAGGAACAGAGAAGTGGTTTCAAAAGGGCTTTCAAGTGTTTGTGTTGAGTGCTCCTGTACTGGATATAAAATTGCTTGTTTCAACAACAGCAAAAGAACAAACCACCCTGTGCTCTGTGTGGCACAGCAGCACAGATTGCTCTGAAGATTGGATCAGGAGGTGACTTTCTCCTCACTTCTTGTGCAACCTTAGCCTTCAGAACAGGAAGGAAATGCAAACTGCATCATCCTGAGGACTGGGACCTGTTTGTTCAGCCTTGGTCTGCTGCCCAAAATCAGAGCATGGAAGAGGCTCTGAGATTTCCACATCAGAGCTGGTCACCTATTTAAATTTCTTTAACTTTAAGCTTGGAAGGGACCATTGTGGTGGAGATACACACTCAGGGTTGGAGTCCCAGTCTCTGCAGTGCTCACACCTCAGTTCCTGTTGCTGTGTAACTCTTAAAGACATCTTGAGGCAMAAGCTGTGCTGTGCCACTTTTGTTTTCTCAAAGGTGAAGGGGAAAGTTCTGCAGTTTGTTRACCAAAACCATCCATTTTTCTCCCCGAAGGCTGGCGGTACACATCAACACCTACTTGAATGTATAATCACAAAAATGCATTCATGCATGAGCAGTGTGACCTTCCTAGTGTGCATGAAAACAGTAGGTGGAAAAAAAAAAAAGGATCCATGCAATTCAAGCTAGAGGCAGAGAATTAAGTTGAAAAGCCACACACCAAGTGTTTGTTAATTGAAAGTAAGTGTTAGAAAATAGATCTCTCAAAACCGTGGGATGTGCAGGTGTGTGAGCATCTCCATTTCAAAAGAAAGGTAAAGCTGGCATCTGTGGGAGTAGAGGTGGTAGGTACAGTTRGCTTTGAATGATGGTTGATTATTTTTCGTAGCACCCACACAGCTCAGATGAGACTCAGGGTTGTTGCTGTGGGAGTCCTGAGCTCAGCCTGACTGCAAGCACATAGAGCAGGCTATTTGTACCCAGACATCATCACCTCCTCGCTCCTAATCCTGCCTAGAACATTCCTGTGGCTCAGCAGGGCTTAACCTCTGCTTTCTCATCTAAACATGTTCACTAAACCAGTGGCTGCTTCAGCTGATTAAGCCCACATCTCACTTATWGAGTGTGGCAGCAGGAGGACGTGGTGGCTGCAGCATTCCTGTGCCTGCCCTGGGTACCACAGCATCTCTGGTTTGTCAGCAGTGCAAAGACTGACATCAGTCTGGATTGCAGCTGAGGAGAAACTGCTCCACAGAGGACAAACAGTGGCTTTGGAAAGGCAGCAGSAGGGGATGGAGGCTGGTTCTGAAGCATCCCTGGTGGGGGGGTCTGAATCAAACCCAGAGCTTGTGGGAACAGCTTCGGCCTCTCCAAGTAACACTGTTTAAAAACAGCCTTCCCCACCTCTGTTTGCAGGTCTGGCAAGAGGATTAAGAAGACCAGGAAGTATGACATAATCACCACCCCGGCTGAGAGGGTAGAAATGGCTCCTCTGAACGAGGAAGAYGATGAGGATGAAGACTCGACAGTGTTTGATGTGAAATACAGGTACTGCTGCCTTGCCTCTGGTTAGACATGCTCGCTGAGCTCTTGTTAGTGAAGACAGCTCTTTTATTTCTCTAACTYGGCAGGGATGAGGCAGTCACAATCTCCCTCTTTGCCCTAGCATTATCCCTTTCCTTACTCTCAGCCTGTTCCCAGCACACAGGGCTCTGTCCTCCCCTGTCCCTGCAATAACCCTGTCACCACCCCAGGCTGTCTGCCCTCCTCTTTGCCCTGCAGAGCAGCACAACGGGATACACGTGTCCCAAATAGCTGCTGGGCTTTGACAGACTGAACTTCCCCTCTTGGGCAGCTGCTGGCAGTCATTGCTGTGTGCTCACGCTGGATGGAGGGCTGTGGATCAAGGGTCGTGGATCCAGGGCTGCTTTCCCAGGCACTGCTGTTGCTGTGAGCCTGSCAGGGAAATGATGCTGAATCTCACAATGTTTGTAGCAGAGTGCTCCTGTGTTGSTCTGTGACAGAGAGGACTTGTCCCTCGCTGATGCTGTGAGCAGTTATCCCTTGAGCAGTTATCCCTTAGCAACAAACTTTCCTTAAATATGTTTGTGAGATGGAAGCGGTGTGACAACCCAAAACTTCTGGTGCCTATTCTGGGCCTGAAGATTTATGGCAACAACTCAGCACATAAAGATACTGTTGTTGATTTATGGCATCAGGGTATCTGCATCTCTTATTTTTATTTACATCAAGCCATCCACACTATTTGAGTTATGTTCTCATCCAAATAAGGCCTGCTCTAAAATCTGCCCTACTTCAGCTGAAATAAGCTCTCCTAATTATAAAAATGCAGATCTTGACAAATTCCAACTGGAGATTTTACAGACTTTACTCACATTGCCCATCTTCTAACTTTGGAAAAGGGGGAACACCACATCTGCTCTGAGCACATGTGTGCCAACATCTGAACCACACACCACTGTATGCTCCACTRGTTGTTTCCAGAATCACTGCATTAGTTCTCTGTAAAAATCAGGAAATAGTTGGGAGCCACGAAACAATGAAGGGTGTGAGTCAAGCCTTTATGTGTAAACAATTAGTTCTTGATTTAGAAGATTCCTATCAGTTCTTACCTGACTTTTGCCATTCCCTGTAGCTGCCCTGTGTTTGCTCTAATAATTTCAGTTTGTGCAGTTTGTACTTCGGGATCGAGCTTTGTTAAACCCRTGGTGCAGAGATCTGACTCGCCATGGCCTGTTCAAACAGCCCACACCTCCTGCCCTTTTCCTTTTAACTCCATACTTCTCTGTGAACTTTTGGAAATGGGATCAGAGGGGTTTTTTTTTCCCAAAGAGTGRGAACAGAAGAATTTCAATCATGGACAGTGCTTCAAGATAAGWTGTCTAATAGTAAAATACTGGATGAACAAAGAGAGCTTGCTGGAAACCATTTGTCTTTTGAGAGCTGTGTTTGATTATCTGACAGTGCTTCCCTGGAGCAGGCCCTGTGCTGTTGCTTCCACTGAAGGTATCAGCTCATCCTGGATTCCTGTTCTTGGCCAACCAGTCCTCTTTCCAGCTGTGGGAATTCCTCCTTTCTGCCACRGTGCAACAGCTATTAAATTCCACATTTTCTGCAGTCCTTGCTGTTTCAGRCATACTTTTGTTTAGCTCAAACAGAGCTACTCAGTTGAGAGGGGGAGATCATCTTACAGACAGCCCCTTAGCAGTGCTGATTTTGGGACAGCTTCTTTGAGGTTACATTTGTTGTGAAAGATATCGAGCTTTCTGGTTCCTTTGTGTGGCTTGGAGAGTATATCCCAAACAGTTCATAAGTCCTATGTCCAGTGAAGAGAATCTGCTTCTTTGCAGATTTGAGTTGYTGAGTTTGACCACTGACAGCCCCATTAAACCAGTCAGGAGGTTGTTCATAGGATAGAGCTGCAGAAAGGGCAGCTCAGACTTGCCCACAGTGAGTCCAAACTTTTACCAGGTCTTCTATTGGGGTACCTCCCCCAGTTCTCCCCAGCCTCCAAATTGGCAATTATGGTGTGGGGAGGCTCTGGGCTGGTTTGTTTGAGATCCTCTCCCATCTCTGACTGATCTGTGCTGGCACTCACATCTGTGTTTGGGGGAGTAATTGAGATTCTGTGCTCTCTCCCCGTGCAATGCAAACAGCTCTCTAATTAAAAGGCAGTTGGTGTGGAGCAGCAACAGGGGAGAAGCGACATTTACCTCTCCAATTGTTCTCATGCAGTTAATTTTCTTTCCTTTAATGCTTTGTCCTTGTGTGGATTTGTTTCCAGTCTTACATGAGGCATCAAAGAACAGCAGACAGTGTAAATTGGGCTGCTGGATGAAGGTCGTTGCTATATTTTTCCATTTTTTTTTTCCAGGAGGCTTTAAGGTTTTAGGCTCCCAGTAGATCCCCCCTTGGCATTCCTTGGGCAGTGGAGCAATAAGAAATAACCACCTTTCTTCAGTAAGGCAGACTAATGAGCCCACTTCAAAMCCCTACCCAAACTCAGCTCTTTCTGTGGAGGCAGAAGTCACCCACTGCTGCCTCTGTTGAATTGGTGCAGGATCAGATCCCTCTTTGCAACCTCATTCCAGGAGGAGGGAAGCAGCTCTGTCAATGCTCTCTCTAATCCTGCAGACAATTTCTGTAACAAGAGGTGGAAAGTATAAACCCAAGATTGTCAYGGGGTAAAGGTGCCAGACCACTTGGACATTGGCACCTCCTTAAAAAGCTGAATGGAAACCACTGTATATGTGTATATTATGTGTATATGTGTATATATAACCACTGTTAATGTGTATATTTATGTATTTGCTCTGGTATTGAGCGAGGCCTTTGGATAAAAAGTTCARGAATTGTTCTGAAATTATTCTAGAGCTACACAAAGAAACCAAACCGAGCAATAGACTATTTGTTTCTTGATCACCAATTCAGTCTGTGCTGAAGGCTGAAAAACATCCCTGTCCAGGTGATTCCTGGACCATATGAACTGTATTGGTCATCATTTCCCSAATGTCAGATGTTTTTTCAAGTTTTATGGTGGGATTACACTTGCTGCACATCTTCASAAATGAGTTAGTGGAAGGCTAAATCCCATCCTCCAAATGTGCTCTTTCTCATCCTACAAATAAATCTTGATCTGATGATTTCCCTCTCCTCTTTGCTCCTTTAGCACCTCCTTCCAAGAAGGCAAGCAGAATTTGCACAGGTTCTGTGATCTCCATGATGGAGCAAAGCCATTGATTCATCAGGCATTTGGCACTGAGTGATACTTGAGTAGAGAGCAGTGAAATAAAGCAGGTTACAGGCAAACATCCCCAACAAACTGGTGTCCATCCCCCACCACTGCCTGTTTTGTGTAATAAGAGAAAAGAGATTAAAACAGTTGCAAAAAGAACCAGTTTCTGAAAAGGTAAATAAAATTGTTAGCTTGTTAAGCTTATTAACTCTAGCATAGCTCATTGGGGKATTTCTTGTCAGCTTCAATAGGAAACTGAAAACAAGTTCTGAATAAATTCTGTGTCGCCTTGCACATGAAAGGCTTTGAAAGCACTTCAGTAATCTGGGATATCAGCAGTGACTCCTCTCCCTGCTGATTTGCAGCTGTTGGAGGCAGCGAGCTCTGCTCTGGCTGGGAGAATTTCACAGCTATCCAGGGCCATATGTGCCATGTGACAGCCCAGAGCTGGGGAAAGAACTTGGAATTTAAAGACCAGTCCTGATGGCAGGCTCCTAAATAAATACTGGTGAAAGTTTTTCTTGGGGCAGACTGCAGCCTCTGTCCTTCCTGTTGGCTGAGTAAAATTCCTCAGTTTGTTTTCCCTATGGATTGTCATTTTTCCCTCTAACAGCAACAGCACCAGCAGAACACAGAAGCAGTTTAAGAATGCATCTTCCAAAGTGCTCTTGAAAGGAGAAAGATTTATGTGTAAGGAGCAGTGGCAGGCTGAGGGAAGAGGACAGGAATATTTATTCAGCCATCGTGGGTCTAAAGGGCTTTTGAGAGCTTGCAGGTTGTTTCAGAGGAAAGATGCACCACGTGTTAGGGTTGGATCCTGGATTCATCCCTTTTTCAGGCACTGTTAGCATTGAACTGTACAAATTCATCTTCAGCACAGTTGCAAGGCTCAGCCTTTGATGTACTCGAGTCTTGGGAGTCTCTGTAAAATATGGGTTACACGATTGGTGCCTTCTCTAGGACTACATCCTTCCCAGATCCTGACTGCATGTGCARCTCGGAATGGAGCATGGAATTGTTCTGTTTGTTACTGCGAGGTGTTCACTCTCAAGGGAGCAGTTCTAATGGATTTTTTTTTCCAGTGAAAGCTGCAGGCAATTCTGGATGATGCCAGGTGAATTGTGCTGGGGTTTATAGCAGCTTACTTTTTTTTTTCCCCAGCAGGCAGCAGTGACAAGTTGTGTATAAATGGAGGGGTATCATTTATCCTCATCTGAAGGGGGTGCAAATCACCAACACAGGCAGCAGCTCACTATAAACACAACMAATTGCCAAAGCTTTGGTGCTGCTGTTAAGGATTTCCCATAGGCCCACAGCAGGGGAGGAAAGAGATAGTCAAAAAGCAATTTTTATTGGGTTTTGAAGGCCAGTTCTTTCCCAATGCTGCCGTAACAGTTGTTGCAGAGCACACCCTGTTCTCCTGGCTCCTGCAGCCCTAAGGGAGGGCTCTCAYCTCCTTCCTTGAATGTAACAAGTTGCTATTAAGATGTTTTTTGAAGATTTTAGGGCAGTGGGGTGTGAGGAGGAGCATCCATAGCCATGAGGGTGGTCCATGATGGATAAGAGGTTCACCGGTGTGAAAAAAGCTGTGAGATCCAGAGTGTGGTTTCCTGTGCACATTCCCTTCCCTGCTCTGCACAGTGACTGGCCACAGGATCTTCCAGCATCTGGGCTTGGGCTCATCTAACTCTGCTTTTGTCTTCCTGTGGTATCTCTTCTCCTGGCATTGCACTACCATCCCATCAGTGCCAYCAGATACATCAACTGCTGCAATCCTGGTGAATGATGCTCCCTTTTCCTTTGTGGCTGTTGGGATTTTATTTTTTCAGTTTACACATGGGTTCTCATCTCTGCCTGTRAGCTATTTGAATTGCAAATCTCCAGCTGTGCTAATTCTCCTGCTTTCCAGGTAAAGCAGCTCCGTGGATGCCCTGCAAGATGTCATTCTGCTGTCGAGGGACCTGCTGAACCCATAACTGTGAAAGGGGAGGCTTTCATCTCTGCAGCATTAMAACCAAACCAAGCCTCACCTCACCTCCTCGAGGTGCTGTTTGTACAGCAGGCTGTGGATCTTCTGACTAAAACAGCACCGTTTGGTTTCCTGGTGTCCCGACTGCTGCGTTGGAATGACCAGAGTTCCTCTTTGGAAACTCAGCTCTCTTGCTTTAGGAGGGCTGCAGTGTCACCAAAGCATGACAAGKTGCAGCTCCTTACAGTTTAAATAAGTTTTAAGGAGGAGGAAGACAAGGAAGATTAAACTGAGCTGCCCCAAGGACTTATTTTCTAAAATCCTAACTCGACACTTCAGTCACTGTTAAACTTTGGTCATTGTTAAACAGATCGTGTGTTTAAAAAAAAAAGTATTTTTGGGCCTTACAGAGGTGACTTAGGACTTTAGATGGTAAAATGTAAGCCATGCTGAAATGCCACACAATGTTTGGTATAGGGTTTTRGGTGGGAAAGGGTTTGGAGGTTGACCTGTGTAAGAAATTTTCTTGACTTGCTACTGATTTTTTTTTAAACAACAATTGCACTAAGTTTTCATGATGYCACTCTCATTGTCCCAAGGAGCTCTGATCAGACCAACTTCACTTATTGAGAYCACAGGGAAACAGGAAGAATCAGGCATGCTCTAAACTACAACAATCTTGGATTAAAGAAGATATATTTTTGTAATTTTCTGCCCTTCCACTGGGAGTAAAACCAGTGTTTTGTACTGTCCTGTGCTGACTGTTAATTGTCTACAATTCATCTATATTACCTTTTTCTAAGGAAAGTAAGTGCTCATGTGGAATGATTGGATTGCAGAGAGAACATRTCTTATTTTTCATGGAAGCTTCATGTAAGCAATCTTATTCTCTATCAAACTGGAARTTTTCCCTTACTACCTGCTTGACAAAGCTCATTTAACTCAAGGACACATTTGTAACCGTAGCTCCCTGCCGTGCTTTGTGCTGCAGAGGTCAGAGCTGTGGGATGACMCTGTGGGAATTGGATTGCTGCATCTGGAAGGGTCTGGTTTGGAGACCACAGGCATCCCAACCTTCCAGGCCAGTGGTGGAAAGGGCAAACCCAACTGGGTTAGTTTCTTTACTTTGTGGTTTTCCTTTAGAGTAACCACAGATGCAGTTCAGGCTTTACTGTTTACTGCACTCCTTAACACCTTCTATTTTGGGTGTTTAAGCTGGCTGGAACCTTGCTTTTCTTGGGGAAAAGCATCTTTTCCAATTGTTTTAGGATTGTCCCACTGTTTGCTTGACCCTCTCCCAGCCCTGCAATTGCAATCCCTCAAGGATTCTGCTGTTTCTGGCAAAGCACCAGCCTTGCAGCAGGCTGCCACTTTTGGGATTTTTATCTTTTCTTTTAAAGCCCTGTTGAGATTTGAGGCTTGTTGAGAACACCAGACTGCTTTGTCATGATACCACGACCTGTGGCTCCCCTCAGCCTTTCAGTCAGATAAAGGAGGTGAAGGGGAATTTTTCTCCTTTCCAGCAGCTTTGTGGATTCATCCCAGCAGCTGCCATACCACAGCTTGCTTTCCCTAGCTGTGACTCAGCAAAGGCTTTGCAGACAGCCAACTCAGCCTGGATGGAAAAATCCCAAAGCAGACTGTTGTGTTAGTATTAATCATCAAGGCAATATAAAATGCTCTGTTATTTTCATTCATGGAACAGTTTGAGTCATTCAGTGCCACTGTTACCAAGCAATATTTGACATGTCAGATGGGCTGGGCAGGTTGTTCTGGCTGGAGGAAGCACAGGGAGCAGAGAATGGAACGATGCTGCAGGCTGAGGTGAGSTCTGGAGCTCTTTCCCTGCCTTGGTTAAACACACCTCTGGATGCTCCAGAAGGAAATAGTGTTTTTCTTCAGGCCTGCAAGACTGTRAAGGCTGGGAATTGAATTTCTTGGGCAGACCCAGCCCTGTAGAAGTCAGAGAAGCAGCGATGCTGAGAGGAGAGGGGAGGGTTAAAAGCTGCTTTTGGCATTTGTGGAAGGAGGGGATGGGGTGAGGTGGCTGCCCTGTGAACACACACATGGCAGTGTGTTCCTGTCACTCTTTAAACTGAGCACCAGGCACTCTGAGAGTGGGGAACAGGGAATAAAACCATCTCTTGGCACAAAAGAAAGGCAAGACCAAGTTATGTAGGAGAGAGATGAGAAGAAAAGATGCACGAAGGGCTTCTCCCTTCTGAGGGCAAGTCAGTTCTTGAAATCAGTTTGTCCAGCAACTTCAGGTCACCTGCTGAGTTAGCACAGGCCATCTACTCCCCTTGCTTGTAGCTGAAAAAAAAAAGAACAAAATCCTACTATTTCACAACATGGCCAAATCTCAATGGTGGACAGGGACCAGGTATTTAAGATTTTGAAGATGGAGGTGCTCAACGGCTGCTGGGATTTCCTGGCTTCTCAGGGAAGTCCCAAACTGTGCCATAAGCTGAAAAGTGCTTATAGGGAAGCTTGGTGGAAATAAGAGGTCAACCTGACCAGTTGCTCACGGTCATGAAAATATTCCAAATGCTCTGTCTGATACTCAGTTGCTGTTGCAAATGTGAGGCAATGTTTACCTCTACAAAACTTGCTGTATGTGATTTAAAGTGTCTGGTTAAATATTCTATAGCTATATTTAGTTAAGATTTTAAGAGCACTTGATGTGACTCGTCTAATAGTATATATATATGAATATTTTTTTAATAGTAGAAATCAGTTTAAAACATAGTTTTAATAATTTAAACTGTTTGGTTCAGGTAGTTTTAGGAATTCATCAGAGAAGAAGTAGCCATTAACCACTACATGAGTTTTTTACTTTAGTGTTCTGTGTATCTTACACTGCAGATTTAATCTGATTGTGACTGTAACGTGTCTTAGTATCTGCTGCTATTTTGTGTTGCCTAGTCAAACTTGCTTTGTTCAAGAGCATTTTTAAAGGCTTATTATTTTTTTTGTTACAGAAAATGCAAACAGAAATGTTATTACAGCTGTCTGCCTGTAGCTCACTGACTGCTTAAAGAGGCAGAGTGAGTCAGAGGCTTTTCCCTGTGTGCATGTGGAGGGAAAGCCCTGCACAGAATTGCAGCTGCTTTACTCCAGCCACAGCCCTGTCACCAGAGATTAATTACATTTGAGAAGCCACAAGTCAGTGTGCCATACTTACCTGCAGAACTAAGTACACAGATAGCTTTGTATTTGCATTTTCCCCCGTTTTGTTCCCTGGAAGTTGCAGAGATGACTGCAAACGCTTGTTCAGAACACTAATAAMATAATCTAACATCACTAACACCACTTTGTGATACCCTAGTGTTTATCTTAAGGCCAAACTTACTTGCAGRAGTCTGCAGGCACTAATGAGGCTTGAAYAYACAGACACTAATTAATTCAAACACTTTGTTCATAAYTGTTCCCTCTGATTCCATGTATACAGTACAATCTCTGCAGGGTGGTGGGCTGTGGTTTTTGTTGAAGATTTATCCTTGTTAGTTGAGTTTCTGATGCTGCAGTTTGTATGTGAGGAGGTATCAGAACCGTGTGTTCAGTTTTGTGCAATTGCTTTGAACTTTTTTTTAAAAATGAATTTGTCATTGTGACCAAAGCTTCTTTTTAAGGAAAAATTGATTTGGTTTGAATGGACTTCACGTGTTTCAGTAGAAACTGCCATCATTAAACATGTCCTTGAAATCCCTGTGCTGTGTGTTGTGTTGAAGGCAGGAATGGGAAAGGGGTGTTGTCTTTTGGAGGGYGGTGGATGTGAGAGCACATGTGTGCATTTGTTAGACCTGACCAGGGGGAAAACTGATTTTAGCAGCATGGTAGAGGAATTTTGTTTAATCACACAATCCCCATCAAGCATCAAGAAAGCTTGGYTTTCTTCTGGGATCAAAAGGCAAAATCCTCTGCAGTAGGGAAGGGATTTCAGTGCCTTGGCTACCCCTGTGTTTGGTACCTCAGCCCACAAACTGGAGCTCTTGTCCTGGACTCTGAGCCAAACCCTGTGCCCTCCCTGCCATGGCCAAGCCACACCACARTTGTTCAGGAGGCTTCCTTCCCTTTCACTCTTGCTTGATGAAGTTCCCCATCTCTGAAGCATTTTTGCCCCTTTCAGGTCATGGCAAAATGCTGAAGTGCTGGAGATAAGGATCAGGGCAGTCTGAGGCTCTGAGAGGTTCTGCATGATGGAGAGCAGACTTTGCTGGGTCCTGGAGCAGCTACAGGACAGACTGGTCCAACACCATGCTCTGCCTCTCCCCTCTGCCATGCTCCACATGATTTCTCTGCCTTGATATCTTCATCTCTTCACCAACAGTAATTCAGTGCTGCAGATGAGAGGCAGCTKCTGTCCCGCCTCTGCCTTTTAAATTATGTCCTGCCAGCAAAGTAAAGCTCAATCTAATTCAAAACACCCAACAAAACGCTGTCAGCCTTGAGCCAGCTGTTGAGCAGCAAAGCTGCTTTGTGTAGGAAGTTGTAAAACCGCTCAAGGTGAGTCCAAACCTAAGGGAGCTGAGCAGGACAGGCTGCTCTTGGCACAGYGAGGATGTCACAAAGGAACAGAGACTGCAATCGCTGGGGCACTTAGCTTTCTGATGAGGTCTCGAGTGGAAAATGGCCAAAATGGCCAAAAATCTGGTGTGAATTATTACCTAAGTAGGAGCTGAAGAGCTGAGTTTGATGGAGGTGATTGCAGCTGAGGCTGTGTGAGGAAAGGGCAAGGCTTGGCTTAACCCGTTCGGAATTTTGACGTGGGGAAGCCCAAAGCTGCAACAAAGATTTCTCAGGCAAGTCTTCATAATTTTTTTTTCCTAAATGGATCCCATTAAAGGGTTATTTCTGCAATATCTAGAAGASTTCTGCATGGGCCAGAGCACAGCACAGCTTCCCCTCTCCCGTGGGTGGCTCTTCCCACCCTCGTACAAGCTGCTGCTCTCACCAGCCAGGCTGTGCACAAGAGTGGGGTTAARTGAACAGAACTAATTCACATTTATAACCCTGCAAAAGGAGGAGGGGGTGTCTTCCTTATGTCTCAGTGTCAGTGATCTCTGGATGCCTCGATACTGATAAGTGCAGAATTGTCAGTGATGTGTGGCAAATGCTGTCCTAGACARGAGCTGAGCACCGAGATGATTGGAATCGTGCCTGACAACGAGCTCTATTAAGAGTATGAAACAGGAATAGCTCTAATTGCTCAAGACCCAGTAGTCTGTAACTAGGCTGCACAGAAACGCTGAGGATAGTTAATCTCCCTCTCAGCTGGCAATTACCAATTTTGAAGAGGCCAGGAACTCTTCTAACTCTGGTTTCAAACAGACACCCACTCCAGGCTGGCTCGCTTCTCCCCTGACCATTTGCTCGCAGCATGTTGGATGAGCCAAAAATATTTCAAAACAGTACTTTTAATTCATGGAAAACAACTCTTCAGCTCAAGAAAACAGCATGGGAGGCGTGGCCATTACTTTTAAAGCCAAGAAGCTAAGGGTGTTAAAAAATCCAGATGTAGTTTCTGATGGTTTAGGAAGCATAAAGCTGATTTTTGGGATTTTCTGTCCCCTSCTGCTGGTATCTCCAGCCATCCTGCTCACTCACTTCCCTCCACACTGTGGGAGCAGCAGCACAGAAGAGCCCAGCTCCCTTCAGCTCCATGGGGAGAGCCCACTTAGGCTAAATTTGGACAAGGAAGGAGAAGGCAGGTCCTGAGGAGCTTGAGCAGCTGCTCCAAAGCTTCACCCAGCATTTAATCTCTATCTTGGAAGATGCTCCAATCCTAATTGCCAGCCCTGGCTGGAGAACAGCTCTTGGCTGTTGCTCATCACTGCCCAATCCACCCCTCCCAGCGATGGAGGGAACTCACTGATCTGAGTGAAGCATGGACTCAGATTCCCTGGTGGGGTTTCAGCTCTGGCCTGTCCAGATGGGGTTTGGGTATTTGAGGGATAAGGATTGGATGACCTCCTGCACCACCTCAGCCAGGGTGATTTATTTGAAGGKTTTTCTGTGAAGGGTAACACATCATCTGCTTAAAGCTCGTCCTGACTCCTCTGGCCTCCTTGCAGTGGCTCTTCCTAGATAATTTAATTCAATGTACATGTTATTATTCTGGCCAAGTCTAGCACCAGATATCTGCCCAGGACCTTTACCAATTCCAAAAGCCAAATGAGCCACTTTGAACATCCCTGACCTGTGCTGAGCACACAAAACACCCTTGGGGACTCCTCTGCCACGTGTAAATGCCAGTGAAATAACTGTGGCACAATCCTCTCTTACACACAGGTTGGGAAGAGATTTCCTTTGGGCTCTGGGGTCACAGGAGCCAACCTCCCCTCCAGATTTGCTGGCCCTGCTCACAGTGAATCCTCAGTGAGTCGCAGTGTGCATTTCTTGCTAAGAAATAAGTCTGTTAAAGGGGCTGGGGATGATATGTCTGATCCTCATCAGCTCTGATGYCAGCCCAGAATAACCACTGCACTGCTGCTGAGCAAAAATAAACTCTCTGTCATCATTTTCTTGAAGCATCACTTCCAAATCCTCTGCTTCCCCCGGCTGTTGCCCCTCCACRGATTTCCAGGCTGTCTGTGCCTCGATACAAACATATTTATCTGAAGAGCAGCTCTTCTTTACAGACACACTTCTCTCCCTCTGCCCTCAATTCATAAAGGTTTAAGCTGGGGTCAAGAACATTTGACATTTCCCCACTTCATTTTTGCCTGGCTGTCAGCAGAGTTGTCTCAGCAGCACTTTTTGGACAGTGTCTGAAATTACCCAGTTCTCTCCATCTCCTTGCACAAGGACTCCTTCAGCACAGATCCCAGCGGCATTGAGATGATTCTCAGGTAAAAAGGAAAAAAAAAAAACAACAAAACCCAGACTATTTAGGCAATTTCTCCTGTTTCCTTTACTGTGTATAACTTTTTTTTTTTGGATCAGAGCAGTTCCTCTCGCTGATGGTGCAGCGATGCTTTCAGAGCTCAGCACTGAATTCAGGGCTCCCTGTCCTTCCTCTCCTCCTTCCATCCAGCTTCTCATTAGTATTTCTGCCACCAAATTCCCAATTTCCCATCCCATCCACAGTGTATCACCTGCCATTGAGATTGCCATACAGATTAACAATGCCCCTGTAGATAAAGCTATAGCCAAGGAGAAATAAATCTGTTTATTTTGGACCAAAACATTGCTGCAACAGCTTCCTGATGAGTTTGGGTCTTGCTAGAAAGGCAGGTGTTATCCAGAGCAATGCAAGATCCTCAGGAACTGCCAATTTCCCCTTCTGACACGTGGCAAACACACATGCCCATGAAGCTGGATGCTCATTAAGGTTCCTTTCAAGCCAAACCACTCCGTAGTTCCACGATTCAAGGTTCCAATCTGAGCTCCTGTAGTTAAAAGGGAAGAATTTAGGCACTCTTAGCACTCCTGAAGCTTAAATAAGAGAATAGTCCTGCTCAGGATGCTTGCTGAGAGAGCAAGGCTCTTGCTGAAAAAATTCTATTTAATGAGCTGTTCAGATGAAGGACTTATTCTGTCCCTCTGCATGTACATAGTATTTTAAAAATCACATATTTGCAGTGCATTGTTCGCTGCTGTTCAAGGAAACAAATGATTCGCTTTTAACATAATCACTATCAGAAATAAGTTATTCAGCGTTTACTGCTTGGAAGTTAAAAAGGGAATCTGAATTACTTTTTAGTTCCCTCCTCCTTTTTATAATAGATATACAAGCTGCAGGGCACACTTTTATGCTCCTGTAGCCAAGATTTTGTAGAATTGACTAATAATCTATTTTGCATATTTATAAACACTTTATTATTTATTAATGGCGCATTTCAGGAGTAAATTTATAATCCTGCCATGTGATCTCAGCCTTTTAGAGAAAAAAAAAAAAACGGTGGCTCGTGTCAAAGAGCTGGAAATTAGAGCTGGCATAACAAAGAAATGAGTGAGAACGTCTCATTAGCGTGAGAGCAAACGGGCAGGAGGCTCTGTGAGAGCRAACACGCACACGAGGGGCACGCATGGAGGTGCAAAATGCAGAACATGGCATTTGAGATGTATCAATTGCTGCTCTGKTTGCTCTCAGCCCACAAAAACACAGCACAGCCCCGTGGTGGTGGAAAAGCAGCGGCTCAACGCACCCAGAGTCGCTTTCTGAGCTGCCATCGCTGCCCTTGGCCTCTCCATCTCTGTTTTTTCAACCTTCATGGGTTTTGAAAAGAGTCCTGGTGTGTSCACCTCGTGGGGTCAAGCCTGAAGATCAGATACAGGTGATTGATCACCTCTCTAGTGCTGGAAGATCCCTCACCCATTTCCAGTCTCCAACCTGGATGTCTCAGGCACCTCCCTCCACCAAAACACTTGGAAAGGGTGTCAGGAGCAAAAAGCCCGTGTACAAATGTGGCTGCTGATAGCACTGCTATTTCACTTCCAACCAAAACACCTTCTGTGTACTCAGAGCAAATCCTCTGAGCTACTTTTCCTACCTTAGCTGTCTCTAGGAAGCCCCTGGAGATGTTTCTGGTGAGGTGTGGAGCTCTGCTGGTCTCGATGAGCTCTAAACCAACAAAACATCTCCCAACCACCTTGTACAGCCTGCAGGGATTGTYCTGCTTGTGCCCTTTATCATTTTCTAACTTTGACCCTTCCTACCTCCCATCTCCTCAAGGGCCAAACTCCTCCCAAGTGCTGTCCTTTTTAAAGCTGCTCCTCCCAYCCCAGTTTTTATCCACCAGACCCTGTTGGAGGAGGAAGTTGGATGAGGAAGGCACAAAGCTGCTGATCCAGAGCTGTCAGCTTGCATAAAGACAGCCCTGAGCTGGATATTCCTGAGGTAKTCATCTTCACCAAATCACATCCCATTAAGTGCAAGTGCTGCCCCAGTGCCTGCYCCATGGCTGTGCTTCTGGGGAAACATGTCATTTTTGGCACCTCTGTGTCCAGAACTTCAAACACAAAACCCTCCAACAGCTTCAGCGGTGCTGTGTGCATTTCTTACCCCTACAAGATGCTTTCTCCTGGCTCCTTCCAGCCATCAATGAATGGCATTTCCTTCCCCCACGCCAGGGCAGGGTTATTCAGTGTTTAACTGTGTGGCTGGGTTGGAATCGCTGCACGGCTGGCTTGCTCTCCATCCTCCTGGCCTTACAGCTTGTGCCAACCTGGGCACCCCGAGCCACAGCAAAAACCTCTCAGAGCTCCAACCAGGGCTTCACAAGTCAGCCAGAGCATCACCACCCTGCATAGGGGTCTGGAGAACCCAAAACTCCCCAAACTCAGCTCAAAAGCCTGGGAACCACATCTGGCTGTTCCCGCTCCAAAGCCGGCAAAGCAGGGATGTGCAGTGAGGTCTCTCCTGGTGAGGGAGAGGTGATTAATGAGTCTGGCTCATAAAAGCTTGGAAGGAGAACTGAGGAGACCTGCCAGGCTCTTCCTCAGCAGAACAGGCACGAGGTGGGTCTGCTCCTGTCACACGGAGCTGGAGGCATCAAGGGGCTGCTGCTGCTCCGGGGCAAAAGCCTCCAAAAGGTGACGCTTCCTGTGCTGGTTTTATTTTATTTTTCTGAAAGGAACTCGGAGCAGCGTTTGGAGTTTTCTTTGATGGGTTTTTCAGAGGAAGCAGAGCAAACTGGCTGTGTCTCTCCTGACGGGGAGCAGGTGGRGAAGAACAGAAGCAGAGGGGAGAAGGTGAATGGAGCCACAGGTGGYGGCGGATCCGAGTGTAGCCAGCGTGTCATTAATGCCATATAATTGTTCCCTGCACCTCCAATGGTGTGAAAAGCATTAGCAGTAATAGCAACTCTGTTMCATTCCTATTTTGATGTGCTGTCTAAAAAAAAATGGTGAATTCTGAGGAAGGACACGAGGAATTTCAGGCTTCCTTTGGCGTTTTGTTTTTGTGCAGAGGCTCAAAACACTCCACTGAAGCCTATTAAGGGCTAATAAAAACGTGTGCGAGCCGAGGGCACCTTTTTGCAGCTCACAAATACCGAGTGCTCAGCAGCTGTGGGCTCAGTCACTGGTTTTGGTTCTCCACTGTGATTTTGTGCACCATATCTGTGACCCTCCCAAAAAAACATGAGCTGCTAGGTGAGAGACCAAGAGCCCTCGTTAGGAGCTCCCTTTATTTGTCAGKACTAATTCTGCTGTTTTGGAAGCCTTGGCACGGAGGAAGAAGGTGCAGGGGAAGAATCTGTTCTGCTCCTGGGGAGGTGAGCTCAGCCTGGTGTTTAACGTGGCCAATGCATTGAATCATGTGGCTCAATGGTTCCAGCTCTGTCCCCATCACACTCCCCTGGCTGGCTCTTGTCACTGGGGTGTCTGGAAATGCAGTGGGGCACCTCCAGGCAGTCAGAGGATGGAACAGTTTGGTGTCATTCAGCCTGGGTTAGGCTCCGGTGCAGCGCACACTGACCACGAGCGAGGGGAGCAGGGAGAATCTTCTGCTCCTCTCTCTGAATCACAGCTCTGCTTTGCCTTCCCACCCGTTTCTTCCTGCCAAAAATGCAGCTGTGGCGACACAAAGGTGCATTCCACGTGCTGCCAGCTCCCAGCCAGCGAGCCTTTATTTTGTTCTCAGTACACAAACACCTTGTTTTGGTTTTTTTGACTCTGCCCACCCAGCAGTAAAAAGCCAGAAGGATGGATCCTGCTCCAGCTGCCACCAGCACAAAGGTGGAGCTTCCCCCACTCACAAGAATTCAGTGCCTCGTGTGCAGAATGAGCTGATTTTCCTCTCAGTGCAGTACCCAGAGGGGAGGCACACCCAGGACAGGTCAGARTGGCCGTGGGGGTGRTGGGTGGGTGYTTGCACTGTGGATATTCAGGTGAGRTGCTGGATTTTGTCACACCTCAGCCCCGTTTCCTGCCCGAGGCAGCCTGCAATGTCCCCCTGTCACAGGGCATTGCCATCACTGCTGCCAGGACATCTCCTGACCCTTTGTGGGAGCAGGAACTCGCTGGGGAGGGAGAACTCGGCAGCCCCGAGCGATGGGAGGTGAGAAAATCCTCTTGTGCATATGGCGAGAGGCCAAGAGGAGATTTCACACTTTGCTGAGGCATGGTCTTTGCATGACCTACATTGGTGCATGATTTATGGGATGCAAACACACACACAGCACCTGATGGAAGGGCTGGGAGGGGCAGGATCATGGGACAATCCTGGGGAGGCTGTGCTGGCCAAAGCTGAACCCCAAAGCTGGATCCCAGCAATGCTGGGAGCAGAGTGCAGGTCCTGAATCAAGCTGGGGTGCTTGACCTGTTTGCCATCAGCTGATGAAACCAGGGACAGAAATCCTGTTTGCCATCAGCTGATGAAACCAGGGACAGAAATCCTGTTTGCCATCAGCTGATGAAACCAGGGACAGGAATGGCTCTCCCTGGGCGGCCTCTGAAAGCTGCTGGAGGCAGGAAGAGTGGAGGAGCACCGATGGTGGTTTGTCCAATGCACCTCAGTCCTCAAATGAACAGTTCAGCAGAGAATTTGGGCTGTTTCTGCTCCCCCAGCTGTTCAAGCTGTGCTGTGTCCCTGATGCCAGGCTGTCCAGGATTTGGAGATGTTCTCAGGGTGAGTATCATTGTCCTTTCAGATGTTACAGTGTCACTGAAAGGCCACCAAGGGCCTTTCCTTCCACCAGGAATGATGGTTTTTTTTCCATGCCTTGTCTCCAGAGCATACAAAAACTCTTCTTTTTTTCCCCCCTTTCCTCATGCCATTCCTCCTCCTTCAGCTTTTTTTTTTTCTTTGTCTTTTCTTTCATCTTTAGCTTGTGAAATGAATTGCTAATAATAATCTAGGACCATTTAAAATATCCTCCCAAACTTAGGGAATATAGCAGGCATAGGAGAGCTTTTCCTTTCTCCTTGAGCACAAAACCCAGTCAGTTTAACTCATGTTTTTTAGGACTCSTAGGTGTTGAGGTGATGTGATGGATGGAGTGATGACGAGGTCTGAAGGGATCAGTGAAAATGGCATTTTTGCAAAAGATGGAGTATCCAAAGAATTCCCTTATGCACAAAAAAGCCCCAGATAGGTTTTTTTTTTTCCCTCACCTGTGTGAAGAAAGAAGAAACCTGGAATGGTTTGCTTGCCTCCAGTGAGAACAGCAGTGGGAGTGCTGCCAGTGGCAACCAAGGCAGGGAGGGCATTTTTGGAGGCACCAAGATGATCCAAGGGCTGGAGCAACTCTCCTGCAAAAACAGGCTGAGAGAGCTGGGGTTGTTGAGCCTGGGGAAAAGCAGGGGCCCTGGAGACCTCATTGCCTCAYACCTAACAGGGGCTTCTGAAAAAGAGGGAGACAGACTTTTTAGAGAAGCAGGGGAATGTTTTTAGACAAGGGGGAATGGTTTTAAACTTAAAGTGGAGAGATATAAATTAGGTATTAGGAACAAATTTGTTATTGTGRGGGTGCTGAGGCTGTGGCACAGAGTTTTCCCAAYCCTGGAAGTGTTCAAGGYCAGGCTGGATGGGGATTTGAGCAGCCTGGACACTCGTGTGTGTATTCCAGATTCAGCTTGAGGCTAAAAAGCATCAACTTTGCCAAAAAGGGGCTCATTTGGAGCTGTGAATGTAGGTTGTGCTGAAGAACAGTGACCTACATTTCCAGGTTTGGAACTGCAGAATAAAGAAAGYCACAGCCATCGAGCCCCATGATGTCCTGCTGCTGTCCCTGCCAGGGGGGAAACCAGCCTTSAAAGTCCAGAAAAAGAGGGAAATGGCCTATTTTAGGGAAAACTGCGGTGCACTGGGCTGGTTTGAAAGCATTGCAGTKTGCAAGCCAGGATTGTGTTTGTGCTGGAAGGGCTGTGGGCACCCTGGGCTGTGGGTGGGAATTGTCCATCTCATCCTTCCAGGKCTCACTGCCACTGGAAAAGTTAAAAGTCTTGCCCCAGGCCAAGCTGGTTGTCTTTATCACAACCAAGAAGAGAGCCAGGATCTCTCCCCAGGGAGCACGAAATGCTGAGAGCTGCTCCTCTCTCTGAATCACAGCTCTGCTTTGCCTTCCCACCCGTTTCTTCCAGGCCAATGTTCTGCCCTGCTGCTGCCTTTGCCACTCCTCAGGCTCTCAAGCACCCAAAAATCAAAACTCTGGCTGGGAAGGGTTTGAAAAGACCCCAAATTAGGTTTGTTTGTTTATTCGTTAATCGTTTATTGTATTTTATATAACGCTGCCTCCTAATTAACTTGAGTATCTCGGTGGATGGCTATTCACACACATCCCTGCACACCCTGCCACCTGCAAGATCTTCCAGTTTGGGGTTTGGAARTGAAAAATGAGCATGGACTCAGACTCAGACTCAGGAGCTGCAGAAAAAAAGCCCTCTTTGAAGGCACAGGAGGCTCAGAGGAGGATCACAGCCCTCTGAAGAGGTGTGCTCAGGTTGCAAGGGCATCACACGAGAGCCAGAGCTATCCTGCCTGCTCCAAGAGCATCCTCCCGGGGTGTGTTTGATGCCAGAGAGCCGGAACACGCCGGATTTCGGGCTGTGTGCAGGTCAGGAGCCAGGGCACAAACAGTTTTCTGGCTGGTTTGGGCAATTAGCAGCCCTTTTTGAGCCCCCAGCAGTATGTTCTGCTACCTCTGTGCAACCTGTGTAGTCTTAGCAGGCTTTTCAGCATTTGCAATTGCCAAAGCCTTAGCAGGGGATCAAGTGTTAGATCCCCTGTTCACCTGCCTTGACGTTAACTGAAGAATTATTAGTATAATAAACATTTAACTTGTTTTTTAAGCCTTTGGTGCAGAACATTTTGTAGGATTTGACTGCAAATCCGAACCCTGTGGCTTTTGTCAAAACACTGAGTGCTGAATTCCCTGCTTGCCTCCCTTCTGACATCATTAATGATAATAATCATCCCCCACAGCTGCTAATCCTCTTTGCAAAGAGCTCGAGAGCCGAGCTGTCTCTTCTGCCCTGCATATTCTGCAGTCATCTGTATCCATTTGATATGACCATGGAAACGACCTGGTGGGGCTTCAAACTGATGGGAATGGCCGTGGAGGATGGAGACAGCAGAAATGAGTGCTGGTCAGGGGTGGATTAACCTGTTGGTGAAATGTTTAGTGGCTGTGGAGTGGATGCTCCTTCAGAGTGGGGTTGGCACAGCCACATCCTGCTCTTCATGAGAGGAAAATCGTGGCAGAAAGCACTCAGCAGAGAGAGGACATCCCCTGAATCCCATCTCAAAGTTTCACACACCCTAACTCACTTTTATTTTTAACACGGGCTGGAAACACACCCAAGCAAACAGAGCCTGCGGGTGATTAGCCCRACCCAATGCTTGAAAAACCCATTTATTTTTCACATCTATCTCCTCTCCATGTGCGGGTGTTGAGCCTCMGCTCATTTCATGTTTCCCCTCTAAAGTCCCCTCAGACTGGCGCTGAAGTGGTGATTGCAGCTTCTCTGGGACAGCCTTTGCCACGGGYTCACATCCATCAAGAACCAGTTATGGTGCAAATTCAGCCTCACAAGAGAATGGCAAGACCTCAAATACTCCCTTGTATAACAGTAGCAGGGAGCTTTTATTTAATGTTCTCCAGCAATCTGTCTCCAAGAGCTTTAACAAGGTGGGCTACTGTGTCTYTCTTCCTTTGGAAAATCAAGAGCTGCAGCAGAAACACTAAATTATGTCCTCAAGTTCACACATTTGAAGGGCTGCCTAGCACCACTTGTGATGAAATTTTCAGTTCTGCGTGCCTCAAGTTTTCCRTGGGAATGACGGGATTTTTTGCAGGTGTTCTTGACTGAGAAAAAAAAAACAAGGTGACCCAGCCTGGAAATTTCAGACTTGTTTCACATCCACCCTCATGGAGCCCACAGCCCCACAGAGAAGGGGAGCAGCACCAGGGGATGTTGGATGCAAACTGTGATGGCCACTGGGGCTTTTCTCCCTCGTGTGGGTGGATGTTGGACAAGCTGGAACATTTTCAGCCATTTCAAATTCTCCCTCCTTCGTGTGCCTTTGTGTCACTTTCTTTTCTGTGAAATGTGTGGTTTTTGTCTCCATTCCCCAAAAAGACAAATGCTGAGACACAGCAGTGGGAATGCTTTTCTGCCTGGGATGGGATTAAAGTGGCAGAGGGATTTTGGCACATGGATTTTCCTGCTCGCAGGTCCCCTGCCTTCTGCAACAAGTCTGTGCTCCAAAARAAGAGCAAATTTGTCTCAAAGTTTCCAGCTGCCCCCTGACTCAGCTTTATGGCAACTATTGAGGTGTCCAAAAGGAAACAGCTTTTCCTTGTGGTCAGTAGAAGATTCCCRATCTGAGTGCTTTGGTACAACCTTTCCCCATTTCTCCCTCCTGGTTTATCACAGCCCTGAGACAAGCTCTWCAAGGCTCATTCTTTCTTTTTCTTTTTTCTTTTTCTTTATGAAATGCCTCRTGGTCCTTTCACCGGCACACTGTAAAACCTGATCATAAATAATTAAAACTACAGCTGTCAAAATAAACAGCTGAAGTCCATTTTGGCAATGCTGTGAGGTTTTATCCTCGCAGGCTTTGCGGGGGCAGTTGGGTTTTTGTGTGCTGGCAGCCAGRGCCTGGCACTGCCCTGCAATCAGCAATGAGTTTCCCAGTCATTAGTTCAAATTAGAGCAGCTCTGATGACAAGTCCATGGCAACTCCAAAGGCTGAGCAAGGTGCAGGCTGGCCCTCCTCGCCAGCACAGCAGAATGGTTTTTATTTTKATTTCTGGCCAGAGGAAGGGCACAAAGCACTTGTGTAACGCTGTGTTCGGATGGGCTGGCAGCACCAAGCACGTGGCTTTGGCCAGAAAAACAGAAATTCCAGCAGAGCCAGCAAACTGCTGGATCTGGAGAGGCTGGAACCTCCAYGTGTTCTGCAAACCACGATCCCTTTGTGCCCTCTCTTTGGGCTTCATGTCAGATCTGCCTTTTCYTCATCTCCTCCCTCCAAAACAAAACTAGGGAGACAATTTTCCTGCGAGGAAATGGATTTGGGTGATGAAKTGGTCCAGCTTAGAGAGCACAGGGCAGAGTGGGGCAGAATTTCCATCTGCTGGGRGAAGTTTCCATCTGCTGTGGGAGGCTCTGGCTCTCAGGGTCTCTGCTCCCACCAGCACAGCAGCAAGAACAAGCTCTGAGGATCTCCTGCACCTCTTGTTCCTCTCCCAGCATCATGATTTACCCCGAGGAGATTTTCCTCCCTGGTAAAACAGTGAAAGCCCTGACCCAGGAGCCATGGAGGAGGTGAAAGTCAGATTTGAGAGCAGGATGTGAGCTSCAGGTAAGAGCTGAGCTTTGCAGGAATGGCTAAAAGGGTGCTGTGAGCTTGCACTGCTCTTTTCACAGGGCATGTATCTGTGGGCTTTTTGAAGCTGCAGCTCTTGAGCCTGAGATTATTTGGGATGCTCAGCTTTCATTAATACAACAAAAGCTGTGAGTTTCCAGCCCTCGTGGTTACAGAGGAAAAACTTGAAAAGAGACCCCGAGAACCAGAAAAACCGTGGTAAAATTAAAAATAGATGGCAATACAGGAGGATTCCCACAGGTATTGCTCGAAAAGAATTCCCTGCCACTGCCTGATCTGTGTGGGGTCACTCAGACCAAGCCACCCCAACCCTGCAAAGCCAAAATGCTGTGCACCAGCACTTTGCCAGACTGCAGAGCACCCATCATCGCTGAAAACACCCAGCTGTGTTTTTAAATGCCTGAAATTCAGCTATGGAGATGGTAGCAACCCCCTCCTAGCCTGTGTTCCTTCTCTGTGGAGTGAGGATAACAGCACTGGCTCATTGTCACAAATCACATCGAGCCCTTTGTGTGAGGTGGAGGGGATGTTTCTCGAAGAACCTCAGGCATTTTTAGAAGCATAAGTCCTGGTGAAAATCAGCCTGCAATTAGTCTTAGATGATTTTTGAAATTATTATTCCTCTGCTGGAGGGTGAGGTCTCATCCCTTACAGGAAATCACTGCTTTCACTCCAAAATGGGAGTTGCAAAGGTTTTCCCAGCTCCTTCCCAGCCCTTCTCCAGGTCCTGGATACCTGGGGCTGGACACACATTTTATGAGTCCAGTGTCCTCATGGGAGTGACCTTTGCTGATGCTGCTGCCTTCTCAGCCAGGAGCTTTCCAAATCACTGCTGCTCTTGGATTTCTGTCCCTTCGTGGATCTGGCTGAGCCCTTTGAGTGGCTTTTAAGTGCCACCTCCCCTGGGACTTGTTAAAGCGCTTTATCAGTGCCCATCTTCCTCTGCAGGGATGACCTTTAACTCATCCCTGCTGTTGCTACCTGACTCAGATCACCTTGGAAGAAAGGTTGCCATGGCGATTTCATATTCAGCTCAGCCAAAAAAACCYAGCTTCTGTATCTTATTAAATGCTGCCTTCTGAGGACCCTGCACATGGAGAGCCAAGGCCAGGGGTTGCTGMATTCACTACAGCAGCAGTTTGGTCACCAGGAGTTTCCCTGCCAGCCAGCCTGGCTGTTCTTTACCCCTTTTGCCAAGCCAAATGGGTTGTTTTGGTTTGTTTTGGTTTTTTTTTTGTTTTTTTTCCAGGTTGGGTTACAAGCTGGGGGTTTGAAGCCATTAGTATTACTATGAAAACACTCCTCTGCAAAATGTCAATCTGCCTTTTCAGGGGGATTTCTCACCGCTCTCATCTAAACTGCGCTGTCAAATGTCAGGAACGGGTGTTTAATGAGGATCAGTTGGAAGCCTTAATTGGATGGGTATTCAATGGGCTTCCTTTTTTTTTTTTTTAGTTGTTGTTTTATCCTTGGGACTGTGTTTTCACAGAGATCCTCGTTAAATTTTAGAAGCTAATCTCCGTTTAAACGACAAGCTTGGGGAACTGAGGTCCTTGGGGGCTGTTGTGGGGTCTCATTGAATTCATGTGGAAGGCAGAGAGAAAACCCATCCAGAATGCTTCTGTGGGAGCATAGGCAGTTCTCTTCCTGCAAAAAAATCAACAGAGAAAACAGTCTAAAGGCATCAGTGTTGTGGAAGAGATGGAGAAAGAGCCCGGGTGCTGTCTCAGGATTCTCTTCTCCACTGAGAATGTGACCACAGAGACACGAGGAAGGGGACCAGCTCACAGACACGTCCTCTGCAYTCATCTCCAGAGGGGTTGGGCCCCCAGCAGCAGGCAGCAAACCCCTGATCCTTTCCAAGGCCAGGAACCTCTCCAAATCTTCATAATCCCATAAAAACAGCCAGAGACAATGTCCTGCAGCCGCCTCTGTGGGCCTCATTAGCTCCCTTCCATCCTGCTGTCACCTCTGTCAGAGGCAACAGGTTCTGCACAAAGTGATTTTAGTGTTTCTGTCACCAAGCACAAAATGCATCGTGCTCTGTCATCTCAGAAATTACAGCTGGAACCCCTCTGAGCCATCCAAAGATTATCCCAGCCCAAATCCAACATCCTCACCCTAACTCCTGGCGTGTGGTCCTGCTCCCAATCCTCTGGCATGTGCCACGTTTCTGGCAGACAGATGTACCTGATGGGGAAACAGCCACTTGGCAGAACCCCACAGCAGCAGGGAAACCCCCCTGCACTTTATTTTCTGTGCAGCACATGCTTCCTGACAGGAAAACCTTTCCCAAAGGGATTTATTTCTCCATGTGAACTCAGCGTCCTGAGCACCTTTACATCAATAATTGTTCTTTGATTTCCCCCCCCCCCCCCCCACCACCACCCCACAAAACAATTTATAACAGATGATCGTTAAAACATCCTGGTTTCCTCTAGTCGTGCTTTTACTGCGTTTTTAATTAAAACCTCGGGAAGACCATAAAAGACACATCACAGATGTGAATGTTTCCATGCCCTGTTTCCTGTTAAACACCCGTAAATACCTGCACACCCTTTCAGCTCCTCCCTGTCCCCTTTGGCCTGTGGCACACCCAGGGGTCCACATTTCTRACAGACCCTTTGCCTTGGAGCCAACTCCTTTTCCAGCACACATGCAACACCTCCCCTCCATCCCTAACTGCCTTTCGTTTAACACATGCAATTACCAAAATTACTCCTTCCAAATATAAACCACAGAATGTTCAGAGCTGCCTGGCTTCTCGGATGGTTTACAGCCAAGAAATTTGTGCCCTCCTGGTCTCTCCTGGGAAGCCCAGGAGGAGGCTGGCACGCTTGTAAATCTGCCCCTTTCATAAAATGCTGAGAAAAGGCGGCGTGAAAGCCGTGCTGGAGGCAGGTGAGACGCACAGGTTACAAATCACAACGCCTGCCCGGTCATTTCCAGCCATTTGTTATGGTGTCTTAAGTCAGCAACCTCAACAACTCCCCTGGTCTCCAGCCAGGAATRAAAGTGCTGAAGGAAATCAGGCCACGGTAATTTCCCCAAACCCCAGAGCTAACATGCATGGCAATTAATTAATTTGGTAGAGAGATGGTTTTTTTTTTCTGCTATGAGCTCTCCCAGGGGCTGCCACAATAGCCCATCTCCTTGGCGGCCATCCCGTGSCTTTAATCATGTGTCCCACACAATTCTGCAGGAAAATTCAGCAGAAACGTTTCTAGCGTGGTGCCTGAAATTCATCCTCTGAGGCCCATCTTTCCAACAGAAATGTGACCTGGAGAAGGGGATGAAATCGTGGTGCTMCCAGGCTGCAGGTGCCTCTTGATTTCAGTGAAAAATCCCACCACACGCTGGCTTCCCCATGCAAGGAACAGCACAGCATGCCAGGCCTTGGAGTCCTTTGGGGCTAATTATTTGTTTGGAAAGAAAAGAAAACATCCAAGTCTGGGACTTGTGGTTAATAAAGAGCTTGTAGGAGCAAAGTTCATTTTCCCTGGAGTTGTTTTAGTCGCAGAAGAACTTCAAGAGCTCTTTCTCCAGCTTCCTTGAATTTGTCATTGAAAGTTGCCTGAATTATGCCTGCAAACATCTTTAAATCTGATCACAGATGGAGCGTAAATGCCATGTTATTGAAGTTGAAGGACACAGCTTACTTTCTGGGGAATAATACATCGGAGGAAACTGATACAGAACTGCTAGGATGATTCTTGTTTTGTTTTCTTTTAACCATGTTTCCTTCAAAGYTTCCATCCACAGCACAATACTTACCCACCCCCGTAACTAATTCATTATTTTACAGCAASTAAAATCAAACAGGAGACAAATGATTGTTGTTTAGTGCCATTAGTTTCAATGGTTTTGCACAATATTTGAGTCATTGGCTCTCGCCTTGCTTTGGAGGGATCCCAAATCTGGATGAATCTACGCGCATTATAAACCATCCATGGGGCCAGGCCAGGCCTGCCTAACAGATGGARGTCCATATGCTTTGGCTCTGCACCCATATGGAGCACTGACATGCAGTCCAGGAATAGAGCATGCCTCTTCTCCTCTTCCTAGCAATCTCCCATCCAAAGTCATTTCCAGACACGAGCTCAGTTAAGCAACTTCATCTGGAAGCGGTGCAGCAGGACACGACAAGACTGATGGTCCAAGCATAATATTTTCCTTGCTCTGTGGTTCCTGCTGAAGCCTGAATTGCAACATTTTCTAGAAAGCAGCGTGTCAGGCTTTCCAGAGCGCTGCTTAAAAACCTCATTACGCTGCTATAATGTGCTTTAACCTTTGCTGCCCGGGTCGTGCGAGAACACCGAGCGCTCCTCGCCGCCGCAGCTTCTCCAGGCAACCAAGCCAGCAAATAGCTGAGGCTATTTCACAATGCCTGGGAGGTTTTGTGTGCTGGAGGCACAGGATTAGTGTCAGATGGGCTGCCACCATCTCAGCACAGGGGGACTCGGATTTTATTGCTGGCAGCGCTCCTCCGGCAGCGCCCATGGGTTTGCTCTGGCCGGGCACTTTGAGAGGGGACAACCCTCCTGGTTGCTTTTTGGTGTTCAAGGACAGTATTCTTTCCTAATCCATGCTCAGACTGTGCTTTTCTCATGGATACAACACAGCAGATACAGCTCACTTTCTGTTTGAGCATGTGAGCAGTAAATTCAGTGCAGTAAATTCAGTGCAGTAAATTCAGAGCAGTAAATTCAGACTGCACTGTGCAATCCTCAAAGAGTTTGGAACCTCCTTTAGGACAACATCTCCCCAACTATCCCTGGTGCATGTCCTCCTCCTGCCTCTGCCTTCCTTGGGGGGTTACAGATGGCTGAAGATTCCTTCATTTACCAAGCAGGGGMTATTTCCAGCCATGCTGTCACTTCAGGCTCAAAATCTCGGCTCGTGCACGAGGTCATGGCAGTGGGAAGGGTCAGTGAGCTGATCCTGGCTCTTGTGGAGACGCTGGATATTTGCTTGGAGATGATGTGAAACAGCCAAARGCATCAGCCTTCAGCTGGGCTGTGRAGGRRTCCATCCTGTGATGGCTTTGCTCRTGCATTGGGTTAGATTTGCTGAGCAGGAGTTCATCAAACAGGAGCTATTCCAGCTGCAAAAAGGAGCTTCTTGCTGCTAATACTGGGAGAGAACTCCATCCTCTTGGGTGGGAGATGATTTTTTTATCATTCAAGCCTCTGTGCAAGGCCTTTCTCAGTAATTTATTTGCATACAGGGGTGATGTGCAACCATCTGGGGGGTCAGAAATGAGACATGGAGTCCATTCCCTGCTGCTGGTGGCCTCTCCAGCCTGGAGCTCGAGCTGGGAGTGGCGTGGTGCCCACACCGAGGAGATGACCAAATGTGGAATATGGACATCTGTGTGAACGTGAGCTGTTCTCACAGAGAAAAACATTATTAAGTGACAGTGAAGAAGAGGAAGGCTAGGAAGTGTTTGATGCGATTAAAAGGACCCCAAAATGAAATTCTGCTGTGTGGTGCTGAGGATAATAACATTTAGAGATGAAAATATGTCCTAATAGCGTTCATAAATATGAGAAAACTAAAAATGAAAGCAACCAAAACACCAAAAGAGCTGAAAAATGTATTGAAAACAAAGCATTACATTAGAGACCATGGGTATGTGCCTGGTTTTATCTCCTGACGTTGAGGAGCACTCTGGAGGAAACCAAACCACTTCCCTGCCATCCCCTGTGGGTCTCTCCAAGCTTTAAGCTTTAATCTCCATAGTTTTAAGCCTCTCTAGCATGAAATTGGATTGTTTAAATTTTGAAAAAGAATGGTGGATAAAAAAACAATATCTATGTCATGATTTGTAGATGATGCAACCTTTTTGAGACTATTTYGCACAAAATTAAAAATGCATTTGTATTGGGATCAACTGAAATAATTTGTATAATTTAAGTGAGACTGACTGAAGTGGTCAGTGTTACTCCCAAGAAGTAACCAAAATGCAATGTAAAAATGCAAACAACTTTCATTACACCTTGAATACAAAATATTATGTCTTTCTGGTCTGCAAGACTGGCGTCTCAAAAAAATAAAAAATCAGTTTTTTCACAGGACTAAAAAAACCCCCTCAGGCAGCTTGAAAAGAAATTAAAAGGTAATTAGAATCCCAGTGACTATTTGCACTTTGCTCACTAATTATCTGGGCTGTGACTGCAGCAGAGGTTTGGTTATTGACCTGGCTGAYGGAGAGTTTGGGGGAAGGTGACTGTCCCTCCTCCAGTCCTCTCCTGTGGCACTGGGAGGGAAGTGGAGCCCCTGGGTGAGGGGCTGGGGGCACCTTGGGTTTGGGATTTCAACCCAAATCACCCGAGTCAGSTTTAAACAAGGCAGTGCAGGCATTAATTACAAAGGATCTTGGCAGGGGAGCCTGTGGATCTTCAGTTTGACCAGGGGAGATGTGCTCGGTGCCAGGGCCAGATATGGGCAGGATCTCCCCCAGGAGAACAGCAGCCATGTCAAAATATAAATATAAATATAAATATAAATATAAATATAAATATAAATATAAATATAAATATAAATATAAATATAAATATAAATATAAATATAAATATAAATACATAAATTAAAAAAAATAAATCTGCCAAAGCTGCAGCAGGCTCCAAGGATAGGGTGTAACCCAACAAACCATGGTTAAAATGAAAAGCCATTCACACAGCTGGGCATATCATCGTGGTGTGGGCACCAGGAAACACACACAGTCCATATCACCGAGCTGCTGCACAGGGAAAATGCCCCAGGAGGAGAACACTGTTTGGCCAGAAGCACCTTTTAGACACTGCCCCAAAAAGCCACACTGGGAAACAGCCCCGAACTCTGGGTTTAGGCAGGTGGAGGCTCAAGTTTACCTCTGTTTTGCCTAAGTTTAAGTCACTTGTTCCCTTCCAGAGGCCTTTTGGCACAAAAGTGCCTAACCCATGGGAGGGAGCTCCGCATCCCAGAGCCACCAGCACCACCAGTTTGGACTGCTCTTCTGGATGGGATGGAGGAGGGAAGAGCAAGGGGAGCCGCTGCTGCCATTTGGGGCAGTTACCCACGCTCATGGTGCAACAGAGCACCTGCATCTCTGCCTAAGTAGCATCAATGCTCTCTTTTGTTTCCCTCTTGATGACAGAAGAGCCTTAATTGGGCATGAAGAAATCCATCAAGCAGCAGCCTGGTGCAGCCGCGGGGTCCCCACAGCATCTGGCAGCTGCTGTGCTGCTCCATGGCTGGCGGCTGCCCCAAAATAGCCCAAAATCATCCACTCACCCCAAGCCCTGCTGCAGGAGGTGAATCTGAATCTCTGCTCCTGCTGCTCATGAGCAGCACAAAGGCTTTAAACTCGCCAAGGCTTGGTGGAGCCAGGTCCCAGCTATTTGCTGGTAACTGAGTTGATAAATTGTGTTTCCAACCTGAGGAGCTGCTCAGAGAGCCAGACCAGAGGGCTTGACACAACCCACTAAAGCAAGGGGAAAATTCCAGTTGTTTTTGTGCATATAAGCACAGCAGAGAGCAGCCTGCATGGCAGCAAGGTGAAATGGGAGCTCAGCCGGGGATTTCAATAGCTGCAGGGTCTTGCTCATGGTTTAATGCATTTTTACAACAGGGGTGAACAGGACCCATTCTGGGAACAGAAACATCATCAGCAATTTCATCCCCCTGAATAATTTGCTTGTAACTTGCCTGTGCTTTGATGCAGCAGCTGCTTCAAGGGCACCAGGAAAAAAAAAAAAAACCCTTCTCCCATGCCCTTTCCACCCCTCAGCACAYTCCTGCTGTGCTGCTGCAGCTTCAGCTCAATAATCTCTGTGGGCACAGCGAGGACCTGCTGATGGCTMTGGGTGTCCCCCCAAGGTGGGCAAACCCAGCCTTCCCCTTTCCTTCACCAGCAAAGGGGGTTCCAGGGTCCCCCCATTTCATCCCATGGCATTTCATGGCCTTGCCTCCCCTCTCACCCTTGTGCTCGATGAAAACAAACACAGAATAAAAAATAAAACCCCTGCACATTCATTTAGTTTCCTCTATTTTTATTGAAAAAGAAGGTTTGCTAACAGCAATCAGTACCATGRCCCAGACCCCTTTGATACAATAATTGGCTTTAGCAGTCCCTGCAGCTCCACCCCTGTGCTGGGGACAAACCTGGAATTATCTGGCTTTAAGAACCACTCCTGAATCACGGGATGCTCCTTGGGATTGCAGATTACTTCCACCCTACAATTTTACAATTTTACTCTCTGTCCCAGCTTAAGCTGAGGTTTGCAGCCAGGTTTAGCTTTATTGTAAAACTAAAGTAAAGTAAAAATAAAATTAAAAAAAAAAGGGCACCAGGTTTAAAAAAAAAAATTAAGACATGAAAAATAATTTCCTGGTGCTGGAAAGAAACATCCCCTCAGTGGCAGATTAGCCCACATTTATCCACTATAATGTTGCTTATACCTTAATATTAGCCATCTTCATCTGACACTAATTAGCAGGCTGGAGGCTCCTATGGGTACAGTAGCTTCTGCAGCCCRAAACATGAAAGTGAGCTCTTCCTTTTACCACTTGAAGCACACAGCTTTTAAAGAGACAATGTCAAGTATTTCAGCCCCAAACTGTACACTTTTTAACTTAAAAAAACACAGCAGCAGGAGGAGGCCCAAAGGTTGTGACACCCAGCCTTGGCAGCAGTGAAGGGCACGCCTGAGGTCTGCCTGTGCAGTGTTATTTATTCTCCCACAAATTATACCCAAACAGCCCTGGCTGAACCCTGGACTCACCTGCATTCTGGCACTGAGTGCTAATTAGGAGACAAACAGAACTGGCTACAGAGGCAGAAAATGAAACAGAATCATCAGATCAATCYAGTCGCTTCCCTCAAAACCCCCGAAAATCAGAGAAGAGCAAATGTGGTTATAAAAAATTCTTTATATTTTGGCTTCTGTCTGGGAGAAAAAGAAAAAAAAGGAAAAGGAAAAGATTATTTCTATGATGTTCATCACTAGGCAAGCATCCCGTCAAGATCCATCTGACATCCTATTTAACTGTTGAGAGATAATTAGGGCTTGAAAGCACTGACAGAGCGGGACTCCAGGAATTCAGCACTGTGTGCTGGCTCTTCAGGGAGAAACTGAAAATAAATTATTTAGACTTGAAAAAGTCCCTTGAAGTCCTGTGGTCTTTCTGCTTGGCTGGGTCTAGACCTACCACCCATATTTTGGCAGCTGTTTTTGGAGGGGGAGGGAAGGCAGGCTGCTTAGCGGGTAGCAGTTGGGAATCAGAGGAATTAGAGCTGGATGTATTCATGGTTTTCACGAGCCCTGACAGATGTTGAGTGCCTTTGTGGCACAGTGAGACACTCAGCACTAATGGTGCTGGTTTGTGGCAGCAAACCTCTTTCCTGCCACGTTCCAGCACCTCTGCTCCTTCCCACACTGCTCCTTAGAAAAGGAAGGAAATTTCCGTTCAGCATCCTCCTCACTGTCCCCTACTGTCAGTGCCGATGCTCTCGTACTCTGGAAACCCTCAGATGTGTGAGTGTCACAGCTCTGCTCCCTGSCACCTCCTGGAGATGCAGCTGCAGCCCCGAGGCTTCTCCTGCCCCGCTCTGCCCAGCCTGATGCTCCATGCTGGATGGATCTGGGTGCCAGTCCCTGCGGACAGCGCCGAGCTCCTGCTCGGTGTCACAGGCAGCCCCTGGGCCACGAGAGCCGCCAACAAACCTTCCCTGCCCACCCACCCTACCCCTGCCCCTGCCCCTTCCCCTCCCCGCCACGAGCACGGGGCCAAGGACGCGCCTCGCTGCCGGCGCCCTTGGCCAAACAAACTAACTACCGACCTCGGACCAGTCACGACAAACGGCTCACGGTTACCCATCCCCTAACACAACCAAGGCCACCTTCYGGGTGTAAGGCAAACACCCCCGAGTCCAGCAAGCCCCACAGCAAGAGGACTTGCCTGGGCCAGCCTTGCCAGATGCCCCCGCAGCTCTCCTGCCCGTCCCTTGGTGAACACCGAACAGTTATAATACTCAGGTCAATATATATAGGTACCACGTAGATATATTTGTGTCGCTGTCCTGCGCGTTAACAAAGACAACCAACCCCACCAGGCACCACTCGTCCTTTCTGCCCCCTGCCCTTCCTCCCGTGGCTGTGCAGGAACATGCCCAGGGACCACCCTACGTGGCCCCATCRCACTCCCCCACAGTCAGCTTCAAGGCTCCTTGCTGGTGCAGCGTCTTTAAGGCTTTGAACTCCAAGGGCATGGTGTGCGGGCTGGCCTGCGAGGTGTAGCCGTACTTGAGGCTGTCGTAGTAGTGGTACTTGACCGGGTTCTGGTTCTGGTCCAGGGGAAAGGGCCAGAAGCCGTAGAGATAGATCTGGTTGCAGAAGCGGGTGGCCAGGGTGTACATGAGGAGGCCGGTGGTGGGGCGCTTGATGTGCACCTTGTTGGTCAGCCAGTACCTGCAAAGGGACAGCGCAGCCCGTTACTCACTGCACACCGCGCTCGCGTCCCGCACGCTCCCTCTCTCCAGCCTGAGATGTGTTGGGATTCAAAGTGAGAGGTTTCTGCCTAGCAGAGGTYTCCATGCCAAGAAAAAGCCTCTCTAGGGACTGCATCCTCCTGCTCTCTGTCTGCTGGGCACATCCCACTTGTTGCCATGGCACTGAAGCATCTCATGCCTCGACAATCCTTTATGAAAAACAAATTGCTCGCAACAGCGGCCTTCGGTACTTCAGCCTACAATTATCTTCCAATCAACCCCGGAGATCAATACCACAGACCAAACCAGCCACGTGTCAAGTAGACTCCAACAACCCCTCGAAGCAGACACAGTCAAACACATGCTGATGACTTTCATTGATGAATGAAGATTTTTACTCYGACAGCAAACACGATAGGGCTGGAAAAACATTTGCCTTGGAACAAAGGGTCACCAGGCTGAAAGAGCTCAAATGCACCGCTGAGTTCCCATTACACCCACTGCTGCTGTGATCCTGGCCCAAGATGCATCACCACAGTTGGCAGCACGAGTCCATCAGACACACAATGTGGCACATTGCAATCTATAATGTGAGATATGGAGGTCAGCTGTGCTCGCTGTGGGGAGCACGTTAGCTTTTATGAGGGATGGCAAAAAGAACAGGGGAAGGATGCAGTGATGCAGCAGCAGAAACGGTATCAGCCCTAGGTATTTCGRGCTGCTGATAAAAGTTATTGCAGCACCAACAGCTTGTAAGATGTTTCCAGCGCTCAGTATTTATTGCAAAGGAAACTTATCTGGCTCGCTCAGCAGGAAAACGCTGTCAGAGCAGCAAAATGAAAAAGCAAAAGGTTTGAGGAGCTAGAAATGTCCCCATCAGGCACACTCCCTCCTCCCCCAGCAGGTCTGGTGCCAGCACTGCCCCAGAGCAGGCAGGCAGGTGCAGGAAGCACGTTTTGAGCTGTGCTGCAGCCTCTCTGAGCCCTTGAATTAATTTTAACAGATATTTCCAAGGGCCTGAGCTCAGGTGAGTGACTGGCAGCACTTTGGCTAATGGGTACGAGGAAGCAGAGCAGAGCATGTGGCATTTCTGTGCTCTCACCAGACATCTGGGATCCTGAGCCTGGTCCTGCTGTGGCACTGGAGCCCCTGGAAGTGTCTTGCTACTCATTCGCACTTTCTGCTGGGCTCCTGAGGGTCTGGTGCTCAGACAGCAGGAACCCTTGGGAGAGCTGAGCCTTAATCCTGTAAATTAGCTTTTCAAGAAAGCCATTAAAATTTAGCAACCAAGGCACAAAACGTGCTTGCTTGTTCTCAGCTAGATAAGAGAAAAAAATTGACTTTTCTGGGGAATCCAATTCTGGAAGCAGAGTGACCACCTTGGCATATGCAGGAAGGGCACAGGGATAGTTTGAGTGCCACACCCAGGGGTGTTCAAGCACATGGGGCTTTAGAAAAGGATGAATATGATATTTTGGGAAGGAGGTCTTTGCCTGGCTCATGCTGGCATCCAGCATGAAAAAGGAGCAAGAAACTGGGGGAAAACCAGCATTTAAGTGGCACAGGATCAGCATTTTCTGGGCTGTGGGGACCCAGCAGAGCTCACTGCAGTGCCACGGAAACCTGCTCCCACAGGTAGCCATAAAGCAGCCTCCTTGATGAGTTTATGGGTAAGCACATTAGACCCCCTGTGTGCAGAGGGAAATGGGAGATTATCACAACCACTTAACACTGTGATTTAGGGTATCCTCATGCAGCAGGGAAGCCGCCTGGGAAGAACTGTCAAGCCRTATTAACCAGCTGGCTTTGGGGGAGGACAAATGTCTGCGTTTGTCCTGCAGCTGCTTTAGTCTTAAAACTCTCCTTTTTATCAATTCACCAGATGGAGCACACAGAAAAACACTGGTGACCTTTTGCCCTCCCGAAATATTAACTTTGGTGTTTTGTTGAGAGGCTGTAAAAGCTCTSTGAACGTCCAAGGACGCTGACAGCATGATGAAGTGACTCTTGCACACAGGCACAGGACATTCATGTGAGCAGCACTTTCATGCATATTAACAATGAGCAAAGTGAYCTGGGTCAGGCACTGAAGCACCCCACAGACACACAAACCAGCACACAGAAAACCTTACTGAGAGCAACAGGTGTGCACAACCCACCACCCAAAACAGCCCTAGCAAACCATCCCCCTCAGCACACGCAGCTAGAGAGCACTCACTTGGTAATACTGAGGCAGGGAACACTGACAATTCATTGTTTTATAATGAAAATTAACACCTGGCTCTTTTGTTTGTGCTTCCCTCTGTTGCAGGCAGGCTGTTGCAAAAGCCTTGCTCATGCAGAATTACAAATTCTCGACGCAGCTTAGAGAGGGGGTGATAGACTCCAGGCTGCCCCAACCACCCTCAGATATAACACAACACATAATGCCCAATCCATAACACAGCCCATGCCACAGCTCCTGCAATTCATTTCCTGGAAAGTGGGGATGGGGAATCCTCTYGTGAGGTCTGGGAAATATTTTTTAATGATTGGTTTGTGATGAGAGTGCTGGAGCTATGCAAGATCTTCCTCTTATCTCTCCCACCACTGTCCAGTTGAGACAGCAACCACAATCCTGGTGCARGAGAGAACAGCTGGGGATGGAAATAAAACCTAATTAATTCTGTAAATCCAAATGAGGTTGTCTGGGCGCACATGGGATGCTGTGTCAACAGCGCACCTTTAATATGCGAGGTCCAGGATTTTAATTAGGAGGAAAGATAATCTCGAAGCAGGCAGTAATTATTTTTCGAATTGGCTACACCAATCACCGTAACTATTAACTGCAACATTTTATGGAAAGAGACAGCAATTAAAGGAGAAGAGCAAAGAGCAGTCCTGAAGCCCAGTACCTCTGTTCTCAGAGCTGTTCTCCCAGCAAGGACCTCCTTCAGAAGGTGGTACTGAGTGTGTAAATAAACCCTCAGGGGTGGGTGCAGCTCCTGAGATGGGTGGGAGCRGGACGTGGCTCAGAACAGGGACCATGATGCTGTCAGGGAGAAATTGCCTGAGACAGCTCCGGTTTCAGATCATGATAGTGACAGATGGAAAATGCCATCAGATCTTCAAGGCCATCTTTTGTAAGGAGGCAGCCTAGACACAAACCCTAACACCTTCCTGAACTGAGATTTAAGAAGAGCAGCTCAGAGAGTCTCATCCTACAGCTGGTGGGTGGTTCTGGCTGTTCCTCATCTCCTGATCATCAACTGGAGATGATGAGCAGTCTCCCAAGCAGAACTGTTGCTAGGTGCCTGACCATCAGGGCATGCCACAGGAACACAAATGCTGTTTTGGGACCTTGAAGCCCAGTGGGAATCCTCCAGGAGACAACACTCTGTCCCTAGCAGGTCACAGCTATCCCAAGCCAGGGAAGCTGGCTCCCCACTGGACACCTGGGCACGTGCCCCACACACTGACAGCACTGATCCCACCCCAGCATCACTGATTTGGGGAGCAGACCTGGCCTGGATTTGGGCTGGAATGCTGGGTGCAAAGCTCCTCCCTACAGGCAGCATTCAAGGACTGCTGGAGAGGGCAGGGTCCTGCTCTCTGACTCCCAACCACCTCCTGACAGGCCTAAGAAAAACCTGAAACAACTCCTACTCTGCCAGGTAAGGGTTAACACACAGAATAAAATTAACAAAAAAATCCATTGCCCTGATGAAATRAATAAAAGACTTAGGTCAATGAAGAAATCAAATTTCAGCACTATCAGCTGCGTTATTTCGTGATACAAATCGGAATAGCTGAAATAATGCAATTCCAGACTCTTTTAAAAGAGCTAATTCATAAAAGTGTGATATAAACACAAGCTGTTGTGGAGGTGCTAGTCCTTGACTGGCAGCAGTGGATTATCAGTCTGCCACACAYATCCTGCTCCCAGTAACGCCCAGGAAAAATCAGAAAAAACACAAATCAGAGCCAGTGGCCCAACTGACACTGGCGCAGGTGGGGACAGGACCTGCTGGTGCTGGCAGGGCACAGAACATATCCCAGAGCTGGGTGGCTGGAGATGAACTACTGGAGCCCAGAGAGCAACTGCTATTCCCCCTTTTCAGCTTCTTCCAGCCCTTTTCTGTTCAGGTATCAAGTCTCTCCTCTGTCAGCTCCACCAGAAGAGCAAGAGCCACATACAATGATGAGAGCTGTACGGACAAGTGGAAGTGGGTATGTCCCCTTCCAGAAGCTAACACAGATTCCAGAAACTGGATCTGGTGTCAGGAAGGCTTTATCCACAGGCTGGGCAAAGCCAAACACCAAACCCAGCCTCCTGGTCCAGACTGGATCCATACTGTGTGGCCAGACTCCGGTTCTGAGCCACAGATAAACAACTCTCTTCTCCTCCASGTCTTGAGCTCTGAAGTGCCCTTTCAAACACACATGGTACTCAACACCCTCAAGTTATAGCATTTTCAAAGAGACAGAAAAGGAAAATAATTGAGAATAACCTTACTTCTCTCACCTTTCCTTTCTGTGCCTTTCACTTCTTTTGATAAAGACTAAATCTTACGGATTAACAGAAACAACTTAATTCTCTTGGGCCCCTGTGCAGACACCACAGCTCGGGTTCAATGTGCCTCAAGTGCAGAAGGGGTGAGGATAATGGCTCACACAAGGATTTTTTGTCAGGATATCCACTGATCTAACCCACACACGGCTTTATGGGGTATTCACAGTTCACATCCCACTCCAGTCACACACTTGTGAATGGCTGTTTTCTTTCCCTACACCCTTTGGACATCTTTATCCCTCACCTGAGTGCAGRACCACAATCCTTAAGCCATTTAATATTCAGGGGAAGGGCTTTAAGGCACAAGACYCCATGGCAGGTATTTCAGAGGAGCCCCTGTAAGCATGAAACACCACAAGGGAGGAAGCACAAGCAGCTGGTTTAGAAAACCCACAAGTGGGTGATGCTGGCCAGACACYGGCGGATACAGCAGAACTGATTTCAAGACAGAGGAAAGCTGAGTGGGGAGGGCTGGGAAAAGGAAAAGCAGGAGCTTAGGCTGGAGGAGCTTAGGTTAGAGGAAAGGTGAGGCTGCAGAGGGATGGAAAAGAGTGCAGTCAAAGCAATGGGTCAGCAGAATCCTCTGCACACAGCTCCTGTGTGGCTGCAGGTATGGCAAAGGCTGTTGGAAGGGGTGTGGCGTAATGGGGACAAAGGCGAGGAGGGAGCAGGCGAGGGTTTCCACCACAAAGGTGGCTGACAGGAAAGGCATCGTGCTCTGAAAACCCAGCCAAGGCTCAGCCCCTGTTTGGGGGTGAGGACCCAGGCAGACAGACATCCAAGGCACAGATGAAAGCACCTTGTGGCCTGTCAGGCTGCAGTTCTGTGTGCACGTGGTGCCCTGGACCCTGGGCAAGGCGATCGCTGTCCCGAGGAGYGCACGCCAGCTGTCACAGCTATTTGGATGTTGAACCTAACACGAGACCAAGCCAAGGAGCTGGAAGCTTTATTGATTTTTAATTTTGGTTTTCTTTCAAGGAGCATTTAACAAAATCTCACAGGATTGGAATTGGTTACTGCCAAGAGATCCTCGTGATGGACACAGTGAGAAATGCTACAGCAGATCAGACAGAGCAAGCTGTGTCTGTGAATTCGCTGCAAGGAGTGACAGACAAACCTCCAGACACAATTAATTTTCCCTCTCTACCTGCATTTCATGTTATTTCTCTCACAAAAGCTGCTTGGCAATAGGGATTACGAGGCTTTTTGGAGACACTAACAGATGACTTATAAGGGGCTTGCTTGCTCCCCAGCCAGGTGAGGAGCACGGRGCTCGCCAGATGAGACATTTTACAGAACCACTGCAAAGTGAGGCACGCACAGCCCCTGAAACACAGAGCACTGTCCCCAGGAGCTGGCTCCCTGCCACCAAACTGCTCCCCTCTTCAGCCCAGGGGGTTGAAGGAGCTCCTCCATCGGAATGCTGAAGGCTGTCTGCCCTCCTGGTGTGAGCTGAACCGTGAGAGAAGAGCCTCCGTCCTATTGCACCRATTATCCGGAATGAACAACACAAAAAGCTATCAGCAAACATTTAAGGCACCCTCGCAGCAAGAAAGGTGAGGTCTCAAATGATGCTGTTAAGGACAACAAAACCAAATGCTTTTTACTTATCTCAGCAATGCACACTCTACAAACGCCCCGAAATGCACTGAAAATTATAGGAAAAATGCTCAATTGCCACTAAAATGTGTTTKGGTTTGAGCGAAAGCAGAGCAGGACAATAAATACCGTGGTTCAAGGAGGAGTCAAGGGCTCACAAGTATGTTTTGCTGGTAGTGGAGGAAGAAAAGGCAAGGCTTTTGTGGCGAAATTAAAGTTGGCTGAGATGTCAGCCTTTGTAGCAAGTGCTATTCCTTCGGGGGGAAAAAAAAAAAGAGTGCCTTGGCTGAAAAACTTGTCCCATTTCTCATTTCTTTGTGATTTCTGAATCAACTCAGGATAGAAGATAAAGGGTAGTTTTATCCAGAAAGGGAGAAGATGGGACATCTCTGCAAAGGCAGCCCACTGCAGCACACAAGGCTTTGTGGATTATYGATTCTCTGCTGCACACCACACGCCACAAAATGTATTTGTTTCACAAATCTCACATCTGTCAAACAACAGTGTAGTGCTGTAAACCAGCACAGTCCACAGAGAGAGCTGAGACAGAGGATTTTGTTGAAGATTGTATTCCTCATAAGCAAAAGTATGAGATGGCCATAGGAATTGCACAGTGAAACAGAACATGAATAAATAAGCTCCTCATGATTCTGATCAGTTTGACCTCAGGAAGGACTCCTTCACCCCAAACCTCATCATATCAATTACCCTGAGCAGATGGTCAAGACAAACCTATTGGTACCTGGGACACTTCCCACAGAGCACCAAGAGCATCAGCCACCTCCCTCAGCTGTGCCCAGCTCRTTCAGCTCTGCCTGAACCACTCCTACATCCACTCAAGCCCAAACCTGAGGAGGCTGCACCAAGGAAAGGGTTAACCCTGGCTCCAGCCTTCCCCCAGAACCTTTGCCCCCCAGCCCTGGGTGATCTCTCTGTGAGCTCCTGGGCCAGGCCCCAGCACACTGGGTCAGTGTTGAAGTGCTCCCATCAGTTCTGCCTTTCTGAGAGGGCTGCAGTTGTCATTAGATTAATTGCGAATCAGTAGGCATCCTTATTTTCCTGCTGATAAGTGTGAGAGCAGGAGGGCAGGTCAGGCAGCAGCTCCTTGCCTTGGAGGGCAATCCCTGACAAGGATTAGCACGAGGTTATAATTGAATTAGTGCTGCCCTGTGCTGCCAGGAGCCACCTTCTCATTACCCCCAGCACGGTGCCAGGATCCTGTCCAGCCCAAAGGTCTTGGCTGTATTTCCAAGCAGGACCTTGGAGTTTGCCATCAGCATCGACCACTGTCCAACCACGTGATGGTGCCACATCCATCCCCAACACCACCAGCTCCCTTCCCTTGCTCAGTCTGACTGGCTGCATCCCTCAGAGCTCCAGGAGGTTTGGAGAAGCCCAAACACACATTCCTTACATAGAACCCCAATAAATTCCATAGTACAAAAATGTGCATGTGCAAAAGGAAGACGCCGTTCCAAGCCATAAAGGAGAGCAGTGTCCCTACTCCATGCACGAGACAGTGCTGAACCCTTGGGCTTCTCCCAAAATTCCTGCATCTCCTCCAGCCAGGCAGGTCCTGCCAGCCACAGGTGGTGGCTTCWGCACTGGAGCTGCACAGGGACAGTCAGCCCAGGTGGACTGCAGGGCTGTGGCATGGGAAGGCCAGGAGGATGCTGTGAGTTGGAAGATAAGCTTCAGCAGCTGAGCTGGTGGAGGCATCCTCCTCTCCTGTGGGAAAGTGATGCCTAACCCTTGCCAACTCCTCTGCAAAGCTTCCTATGGGAAGTTTCTGGCACTGGGAATGGTTGCCAGCACAGGATTAGCAGCCTGTTGATTTAAAGGGCTTATTACAGGAGCTTAATTCTATTTTGACAGATGAAAGTAAGTCAATTACAGCTAGAAATAGCTCCGAATTTGGGTTGTGGGGTTTTTTTCCTTCCTGTTTTCCTTTCCTGTGAGTTGTGGTGTCATTTCCTTCCCTTCTTTACCTCAAAGCCAGTGTTTTCTGTAAGAGCCTACCCCACCCCCAAACCATTTACATGAAAGGTTCACTCCTGGGGCTCTCTTTGTTTTACAACCTCCTCATCCCCACCACACCTGTGTCTCCTGTACACCTRAAGATGAAAGCAGAGAACAGAAGGACCTCTTCCTTGCCTCACAGTACACCCATTCACCACCACGTGGCTCTTTTTACCTGATCAGGACCAGACCATGCCACTCAGGCTGGCACACGAGCTCCCTGCCTTGAGAACCTGAGTGAGACTCACATGTGTCACTCAAGCACACGGTGACAAAACTCACTGCTCACTCAGCGCACACATTTCTGCAAGAAAAGCCCTACCCACAGGCTGGGGAATTATGGTGGTGGTGACACCCCAGCAAAGCACTGGAAAACAGAGGCTTGGATCTTGCTAAAGCCCTCACACTCAAAGAGCAGAGCGGGGAGCCCCTGCTCACAAGGTGCTCCTCAGTTCTTATCTGGGAACCATCCACCACCCCATCCTCACTGTCTGCAGAAAGAAACAGCCCAAACCCATGGATCACTCTCCAGCCCTGTTTTCCTTGGGCACAAACCCATGAATGGCTCTCCAGCCCTGTTTTCCTCCAGCACAAACCCAAAGATCACTCTCCAGCCCTGTTTTCCT
>NW_026623290.1:230243-249611 GCF_030028575.1 Malurus melanocephalus
TCCCCAGCTCAGGAATGCTGGCTGGGAGCACAGCAGAAAGGCTCTCACCCTCGGACAGCRTGCAGCAGGCGCAGAGAGGGGTAGGCAGTCCTGACGTTGATGTGGTGCTTGAGGATGAGCTCGTTCACCCACTCCACACGCTCCTTGCCCCCCTTGGCCATGAAGGCYGGGATCCAGAGGATGCTGCCGTTGAGGCTGTGCAGGCGCTGCAGCAGCTTCTCCCTCCAGGTCTCGTTGACCAGGTCCTCGAAGGCGCGCTGGATCACCGAGGGGTTCATGGTCACCAGGTCTGTCTTCATGCCCACGTCCTGAGAGTACTCCTGCACGGGGGCCARGTTGCACCTGCGAGGGAAAACACCCAACAGGCATGGTCAGTGGGGTGAGAGAGGGCAGGGACAGGCACCAGGGGTGTGATKTCACCAGACAGGGCTGGTGACAACGTGACAATGTGCCCGTTTGCCCTCGCTTTTGGGAGGAAGAAGAGTGGAAATGATTCTCTCCAATAAATGAGTGCTGATGAGCCATCTCCATGTCAGGCCAYCATCCCTCAGCATGATGGCACGTGCTCATGTGTCCCTCAGGGACAATGACAATGTCAGCCACAACTGTGGTATCTGCTGGGTGGTTTGTAGGGAGCGGTGGCTCTTCTGGTGCTGCTTAAAAATAGTACCAGTAACAAAGCTCCAGCCTTTGCTCCCACAGCAGATTTGAGACAAAACAGCTTTTCCCACTCAAGGAAAGTGCTTGCCTCTTATTTCCAGCCCTGCTGGAATAACATTATCCCAAATGCCTTTTCTCCTCCTGGTGAGTCTCTACAAACAGCAGACCTGTGGCACTGGTGACGATGACACCGGAGGAAGGGATGCCAGGACACGGCTTCCACAGGGCCTGGCTATCTGGAGGCTGTGACCTAGTGCCACCTCTCAGGTTGTGCACGTGGACATGAGCCATGTGCCACGAGCTCCTGTGTCACATCATCATGAGAGCTGTGGGACAAACTGCCAACAGATCACCCTTTTTTTACATGGTTTTTCTACAGTTCCTTGGGGGGGAATCTGTCTGTGCCACGCACATGGCACAGGGCAAATGGCACTGGGAACCAGCTGATGGGGGATACAGAGAGATGCTCCCCCAGCATCATAAAAACCAGAGGGTGCCCATGTGTTTGCACACTGAGGGCTCCGCTGTGGTGTTTGACAGAGAAGTTACAGTATTTAATGAGCAGGAATTGCATCCTAACCATCTGCCTCGATAATCAGCTATTATTACTGTTTCCCCTGCTTTACAGATGGGGAAACTAAGGGAATTGTGGAAAGAAAATCCAGCTCCTGGCATGGGGGCCCTTTGATTGACTCGTCATGGGAGTGAATTCACTGAAAATAAACACTGGACCTGTATCCTGATACAGGCCCAATCCCTGGTCCCTGCCAACCCTGCTGAAAAGGCTGCCTGGATGGAGCAAACCTTCTGCAGGAAGATGCAGGTTCCAGCAGTGGCTCAGACAACCTACAGTGGGCAGTGTGTCTGTGCCAGACYTGCACTGGCACACAGCTGGGGAGAAGTCACTCAAAATCCTCATCCTCACATCCAGGAAAGCTTTTCTCCTGCAATGTTGCTGCCTGACACGAATGCCCCTCACTAAACTTCACCAGAACCACAATCAGCAGCTTTCCCCTCTGCTCGCTTGGGTTCCAGTTAAGRATAATGCTCTATCCCCTGTGGCCAGGCTGGGGCTGCCAGCAGCCAGGCAGCTGGAGCAGCAGTGTTTGAGTGGGGGACAGAGGTGACATTATCCTCATTCCCACGTCACGCCAGCACCGCCTCTGTGAGCTGCTGATGGATTGGGCTGTCCTCTTAATAGACTCACCAGAAAACAATGTCTGTGTGTACATAAATCATCTGTGGATTCCACAGCCTCTCGACTAACGGGAGCACGGGGCTGGGAAGGCAGGAGCTCCTCCTTTCCRCTTCAGACACCTTCAGCAGTGAATTTGATGTTCCCAGTGGGGCTMAGGATGTGCTGCTGCAGCTCTCTGGGACAGTGCAGCTGCAGGGACAGCAGCACTGGGGACACAGCGGAAGGTCAGATCTGGGCACACACAAGTGTGGAGCCAGGGCATGGTGGGGTGCCAGGGCATGGTGTGGTTCACCTTGTTCTCTAGGGCAGAAGGGATTTGGGGAAGCACAGGGTTTGTGAGAGCCCATGATAGGGTTTGTTTGCAAGAGGGCAAATGTGGGGGAAGAGGAGGGAGCACGCTGGAGGGTTAACGGTGCACCATGAGAAGGGATGAGGTGCACGTGCAACAACACTGGAGAGCACCTGCAGATGGGTTGCAGCAGGAAACTTGCATCAGTGAGCTCTRTGCGTGCACGTGGGGCTCTGAGGCTGTGCTGCTCTAGCTAACCAGGATTCAGCCCCTTGCACTGCTCCACAGGCCCCCAGAGGATGGTTCCCCCCGTTAGGAGACAGCCCCCTACCTTATGACGAAGCTGTGAGCGTCGATCTCGGGGCCGCAGCCGCTGCTGAGCAGGACCCCCGAGTTGCCCACGATGGCACAGGTGGGGAACTGCTTGCCCTTGAGGGGAGAGGTGCGGGGCAGCAGCTCGTACAGGTTCTGCGAGACGTTCATGGTGCTGTCCCTGTCAAACACGTAGTGGATGATGTCCCCCGGCTTCAGCGTCCCCTTCAGCACCGAAATGTCCTTCTCTGCATCCAGGAACTTCAAGATCTGCTTCCTGAGGAGRGGAAGAAAACAGCCCTATCAGGTGAGGCGCAGAGATAGCTTGGGTCAGACATAAGATGATCTCTTGCTTCCTGGCTGCCCTCACTGTGTGGCCAGTCCATCTGACTGCTGCTTTCCAGGAACAGCTTACAAAAGGATATCTCTATCTCAGAGCCTGCTCCCTCTCCACTCATYCCTGCCCAGGGCAGGCTGCCATTGTCAGCCCACCATTCAGTGTGAGTTCTGAGTTTACCCTGGGAAGAAGATCCCCTTCCCTCKGTGACCCATCACCTGCCCACAAATTCCACTCGGCCTGAAAAGCAGGGGCTCAAGTGCTCCTGGTTTTGTTGTTGCCAGGCCAGCTGGTTCAGCTGGAAATTCATTTCCAAGCRATCGTTTACAGATATGAAGCCCAGCTCAGCAGGAGATAAGTCTTTTCATTTCTTCCTTGACTTTTTTAGATGATACACAGAGGCAATTTGCCAGYTTGCACTGGAGAGGACCAAATCTGCCTCCTTGTCCTATAGGTAATTACCAGTACCTGATCTTCAAAGAGAGTGTCTGGTTGTGTCTCCATTTGGATGAGGCTGGTTTAATGTTGTGCTTAATGCTTTCATTACTTCTGTCAACAACAGCTGGAGACGAGGAGTCATTTATTACTGCTTCAGCTCTAGAGAAAAAGAAAGTCGGGGAGAGGGAGACAGAATCCGTTAGCATCCCAATGGCACTTCTAATCACCATCTTCAGCTCTGGCTGCTGGAATTCAAACTTCATCAGAAAAGCAAAATTGTAGTTATTAGCTAAACAAGAACTGAAAGCCTGTTCCTATTCTGCTGCACTCAAGCAGACAGACAGAAATCCTTAAATACCCRCTCGCTTCCATGAACTCAAACTGACAGCCAGGCACAGAAAACACACTATTACACAGGGCAATACAGAAAAACTTGCACAAAGAAACACACAGTGACAGGCTAGCAGATGGTCATTTTGCAGACAAGACACCCCAAAGCCCCCAAAATTAACTTAGAAACTTCGTAGCCAAGGCTGCTGCCCTGTTGCCTCATGGCTGCACATGAGCATCCCAAAGCAGAGCCAGCTCGGCTCCTGGAGAAGATTAAAATCCTCATCAGAGAGAAGCAACCCTCTCTACACTCAACAGAGAAATTAATTCAGGTGAGCTGCTGGGTGCTGCTTTTGAGACTGGGCTCTGAGCATCCTGTACTAAAGAAGAGCAGGCTGGCTCACTGGAAACTTAGAATTCTAAGGCCCTGCTTAGAATTGAGCATGGGGATTTCAGCATCTCTATCACCTGTTCCAGACCAAGAAATGAGCAGCAGCCAGATGCTGGAGGTGATCACTGGGAGACCCCAGTGTTTAATCCCTGCTCTAAGAAGGAAATCAGCCCCAGCACTTGTGCGCCATTTAAATCAAGTTGCAGGAATTGAAGTAGTCTCCAAATATTTGGTTCCAGCCAGCTGCCCTCCAACAAGAAAAGCCAAGCATCTCATCAAGAAGCTTGCGTGCGTATCTGCAGCCCCGAAAAAGCCTTCACACTTCAGAGCACTCTGAAAAACAYGCAGCCAAAGCACTTGCCATCAGCTAAAGGGAATCTCCCTCTCCACTGCAAAGGGCTTTTTCCAGCTGGGAAAAGCTTTGTAAATAAATGCATTTATATCAAGCATGTAAACCCCAAGGAGGGAGCAGAGTGAGAGATGGGGCAGAGGTGGTGGCCCAGGCTCATGGACAAACATCCAGCTCCTGAGAATGTATCTCCAGCCCAGGGAAAGAACTCCCCAGGACACAGAGTGACTCACACTGTATAATGTTTCAAAAAGGCAGGGAAATGTGTTTATAAATRCTGGCTGCCAGTGTCCTGGTGTGTGTGTGTACAGTACCTCTCCAGAGGCTGCCAGTCTGTTGGATTTGTTTGCTTCTTGCATTTTGCTGCATCACTCATGTCTTGGAAAGCTTACCTAGAAGGTGTCAAAAATCATAATACAAGTAGGGTAAAGCAGCCCTGGGAATAACTACGATTTTTTTGGTTTTGTCCATTTTCTGTGTTTTGATCACAGCTGGTGACATCATCACAGAATGATATCACTCTTCCTTCCATGGTGTCACTAAGCTTTTCAAACGTGCCTGGGCTGACAGGGAATCATTGTAAAAACACAGAGAGAGAGACACTGAATGACTCTGCCACGGAGGGATGTTACTGGAGTGCACTGCAGTAAAACTGAATGGAGTTCTGATCCCAAACACAGCCATCTCTCTTCTAATAGCATTTAAAACTATGGAAAATAGCAACTCTATCACTGACTTATTTTCACAATAAGTAACTCATTCTCTCAATCACMGCAACTTTCAGATCCTTGGTTATTTTCAAATGATTATCGCACTGAGCTGGAAGAAGGAGGGGGAGAAACGATTAAGAAAATGCAAAGCAGAAGTGAAAAGAAACTGATACATTTGCTAAATAAGAACAGCACTATCCAGCGAAGAGGAGAAGCAGATTAATAGCTGCCTTACAGCAAAAACAAATGAACACAAAATCTAATTTACAAACCTATTAGATTTGCTATGTAAGCTGTTCACAGCTGATCTGATTGTACCTCTGCCTCCAGAACTCCTGCAAGACAAAGGAAATGCATTATTTATAAATCCARCTCCTTTTTGCCAAGCATTGTTCAACAGTCAAGAAGAGATCCTGCTCAGAAGGGCTCCGAGCAGAGACGCAGCCGCCCCGCCCGTGTCCCACCCCATCCAGAGTGACAATGTCCCGATGTTTCTGAAGGGCTTTTCATCCATTGTCACCGCTGCCCTGCTGGCACCGTGAGATCATTCGGGCAAAAAACGCTCCGAGCCACCCCAATTAATAACACCTGTGTGATCTAAGCACCATCAGAGCCATCTGCTCTGGCTGCCACAGCAGTGTGCACCCTCCAGCTGCAAACACACCTCTGCTTCTCTTTACCAGCCAGGTGTTAGCAGTGCATGGAGAAGGTCTCCAACTCCAGGCTGCCAAGGCACTTTCCATGCCCTTATCAGGTAGGGACTGAACTGAATGATCTGGACAGGGTTCCCACCAGGGTTTCTTTACCTGGGATTTTAGTTGTGAASCTCCATTATCTCTATTTTATCCAGACTGAATAACCAGCCTCCTCGTCTTGTAGAGACCTCATCCTCATGGTGTACCTTGTCCCAGCTCTCAGGGACCCAGGACAGACCCAGAGCTCCGTGCCAGCCCACTCCAATCCTCTGAGTGCCTCCAAGCCCCTTGTCCCCATCTTTGGTGTAACCTGGCTGAAGCTACAAGGCCATGTCCAGTCATTCACATGCTGGAGCTGAGACCTGAAGTGACAGCTGTGTCACTCCCACGGCCTGAGACCGCCACACAAGGACAGATGGCAGACCAGTCTGACCAACACCTGTGGGAATGAACAGCCAACATTTCCAGCACCTACATGAAGCTATGAAGAACTCTTAAAAAACCCCACATCATTCACGCAAGCTGTGAATCCTCACTCAAAAATAAATACAAGATTGGTCTGCACCTATTCRGTTGCAGAGCCCCTTATTGCTTTAGCCTGCTGTTTTCACAGGGATCACAAAGAACAAGTCACCCACTTTGTGATGCTCAAGGGAGCTGGGCTCCCAGTCACACACATTTAAACTGCCATGTGCTCACTGCTCTTTTATTGTTCCCATTGCACAGATATCCCAATGAGCACACTCATAAAGAGAACCAAATTCTCTTCCAGCAGAAATATTGCTACCCAGAAATATATACCTTAATGAAAATGTATCTCAGGAGAATGTATTTCTACCAGTTCTGAAAAAAATCCCAAATGCATTAGACAAAAACGAAAAAGAGACAGCGTGTGTGCCCGCGTTTGGTGCCATTAAAAAAGATTCTCAGATTCGTGGGATGTGACATAAATCCCCTCATTAGGCTGAGCACAGCCCTCAGCACCACGTAACATCAAACCCCTGGAAATGCCACAATGGTTTTCCCTTTCCTCCCTCCTGCCAGAGACCATCCGTGGCCAAGTCAGAGCGATTCCTACTCCTCCTTCCTTTGACAGACCTGAGAGTCTGCGAGCTGTTTCATTTTTTGGTGCATCAAGGGAACAGCAGGGCTGGCTCATTCCTGGAGCCTCCTGGCATTTAACAAGCCTCCCCATTAATGGGGTTCACGGCGGGGTGTGGGAGCAGGCTGGATTAGTGTGCAAACCACGCACYGCTCCGAAATGTCTCCTCTGAAGGAGCCTTCCAAATGGGATTCACACTCCTTCACACTTGCTGTAGGACAGACAAAGCCCAGAGAAAGAAATGGCTTTTTCTCCCTGAATACATGCTGGTTCACAATCTCTGTGAAAGGAAAAAAAGGGAAATGAGGAAGTAGAGAAGACTACTCCCTCRGTGTTAGTTCCCACCTCACCCATGTTTTGTGGCTGCAGCAGGAGGGATTCAGAGCATCACAACGTATTATGCAAATGCATTTATCCAGTGTGGTTTTGCATGCCCCCATTACTGGTCTGTGTGTCTCCTCCTGAAACRGAGGCAGGTGCTGGGGCTGGAGATGCTGGACGTGAGGAAGGCAAGTTGAGAGCCCTGGAGGGGAAGRGGACAGACTGCCATGTCTCCAGCTGACAAACCCCTCAAGGACAGTGGCAGGTTACTCTTCCCCCTCACACACTGCGAGAAGCAAAAATATTGCAAAGCGAACAGCAGCAYGAAGGGTTCTGCTGTCATAAATGAAGATGGAGGGGGCAGCTTGCTGGTGGAGGAGAGCAGGGGCCTGCAAACCATCTCCCCATGACACCAGGGTCACTGCTCTGCTGGCCAGCAGCACACACCATGCTCTGGTGGACACCTGAGATGGCTGCAAAGACACTGCTCCCAGGTTTGGTTTCCCTGTCTGACACAGGGAGACTGCCCAGAGCTGGGACCTGATACTTGGCTCAAGGTCTGAGCTGGTTCAGTGAATCTTAAAATGCTCAAAACTGAGTGTTTTGATGTTTTGTGTGCCACACTACAACTTCAGGATGTTTTCCCTACAATCTCCCTCTGTACAGTGAAATGCAATGTGTGCCCTAGGATGCCCTGTCCAGCCACCCTGCTCAGCTCAACCCTCTGCTGGGTCCCAGACAGACAAACCAGCTCCAAACACCCAGAACTCAGCCAAGCACAGCATTTTCCAAGGTCTGCCATATTTCATTTCAACACAGGCCAGCCACTATCCTGTATGCCTTCACTTCCCCCACCTAGGAAGATGAAAACATTTAGAAATGGAGGGTTCTAATTAAGAAGCACATGTTAAAAAAAAACAAACAACAATCAGTCCATTTTATTATACCTTCCCAACCAGTAGTTTCAAATCTCTTTGCTTCAAAAGGCAAAGACCAACCTCGATTAAAATAGCACAGATAGCATTGATTTTGAAAAGCTTTCTAGTGCTASACTGTGTTTGGATTGAATTGCCTTATTAATCTAGTTGTTATCAGTTTGATTGTACAGCCAGCTCCACAAAGTACCAACCTGCTTCCTAATCCTATTATTTACAAAACATTTTTCTTTGGGCTTCTGTTGGGATGTTTTCCAGTGATAAGTTGCATCTATATGTGCTAATGCCATCTTACTGACTTATGCCATCTTTTCTCATTTTTGCTGAGATTTTCAAGCTGCATTTCCACTATCTAAGGTATTATATAGGTCAAAACATTCCGTGCTCAGATGTAAAGTGACACTGATTCATGTATCAAGGGATATAAAAGAAAAATAGTCTTATRGTTCAGGTCCAAATGTTCTTGGATGAATAATTTCTGACAAATCAGGTATGCAAAGACTTTCCTATTCACCCRCTGTGAATGGGCCTGTTTAGTGTTTTTGCTTCCCTTTTCATCGTTTCCCGCTTCTTAAATGCTTCTCTTAATTGTTGCTAGGTAAGTTCGGTCTCGCTTAGAGCAATTTCGATATGTGAAATCAAAGCTGCTTTGACTGAGCAAGTAGGTCACAGAGCCTCGTCGGGTGAGCAGATCTCTGAGAGCACACTTTACGTGTCCATGTTCTCGGGCTCACAAATGGGAAAATGTGTTTTCCATGGATATTTTACAATGCCCACCCCCAAGCCCTGCTTCCCCCAGAGGCATGTGGTGGGCGATACACACGAGAAGCGGGCACGAGAAACTTGAACTGGAAATTTCAGCCATCCTCAACCACCCATTTCAGAAATCAGACTATTATTTGGGTTGAAAAGGACCTTAAAGATCATCTCGTTCCAACCCTCCTGCATTTAACCACATTTGTGAAGCCCATTCCTGGTGGAACAAAACCTCTGCCTCTTCCTGACCTTGGGCAACCCAAGTCCTCCTCTTCTCCCTCCTCCACATAAAACATAGATAATAGTCCCTTGGGGGATTATTAGGCTGAATTTATCCACCTGAATTCCTCAGGAAGAGAGTTCAGAGTGCCACCATTTTTACCTGAGGGGTTCAAAAGACTAACACCTACTAATTAGGTTTTCACAACCTGCTTTTATGTTAGGTGCATTTTATGATCCTTGTTTTACTGCTAGGACACTGGGGGTGAAGTGGCACTTCAGTTCACACCAAAAAATGAGTTCCACAAGCCAGGAGCAGGCACTGTGAGTTTCCAGCAGACCTGTCCTCTAGAAAATGCTGCTCTTGCTGGGTGAGAGGGCCCAGAGGACCACAGGAATTGATCTGCAAAGGTTTCACTGGCCCAAAAAGCAGAGRATGCACTGCTCAGCCACTGGAAATGGAGGATAGAAATGGCCCTCTTGCCCCCAAACTTTATAGATCTGCTCCTCCTGATGCTCACAGTGCTGGGAAAAGTGGATGAGGCTTCACATGAACTTCAACCATCTCTTTCTCTTCCCTGAAATTCAGGGATTGTGTTGAGAGCAGCAGAACAACCAACACACTCCAGGGCTTTTGGGGAAGAATTGTCACATTTCCMAGTTGCCTATGAAAGAGAAATAATTGGCTTCCAAATGCCAACCTGCCCAGYCCTACCCTGGAGTGCTGACAAGCAAAGATATCCCAGGAGCCCAAAGTGAGACGAAACTRAGCCCAGAATCCAAACCACAGTTCCTTGGAGATTGTGTCCTGGCCATCCATCAACATATGTGGGTGTGTGAAAAGATGGAAAAAGGACACATTCATCAGGAAGGCCYCTCGTGGGCTTCTCTGTAGACACTCAAGTGGTGACTGTGGGGTTCAGGTCAAAATCCACCCATATCCATCAAATGYTCTGCAGTCCCAGGAGAGACAGATTCGAAGAGGAATGGCTGGTTAGCCCCACATGTAAATCAACTTGCAAATCAGAAACAAAAGCCAGAGCTAGATGAGAAATTATGGGATCAGATATGCATTTCTGAACCTTGAGACCCTGTACTCAAACAGTCCATTGTGCACTGTCCTGGCACCGCTCCCCGCTCCAGGAATGCTACTCTTCCAGCCTGGGGGAAGCCAGGACATCAGACCCTTGCACAGCATTCCTGTGACATTTCACCAGGTGTTTTGGAGGCTCTCATGCTGGGATGTGGGGAAGACTGTGATGAAGAGAAGAAGTGGTTGCTGGGTGGTAGCTGCACTCCCCAGGCAAGCAAGGGATTAATTGGGACGACATTTCTAAAGCAGCTGTCTGCTAGGACAGAAGATCCTGCAATACATCCCGATGAGATGTTCRAAATCGCACTTCAATGTGTTTAAAACATCTCACTTGATTACATTGTCACAGCTTGGCAGCCCAAGTGTCAAAAACTTCCTAAATATCAGGTGCTATTTTAAGTGCTCCAAGCTTAATTCTATTGAGTCATACACTTGCATTTGGGAAAGTGTGCCCATATTGTGGCTTTCAGGAACATCACCTGGCCCAGCTGGGGTCCCAGTGCAGGTCTGGTACATGAARTGAAGCCAGGCTGGCAGTGAAGCATCTTACAGCAAGCCAAGGACACTCGGGGTTAAGTTGCTCCTGGCACTTGTCATGGCAAATGAAGATCTGTCAGTGCCATGCAAAGCACCCTYGTTCATTTGCTCACCTCCTCCCACACCCCAGTCCCACCTCCACATCACCCATCCTGCAGGCTCCTCCCCAGGGACCACAGGAGGATGGGAAGGTCAGAGTGCTCAGCATCCCTGCTTGTCAGGCAGTGACAGTGGCTCCACATCGGCTCCTGAGGAAATGTGAGCAGGGTTTGCCCCTGAGCTCTCTGTCTGGCTGCAAGTCACAGTGTGTAATCACTGCAAGTGTCTGCTGAGGACACATGGAATGAAGACACATGAGTTTGCAAAACAGACATCTATTGYTTAATAAGGAATATGCCAATTAGCCTGAAACATTCAAGTGACAGAAACAGTGACAAATCAGCAGGCACGGTGCARCTCTGACGACGAGTGGACAGCAGACAATGGGAGGGATGCCTGTGGCAGCCTGTCACCAGGACACTGCTGGGGATCACTCTGCACTGGGATAACCCAATYCCTGTCCCTGCCCTCTGGGCCCAACGCAATCTGTGCTTTTCCTGAACCAGCAAAGTGTCCCTTGCACCTGTGGAGGGTCAGCTCTCACATCCACATGCATTTGCTGTAGCACCAGCATGGCCTGACTCAAATCACCTCAAGACTCTCTTGTTTTATCACTGCTGTAAAGACAAAATAGTCACATGCTCACAGGACTCAAATGTCAGACCCTWCCCCTCTCCCCACCCTGCATACTGGCAGGACCTTATTCCCTCCTTCATCTCAAGTCTTCCATTAAAACTTTATTCCTGGCATCAGCTCTTTTTCTCTGGCTGTGTCCATTCAATAGCCAGCAAAGAAACAGACATTGAAACAAGCAAAAAGGATCCAGGCAGGGGCTTCCAACCGGCAGTGTATGTGTATTTTGTGTATGTTTGTGTATTTATTTCCTTTCTCTTCTTCCCCTTTTGGAAGGGAGAAGCTAAAAACCCCAAGAACCAGAGAAGACCTAAAAAGCAGCAGAGACAAAAGCCTCACTGCTTACAAAACATGTCTACACTATACATTTGTGCTGAGATAATTTTTTCTGCTAACAGAGCAAAGCTCTCAGGGAGCACAAAGAGCAGAGCATTGGTTTACAGCAGAATCTGCCACCCTGAGCATCCGTTCCCAGCAGCCAGAAATCCCAGTGGCTCCTGCAGCATCTTGGACTCCACATACCTTGGGAATGGTACAATAGGAAACATTACCACATGGGACTGTGRGCCACTGGGCTCATCCTCCTACACCCCTCTCATCTCTTTTCCCAGTGCTCTGTGCAGCAACTGGAATGCTGAAGGTCTCATGTGGTTTCTTCTTTTCACTGTTGATGTCAATGCTGAGGACTCCTCCTGGGCAGAGACATCCTCCTGGGGGATGTTCTTCTGTATGAGTATCCTCACAATAACATCCAGTGCTTACATAAAGAGGGCTGGGAGTGCTCGGGTGAGAGCTACACCCCACAACCAGCACCAGACYCACCCCAGGACCTTCACAGGAATGTGGATCCCAGGTGACAATGTTGAGCTGCCAAATAYTGAAAAACCCATGGTGTGTTCAGAGCTCGGCCTCCTCTCTTCTCCCCTGATCACAAAGCTACGCTGTGAAAATCCAGGCAGCAGCAAGAAGTTTAATGACCCAGGGAGCAGCTGCTGACCCACAGTGTGCCTGTGGGTGTTCGAAAAGGTGCTGGAGGTGCCTCACAATGATGCTTAACCTTCGCAGGGGAAACATGGCCCATTGTAACCGATGGCTGAGAGCTGAGCGATATTCCTSAAGGTGCTGGCAAAGCCTGGGCTGGAGGTGCCAGGTCACAGAGCAAGAACCACCCTTGGATTCAGAGTTGCCAGACACATGGGGGATACCAGAGCCCACTGTGAGGCTGTTTGACTGAGGAGAGCACTTCGAAACTGTGACAAAAGATGCTTTTCAAAGCAGCCCTGCCTGTGGGAGCGCTGCACGGGGAGGGACAGTATGTTCAGCATGAGCCTGGGCTGGGGTTTGTGTTTGTTTGCATGCAGGAATTCCCTGGGAATATCCCAATGACAAGGATTTGATRTGCAGTGGCAAGAAGCATTCAGCACTTCAGTCTCCCACCCCACACCACTGTCCCTGCTCTGGCAGGCRTCAGCAGTGCTGTGCCCATCTCCCTTTTGCTTCCCAGTTGGAACCAGTGCTGCTGCTGTTGATGAAGATGCATCTCCCAAGGCCGCCAGCACCACCAAGGCTGCTGCCAGCCAAGACAAGGATTTACAGTGGAAACGTGAAGAAAAAGGAGTTGTAAAGATATTCCTTCCTGTTTTTCCTGTCCCTTTTTCTTTTTTCTTTCTTTTTCTATTGCATTGCAAGGGACTAAGCAGCTGACACCAGCCTGCTCTGCAGTGGCATTTGCTGAAGGACACCTGAAAGTCTGCAGACAATTCACTTTGTCAGGGAATTTCCTTGTTTCCTGAGGCAACTGGGGATGGAAGCCAGAGAAGTAGCAAAATAATTATTGTCTAATGTTGTACTTTGGGTTTAGTTCTTGCTGCTGAGGATGACCCAGACCCAGGCCCAGGCAAAACAAATAAGGGAGGCAATTAGAAGAAGTCCGGTTCGGAACAACTGATTTTTATAGCAACTGTGCCTGTGGATGCATTAAAGTAGTTCTGTTCTGAGGAATGAAGAAGCAAAATACCTGTAGAATCACAGAATTMTAGAATCATATAGATGAAAAATATCCTTTAAGATCATTRAGTCCAACAGTCAACCCAACCAAKCCAAGTCCAGCATRAAACCATGTTCCTAARTGCCACATCTACACATTTTTTAAACACCTCCAGGGATCATGACTCCACCACTCTCCTGGGCAGCCTGTGCCAATGCTTGTCARACCTYTCAGTGAAGAACTTTTTCCTATTATCCAATCTAAACTTCTTCTGGYGCCACTTGAGGCCATTTCCTCTTTTCTTATCCTTAGGGCAGCCTGAAAGCCCGAGGAAAGATAAAGGCACTCCTGTTMAATGCTCCTCTGGAAGATCAAAAGCACATCAGTCACGTGAGAGAAAACCGAGACCMCTTCAGTTCATCCATGCCTGGGAAAGGCTGGGGGAGCTTGTGATGGCTGGGAAAGGCTGGGGAAGTTGGTGGCAGTGGCAAGATCTGCTGTGTCACTGCTGGCCCTGGTCCCAGCGCTTCGCTGGCTCACAGGGAGGAGCAGCCACGGCACTGCTGAGGCTGAATCTCTCAATTCTCCGTTATCTGCTCAACAAACCTTTGCTAAATGAGCCAACACTCACCACTCCTTGCTCTCTGCTGGGACAGAAGGGTTTCCTTTGCCTTCCTCACYGGAATTGTGAAGAGTTGGAGGTGGRAACAAAAGCCCACCTGGGCAAAAAGGAAACTTGAAGCCCTTCTGGGAAGTGCTTTGTTGTCTTCATTGCTCTGGCTGCACGAACTGGCCTGGCTACAGCAATATTGCATCCAGGAGGGGCTGGCTGGTGATTTGCATCTTCCTACCACAGCTCTCCCCACCTCCAAGCTCAGAAATTTCCCCCTTGAGGGTCTTGCAAGCTGCTGATAGCCAGTACTGGACTGAGGAGCAACTTTTCAACAGATGTACCCTAAATCCCTCAGTTATGTTCCCAGCACTGGGTTTTTTCTTTGTTTCACCTGCTGGGGGTCTGGTAGTGCTTCCCATCCTGCTGCTCCCAGCCCTCCCWGCAGGTACCACTGCTCATGACAATCCCTCAGAGCTCAGCTCAAAGAAACATGATGTGGACACTCATCTTCAGCCTGCTCCAGGCAGGAGCACAGGGGTTTGGATGTGTCTTTGTGGCAGCCTGCCCTGCCTCTGCAGGGCTTCAGGAGGTGAGGGAGTGTTTCATGGGGAGGAGGGGGAGCTCTGCAGCCAACCTGAAATCAGCTGCTTGAGCTCAGGTTATTGTCACAAGAGTTGCAATCAAAGCCTACTCTGAGTATTTTCTTACTCAAATCAGTGCTCCAACATTGCTTTTATTTTCCACCCTGATGTGTCACGGAGCTTTCATGAGAGTCCTGCCATWCCCAACGAGTACAAAGGTCTCCTTTGGCTCCATTTACATGAACACTTCCAGGGTGTYCGTGGGCTTCTGTCCTGCTGAGAGCCATTCCTCCTCCAGCCCAACCTGGATAATTGCCGGCTTGTGCACACCCACTGTGAGAGCGCACTAAAGCGGTTGTTGGTAAAACACAGCACTTTCTCCAGCAAAACTCTGTGGTRGAGAGCAAGTGTTAGACTAACTCTGGGCTAGGCACAGTAAATCACAGCCTGGAAGACGTAAGCAGGACATTTATACCCCATGGACCAACCCTGACAAGGAGCGTTACGACTATAGCCTGCTACAGACTGCTCACAGCAACCCGGCAGCCTCCATAAAGGACACAAAATCTCTCTTCCCGAGCCTTTGAACGGCAGGCATTAGAAAAGGGCACATGAGGAAAAAGTGGCAATTTACTGACAAGCTCCCAGGCAGGCCAGCAATATCAGAGAGTCCAATTCGTCACTTAGAGAGAGCAGGATATAATTCCTCCTGTAATCACGATGGAAAGGCCTGTGGTCTGGGCTAGCAGGGAAAAGGTTGACTCATATTAAGACCAACCCATCACCAAGTGTCAAGTGCTCCCTAAGATGGCTCAGACGCTAATTCGAGAAGTCACCTGGTGGCAGCGGGTCACCAGCTCCCTCTACAGACAATCAGGACACAGCCGGACCCCTGCAGAAMTGCTACAGCAAGCGCAGAATAACAAAGAGAGTCCCTTTAAACCGGAGCGGAATTTTCCTCCTCATCACCAGCAATAATTATCCCGCTCGATGCCAAGCCCTTTGTTTTCCTTTGCGGAGAGAGGTTTGTCCCGGCGTGGATGAAGAAATGGCTGCGATGGCATAAGCGCTCCCCAAGCCAGCCGGGAATGTGTCTTTTGTTTCCTTCCAGCGGAACAAAGAGCGGGAGCGGTGCATGGAAACACAGGCGCCACCGGGCTGCAGGAAAAGTTCAGCAGCGCGGAACCAGGTGGCTGGTCGGAAACAAAGTGCCAAGACCACTCGCGGCAGCAATACTTCACAGTGCAGCACACGACGAGCGTGTCCCTGCCCGCCAGCATCACCCCAGCATCCCATCAGCATCCCACAACCCCGCCGGGCACACGACCCAAGCCACAAACCCGTAGGTGACACGTCCAAACAGCGACAAGGATGTAGCAGGGGCAAAATCCGGGCACAGGGGTGGCTGCAGGGTGGGAGGAACGGGCTAAGCCAGAGCGACGCAGCATCGGGAGCGAGAAACTGCTGAATTCTCATCCCTGCCCCAACACCTCTTTGTTTCAGCATCTCCTGGCTGTGGGAGGTGGGAAAARGATGTCTAGAGGAGTGAGATGGGACTGCTTAAGGCACAAACATCTTTCTCAGAAGCCTCTCAGAGCCCTCGGCTCCTACCTCCCTTCACCTGCGATGTGGGGAACTTATTGTTCAGAGAAGTAACATGGATTTGGGTTTTTTTTTTGTCCTTTTGCCAGTAGTATTACAGCCTCTCTTACTTCATAGCTCACGAACATTTTTTGTTTTCTTTCTGAAATTTCTCAGTATTTGCAGGTGACAGAAATCTGTCCCCCCTGCTCCCACCCATACGAGGTACGTTCTTCCAAAGACAATCCAAATCACAGGCAGGGGGCAGGGTACGTGTAAAAGTGGGCAAGCTGTTCGCTCCTCACAATAATTAGAGAGTGTTTCGATGCCAAGGAAAAAGAAGAAAAGAGTTGCACCTGCCTGTGTTTCCCAGCCCCCCTCAGCACCATGAGCCTGCCAGGGCACAGCTGGGCAGCTCCTTCCTTGTCTGCTGCACTGACCAAAGCGAGGGTGATCTGTGGGGGTGCGAAGGAGGATGCTGAGCCACATGATCCAACAAATATTCCTGATGTGGGGGAAAGCTGCACAAATACACATTATCTCCCCCACCTCTCATCACGGAGAGGAGCTGTTCCCTCCTGGACACACAGAGAGCTCCTTGAAAACTTTGGAAGGGTCTCTTCTCTGCACTTTTAATRTCACACAGTTCCCTTTACCTACAGGACGTGTTAACAAAAAGTGCTATTTACGTGGCTCCCAAAGCTGAAAACTCTCTATCATCCCCTGACCTGCTGCAGACCAAACACTCKGCTTTTCCATGCCATCCCAGCAATGCACTTCAGCCAGGTCAGAGCACTGTGCTCACCATTCCTGGCACCACAGCAGCACACAGGGATGAAGTGCCCTTTGTGCCACGCTTCTGTGCAGGGTGACCTGTGTTTGGCCCTCACTGTGTTTGGGATGCAGGAGCTCATCAAACCCGAAGCACTCCAGAGATGCAATGRGGAAAAGTGGGTGAGAGCAGACAAAGCAAGAGAAAGGTTCAGTTTGCCCAACTTCATGATTAAGTAATCTACAATTAATACAGCAGGGTCCCACCTTTGCTCTGTTCATGCCCGTAAGGGAAGCACAGCTGATGTGGGCACTGATCTGTGCAAGGTCTGGCGCTCACGTGTATCACAGGACAAGGATGCAGGACTCTCCTTCACCCCCTGGGTGCAGGGTGCTCCTCTCCTCTGCCAGCTCCCTCCTGCACTACCATTCCTGAATGCTGTGTGGAACAAGCCGCTCGCTGTTCCTACAGAACTCATCTGACCCTGCTGCCGTCTCTGCCGCCGCACCGCTTGGCAGTACTTCCTCGGAGGAACTACAGCAACAAACTCAGATGCCAGGGTTTGGAGATAAGCAGCCAGCAAACAGCCAATTTCCATACAATGCACAGAAAAGAGAGGAGAAAAAAGACACAATACTGGGAATCCCTAATGAACCAGGGTGAAAAACAGGACAAGTAAGTAACAAAACAAAATAGATTTTCAATAAGGGCACAGCAAGTTCTAGTGGGTAGATCTGGCAGATAGGCGAGGAGAGAGAAGAAAGAATAGAAGCCAGAAAAGGAGACGGGAAGAAAGCAAAGGGATCAGAGCAGCCTGTCCAATGGAGAGGGTGCATCAGAAGATTTTAATTTCCTTTATTATTACATAGATAGTGCCAGCTCATTGCAGAGCAACCATTCATCTACCCTGGTAACCTACAGTCTGGTAGGTGGATGTTTCTGGACAAGGCTGCTGACCTTTAAGCACTTCTTGCCTGTGGCACCCAAAATAACATAACAATGAAACAATAAACAAACATCAGTGCATTTCTTTTATCATCTCATCAAGGTATTTTGTTTTGGTGTAACACAGTGGACAAAGCCACCTGGTCCCAAACAGAAAGACCTTTGTGTCATTTGGGCACCCGATAGCATACCTCATTACTAAAATTATCTGATTTTCCATATAGCTGTAGTGAGTTCCTCAAGTTAATGCAAACCCGCCTCTCAGCATTTGTTCCTCTCATTCCCTAAGTTTCCACCACACCTCAGAGACGGGGTTTATGGGGTGGATAGGATGCTGCTCCTCAGACTGAGGGGCTCCTTTAGCCCCTGCCATAGATGGCACCTGCAGGTAAACACCGACCATGGCAGTGATCAGCAGGGGGTGATCATGAAGCCCCTCATGCATCCCATCTGAACACAATAGTGAGGTGAGCTCTCCCACCGTGCTCCATCACGCCCACCCAACTGGTCCCGGCTCAATTTCTCCCATCCCACAGACTGGTCCTTTATCCACCATTCCCATCAGCTCGGTGAAGCTCCACCACACCCATCTGGACCACCAGTGGCACCTAAGCCCCCTGGGCTACAACTTGCCCCAGCATCCCTGTCCAGCAGACCACTCACACTGATATCCTACTTAGGGACCTGCTCCATCCGTCCATCAGCATCCGAGCACTGCCCGTGCCAAAATCCCTCTCTCCAGACCAGAACCTGCTCCAACATTTCTAATCAGACTGGTACCCACTCCAGCATCCCTAMCCAGACCTGTACCTGATCGAGCATCCCTGGACCGGTACCTCAGCCTCTCTAAAAGGACCAGTACCTTCATGTCTCTAAKGGGAGTGGTACCCGCTCCAGCATCCCTGCACGGACCGGTACCTCAGTGTCTGTGAAGGGAGTGGTAGCTGCTCCAGCATCCCTGCCTGGACCGGTACCCCAGAGCCTGTAACGGGAGCAGTACCTGCTCTGGTACCCCTATCCAGGCAGGCATCTCAGCATCCCTAAAGGGACCGCTAGCTGCTCCAGCATCCCTACCCGGACCGGTACCTTCCCGTGTCCAACGGGAACAGGAGCCGCTCCCGCCCCGCTGTCCGGCCCGGCGTGGCCGCCCCCCGGCCCCRTGCCCCATCCTGTCCGGCATGTCCCGCCCGGGGCTGCCACCGGCCCCGCGGAGCGGCGCGGCAGAGCAGCGCGCTCCCTTCCCACTTAGGCACGGCAAAAACCAGGAGAGCCGGAGACAAAGAAACTGTCCGGGCGCCCGCCCCCTCCGCCGCCGCCACCGCCTCCTCCCCGGTCCCCAGCACCGCTCCGCTCCGYGCCCCTTCCTCCGCGCGGGGACGGGGGATTTACCCGCTTTCCTCCTCGATCTCCGAGATATCGGCGAAGATCAGGAAACCGACGAGCAGCGTGAGGAGCGCCAGCGTCCAGCCCCGGCACGGCAGCGGC
>NW_026623290.1:250670-264343 GCF_030028575.1 Malurus melanocephalus
CAATTGCTATTTTAGCAACAATGATCTCTTGCACTCCTATAAATACTGACCGTTATAAACACACTGGTCCTGCCCTGACTCCAAATCCCGTTGGAGTTTGAGAAGGCAGAATTTATTTAAGCACAAACTGTGCAAGGAAGGTGTTCTGCTTCTGAGGTGCTTGGCTGCATCTCAGCCACACTGCAACCCCTGCAAACATCCTCCTGCAGGCTACAGGCACCCTTGGGTTTTGTTATGGAGAGAAAAAGCTGCAGTTTTTACACAGAAAGTGTGTGAAAGCCGGGAAAAAAGAAAAAAAAAAAAGTACTGGTTGGACCAAAGAACTGCCAAAAACCCACCAAGAGGTGCTTTCCCTATATCCCTGTTATCTGTTAGACTTGGAGAGGAGAGRTTGTGTAAGGGTTTAGGCAAAGCCAGCCTGCCAGAGCATCACCAAATCCAAGCACAACTCTTTCAGASCAGAAAGTTGCTGAAAATCAGAATATCTGGTGATATATGCACTGCCGAGCTGGAGAGGGGCGCGATGGATTTATAATGCAGCAGAGAGAAGCAGCACAGATGTGTTGAGAGCGAGAGATACTAATTGCTTACATATTTAAAACAGCATCTTTAGTCTGAATGGGAGGCACCATTAAGCAAAACAGAGCTATTAACTGGGGCCACTTGGAAAGCTGCCATTTTCCCTTCTGTGCACAGCTTTTTGCATCAATTCAGAAGTACAGTGTGATATACTGTCAATGTTGTGTGACTCCTGCCGAGCTGCCTTGCACCAGGATAAGCCTGTCCACATGTACAGGGATGACTAAAAACACCAGCATTSTGTGTGGGAAGGCACACTCAGCACAAGACTTTTCTCTTTATCTGGATTAAATGGTGGAAGGGGTGYGTTATGGCTGATGTGCTTTCCTGGGGATTTGGGAACTCTTGTGGAAAGAGGAGACAAACAAATCACCATTACGTTTATAGGTTAAAAATACAACACAGGTAGGTCTGGTACAATTATACTGTAGTATATATGGCAAATTTACACTCCAGTGTACAGCTTTCATAATAGAGCATATTCAGGACCCTGGGGAGAAAGTGATTTTAGGTGGTGTAAGTAGCCCCATAATTTACCTTCTGAATAAATCTGAGAAAAGCCTCATTTTCCTTCTGCTTTATTCATCTTGGCCTCCTTTTGCCCACCCTGTTCTGGAGTTTCGCAGCAGTGTGACTGGCCTGAGGATGAGGAAACAGGCTTTGAGGTGACCTTGCTGGTGCAGGGACTGACATTGGGGTTTCCCGAGATGCAGCGGGGCAGAGCACCAGTCCCCTGTRATTTTGGAGCACCACACCGCAGCTGGCTTCTCCTCGTACACATCCTCGAGAATACAGATGGAGATATCTSCTCCTGCATCTTTTTCAGCTCCATCCCAGGTGGTGTATCAGCCTCTTTTGTCTGATCTTTGTGTTTCACTTGCCAATCACAGTGGCGATGTGCAAGAACAGAAATCTCGATGGAGGCTGAGCAATGAGTGGGGGGATTGTTCAGTGAGTGGTGGGAGTTGGTTTGCCTGGACAAGGACTCTCAGGGACAGGGGCATCCCATCTGCTGAGGTGCTTTTTCTGCTGAGGAGTAGCTTCTCTTAAAAGACACGCTGGGATTTGGCTCTGCTCCTGTGTAAGTCAATGGAAATGCTGCTATTAACTGAAATTGGAAAAAAAAATCCTCCTTGCAGGGTGAGCTGAGAGTTAAGCTTGGTGCCCTTCACCGGAGAGCTCCACTGCTAAAGGCTCACACAAAGAGCTCTGTGAATCCTCTACTTGGTGTCATCTGTTGCTTTATTCCTCTGAAGGATGTAGGTCAAAGAGAAAGGTCATTCTTTGGCTGWTTGGGCTTCAGGCACAGGGACCAGGACCTTGAAGTGCAGCTGGTTTGAGGTRAGGAGGCAGCAAGCTGGAGAGAAGATGCAGGAGCAGTGCAGCTTGCTGAATTATTTTGTAATCAATTAACGAGGCTGTATAACACCACCAAGTGTGACTCTGCGACGAAAACCTCGAGATCTTGTTGCACTGCTGAGGGCTAAATTCTGCACTGTCAGGAGTCTTACTGCTGTGTCAAAAGGAAATTAATATAATAAGATTGACTACAGAGAGGGCAGTTTACCCTGCATTCACTCCAAATCCATCCTTTACAGCTTCCTGGCCAGATTTGGGGGAGGAGCAGATAATCCACCCTGATAATGCACCAGTTTCATGCATTGCTCATTATCCTGAAGAACTGCAGGCTGCTTTGGAGCAATTGCCATAGTTCCTCGAGTGTTAGTCATTCTGCACATTCCATTCACCACGAATCTTTACATGATTCAGCTTAAACAGGTACATAAATGTTGCAGGATTGGGTCCATAAGCATCCACAGCCTCAATTTTATGTCTCATTTGTAAGATGGGTTGCAGGAAGATGAGAGCAAAATGTGGCAAATAGACTGTTGTGGTAGAGTAATATGTTCTAAAACAGAATAAAAGCTGATTACATCTTCTAGTTCCTAATAATTTGAGGAAGTAATTCTGTATCCAGAACATTTGCAGTAAATACAATAAGGTCTACTTAAAGAAAAATAAAATCTTAGCATAACAGCTAAAGTAACTGCACCAGAACAATATTGCATTTTCAGCTTTGTAAGGAGAAGAGAAAAGAAATGGCATTTTTACATTTTCTTTTGACCTTTGAGAAATATCAGGAATATGTAAYAGCCACGCTCGCCAGCAATTGCTTAGAGGATTCAGAGAATAAGAGTTAAACACCTGGGGACATTTACAAACAACTGGCGGAGAGGTGATGAATTTAAGATGTGGGTACGAAAGGCACGGGTATACAGAGAGTGCGGAAATAATACATATTTAAAATGCTTTTAATCTGTGTGAGAAGCATCATTGAGGTGGGTAGTGATTCCTGAACAAGCAAAGGAGGGGCAGGGAAGATGACCCAAGAGGTCCCTGCTACGCTGCGGCAAATGYGGGGAGAGGTCTCAGGGGACATTCCTCCATCAAATTCGTAATGCTGTAAAGCACACATAACCTTTATCGTGTCTGTCAGCCAAAATGAGCAAAGTTTACAGCGCATTTTACACAGCTGAGCACTGCTGGCATGTGACGAACGGGCACGGGAGCCGGTGTTACCTGGGCTTGTCATGTTCCATTGTGTCACCGCTGACACCCAACCTGCTCCCACTGCTGTCACCAGCACAACCCTCCCACCACAGAGAGGTGACTCCCAGGAGCGTGGAGTTGCTTTTCCTCCCCAGCAGGTTCACTGGCAGGAAGGAAGGATGCTGATTCAGTAGGTTTGATGTCCTTCATCTTCGCCTGAGTGCTCTTGCTGGTGTCCACGCTGAGCAAAGTGTTGGAGAATACCACCCCTGCAGCTCTGCTCGTGGATGGAGGATGCTGGTAACAACCCAGCAGCTTCGGAGCTGCCAGGCTCCTCACCTGGCTTCATCTCCCTTGGGTAAAAGTTTTCCAGCTTGATCCTGGCAGTGGCTGGGTTCATTGCTGAAGTGCATTCGCCTGGCTCCTGGAGGAGCTCCCAGATGCTGCACAGGCTGTTGGTCCCAGGCTGGGGAATATAAAAAGGGTTGGTTTTCTTACTTTCTTCTTTATTTTCTTACCTTTTCCTACCTTTCTTCTTCCTTTTTTTTTTTTTTTTTTTTTTTTTTTTTTTTTTTTTCAGAGAGCACTGAGATGCAGTCCAAGCAGAGGAATTTAGACCTGTCCTGAAGTCACTGAATCTAAATTTTGCCACATCCAGTGGTCTGTACCTTTCTTTGGTCCATCCCCTACTGAGATGGGTAAAGAAGCATCCCCATTCCTCATCTCCTAGACAGGAATGGAGAGCCTTTACTTCCTTGGATAAAGAGCCAAAACCCTCCTGATTTTCCCTTTTGAAGGATTTTTGCCATTGGAAGAAGGATGCCAAGTCTGTCATCTTCTTTGTACYCAGAGTGGTGGAGCAGCAGCAAGAAAGCTTTGTTGGTTCACAAGAAAGGAAGAAGAAAATTAAACTGTATTAATTTCAAGCTCTATTAGGATTTTAAGAAAGCAAAATCAATAGAAAAGGATGGACTCAGTAGGGAACGTGACCTTATTTTTCCGCTGTCTGAAGRGGAAGTGCACACAATGGAGAGATAAAAATACATCTATAAAACCAGATCAGTTTCTTTGATGTTGAAGAAAAGAAGTTAAAATGCTTATGTGAACTCGCATCTCTTGACTGGTATTTAGAAGTGTCTTAAAGATAAAAAGAGCAAAACCAAAAAAACACAACCCCAAATCCATCAAAAAAAAAAATCCCCAAACCCCACCCCATCCATTAGTCCTTTCTATTTCTTTCTCTCCCGCAATAAATTGTAAAAATGATGTGATCCATGCAATATTTCATCAAATATGACTCGCCGTTGTCAGAGCAAAATGTTTGATAAAAAACAAGAATGATCTYTCTTTTCTTTTTGGTCAGATAAGCTGGTTTGGATTAATAAAAATGCCACATTCACAATGATACCGATAATTTGCATGTGAAAAGCCTTCCACCTGGTAATGAAAACAATTTTTCAGTTTTGCCACCACTAGTCGGGAGAGATAAGGTCTGCCRTCCTCCCCTTTGCAATTAACCACAGACACACAAAAAAAAGGGAAAAGGGAGAGAAAAGGAAAAAGGCAGAATATGTGTGACAATTGCAAATTGCCTGTTACCTGAACCTGGTGCCAAGGAATTGATATTTCCACCTGCAGCTGCACATCTGGCTCGCTCCCACAGCCTGGCCCTATGTGCCTGCCAAGCTGGGCACCTCCAGGTTGGGAAGGCAGAGCTGGGTATGTGTTTGTATTGAATTTTATACCATATTAATGGCATTTAGGGGTGGAAAAGCCCACCCTAAACCAAGTTTGCACCCCTTTTGTGGTCAGCGAGCCACTGGATGGCAGTGCTGTGTGCACATGGGTGTTTATATTTATATTCACACCCATAATGGGGGCCCCTCTTTTTGTGGGGGGAGTTGTGAATCTGGGTGTGTTTTACTCATTCTGTGAAGCTGCTGTGATGCCCAGGGCAGAAGAAGAAAGAACTGAGAGATATTCCAGCTTCGAAGAGTGTGGGTAATTGCTGCATCTCCATGGACCTGTGCGAGGCTCTGCAGCCAAGGAGTGCCCAAATGTCAGCCCCACTGCTGCCATTCCAGACTGTCCAAAATTGTCCAAGCTGGCCCTGCCTTCCCTTCCACCGTGCCCTTGCAGGGTTGGTCTTGGTGACCAGAGGAACAAAGAATCTTTTTGCTGATAGTCCTGAAACAGAAATGACACCTGACTCCTCCTTGCTCCTACCMTCACCCACATGCTTCACCCTTTTATTTCCCACCTCACAGAGAAAGAATTAACCCAGCAAGGYCGTGTTTTCAGTGGCTCAGAGGATGCCCATTTGCTCTGTATTTATGAAGGATGCACATTTCTTGCACACAACCAGCAACGATTTGAATTTAACAACACATTCCCTTGAGATAAGTCCATACTGATATGTAATTCTCACTTATAATTGTAGATTTGAAGTGGCTGATAAACAGATAGAGGGTTCAAATGCCAAACTGAGACCTCAGTGAGTTCTGAATTTTGTCTTTTATCTCCAATTAAAGCTGTTAAGATGTGGCATTTCTTTCAGGTTTTTTTCTACAGCACCTCCAGCATGGTATTTCTGCATTTCATGGCCCTCRAAGCACAGGTCATATTTGACTCCAGTTTTGACCTGTTTCAGGCTGGCAGGTTTGATTAGTCTTGTCCTATTCTTGACAGAAAACAAATTACTCTCTACAGYCATGTTGAGGAGGTAAATTTACCTGGTTTGGATAAACAATCTTATGTGTAGGATGAAGGCACAAGCTGTGTACGGGCTCTGCAAGGTGTGGGAGGGGGTTTCTTGCAAGAATAATTTGAGATTTCAGCTTGTTCCCACCTGTGAGGAGTCAGAGTGAAAAAAGAGGGCTGGAGATGACAACACAGCAATAGGTAAAGAAGGGGAAATCTTTATAAACCTCCTTTGGGCTATCCAAGACAGTGCTGTAAACCTCTGAAAAATCTATCACCTTTGTGATGAGCACACCTGAGAAAACCTGCAAGAAGGCTCTCATGCTTTTTTTCTGGCCTTCCTAGGGTGCTTTGGAAAATTTTGATTGAAATATTTGCGAAATGTGCAGGTTACAACAGCAATTAAAACAACCAAAAAAAGAAAAGAAAAAGTAAAAAATTCACACGCACACATGGTCCTTTGCAAATGAGAACTTTTCTGCCAGGAAAACACGAGATCTGACAATATGTTCCATTTAGCAAAGATGACAAAACCTAAAAGGGTAACATCAAGAATGTAACTTTTTCTTCTCTCCACCTCTTGCTAACAGCTAAAAAACTGCTGTGCAAAAGGCCTTTAATGTGAAGCTCATTTCAGCTCTGGAAAGGCACTTGATTTCTGTAACTACAGCGACTGTCGTTCTGCCCCCCATCAATAATAAATGCTTTTTTTTCTTCTCTTTTCTGCTAATATTTCTCGTCCTTCATGTCCTTTGTGGTGGGCAGAGCTGCTGAGGGAATTGCTTAGGCTTCAGAATAAAGGGAATTTTTGAAAGAGTGAAGTAGGGCAAAAGGATTTCCCCTGAAGATCTCTAGCCAGAAGGTGCAGGGAGGGCATGGCCCCCAGGTTAGGTCCTCCTGCAAAACAAGAAGAGAATTTCTTGCCTAGAGCTCACCCCTTGGTGGCCGACACCGAGGAAAAATCACCTATATTGATCTGAAAAACTCTTGAGGAATTGAAAACACCCCAATCGCATTAGGATCAGGCAGAACAGGATATTTTCAAGATCATACTTCCCTTCTGGATTCTGAAATTGAATTTTTGAACACCTGATCCTGGCCATGCAGTGCCATATGCTCGAAAACCCACCTCTCTGGGAATCTGATTTGTCAGCTCAGTAAGCACCTTCCCTGGAAGGGAAAACTTTAGTGCAGCTGGTGCCAAAATGTGATTTTTGCTCTGATCTGGGATCATTAGTGTCCTCTGTGGTGAGGAATATGAATGATCTGCTGCCAGATCACACCTAGCACAGAACGCCGCTGCCTGTAGCACTYCTTGCAGGTTTAAGTGCTCTGTACAAACAGAGAAAGAGGAAGGAGAGGGAAAAAGAGCCAGTGTGGAGGAGAGAGACCACAGSCATGTACCAGGCTCCCTGACCTGGTGATTTATTTATGGCAGTCCTAGAGGGGAAGAAGCCATGCAAAGATCATGAGCCTGCATGCTGCAGTAAGTGGTGTGTATGTGCTGGCATATATTTAGTAAGGAAAAGCACAAGGCACAAAATCTACAGAGGATAGGGAAATGCTTCCACTCATTGCAAGGTTTTTAATGATTCGAGTCGAGCAAAGGGAGAAGTTTATTCAGAGGAACAYGGAAGGTTTCCCTTGCTTCTTTCTATAAATAAATTACAGGGASATTCTTGGGTTGGCTTCCTTGAAAGCCAGGGTGTTTCCTCTCCCAGCACACACCTCACTATACCTCACTCTTGATCTGGCCAGTGACTTCAATGAACTCTGCAGGGAATTTTGGATGCTGTTAGCCCTCTCAGGTCTGTCAGAGAAAAGACTCTGGGATGAGGTGCCTGAGAGAGGTGTTTCACAGAGAGCTGCTCTCTCCAGGGCAGGTGAACAATAAAAGGAGCATTGCAGGGAATAGGCCTCCAATACAGCACAAAAAAAGCAGAATCTGTGTCATCTGAAACCAGCTGCAATGTTCACTGGGCTGACAAATACCTGCTCTGGCAGATGGGGAGGTTTATGAAGTACAGTATAACACGGGGGGACTGCACACAGGTTTACCYTGCACTCACTGATGCTGCTGTGCTGGGGCCCTGCAGCCTGGGAACAGCCCATCACTGAGGCCACCATAAAGAGATGGGATTGAAGGGATGGGATTGAAGGGATTCTCCTTCCCTTCACACTGAGTGAACCCTGGTTCCATTGGGATGGTGCAGTCACTGGTGGGACCTGGAGCAGCACAGCAGGGACTGTGTGTGGGGAGCACGGRGTGTTTGGGAGCACCCATCAGACCTTGCCCATCACAAAACATTAAGCCCTAAATGAGAACACAGTGTCACTTCAAAGCTCTGACTCTGTTGTCTAAATTAGACCTCATCAGAAACAAGATCTTAAAACAAAAGCCTGYGACACCCCTTTGGTTTCTTAATTTAGGTCCTGCTTCAGCTTTGGGGATTTCAGAACCTTGGTGGCCTGAGCTCCTGGAGATYTGTGGGGACACACAGAGCACCAAGTGTCCCAGCTGCCTCTCCTGCTGTGTAAAGCTGAGGGTCTGATGACTTCAGGAAGGCTCAGAACCATCACTGAGTTTAACCTGGACTTTGATGATCCCTGTGGCTTCCTCCCAGCTCAGCATATTCTGATTCCATCAGCATTTACTTGATTTGAGGAGTTGGATTTGATTACTCCAGGAGTGGACTTAATGCTTGGACTTGCATCTCAATCAAATTTGCCTGTCATTCATAGATTTTAGTGGAAAAAAAATAATCTCCGTTTATATATGGGAATATAACAATCAATCAAACTTTATAGCTCCTGTTTCCATTCTAGCAGCTTATAACCACATAATAAAAGCATATAATGAAAACACCATAAAAACACACAGTAAAAACATATTCACCATGCAAGTATTGCCATCTTAGCACATCCTGGATAGAAATGCTGGAGAGTTCTTCAGGCTTCTGGTAGGTGCTAATAGCCTCCATAACACTACATCACACTCACCCTTCTCACTTGAGGAGTGCTCTCCATTTAAACAACAGTGGTAATGGAAGGTGCACATTAATGTGCAAAATTAAGAATATGAAATTAAGAACATGAAAGATCTCCAGAAGAGTTTTGCCTTCCTRGCTTTACAAAGTTAGTTAGAAAATTCTGTGAGAAAAGCCTCCTGAGCTGCTTTTGTTGTATTACAGCCCTTATTGGAAAAGCTGCATGAGGTGGGTGTTGCATTAACACTCTTCCTCCCTGTGGTTTAAATTAAAGTTCATCTTCGCAGGCAGTCCTCTGCTTCCCTTGAAGGATGCAAACAGCTTGTTCTGCCTCCCTGCTCTTGCTTCATTTCCCTGACACTTTTCCATAAATCCCTGCTTTAGCAGAGCATGGTTTACTCACTGTGGAGGAGCCAGCACCCTGATCCTTCAACAGGGGGATGATTCTGCACCCTGATGAAAGATCCTGGTCCCTGTTAACTCTGCTTTGTACCCAAACTGTTGTGATTCAGCTGACTCTCAGTGTGTGGCACTGAGATACCAGTGGCAGGGCAGCAGCACTCYKGRAWTYYTTTYCCMMCCCMARGAGCAGCAATTCCTTTATGTGGGGAAAGTTGCTGAGGTCAAAGCTTTGTGYAGCTGGCCACTGAACTTGCCCACTTGTCCCCTCACATATTTTCCAAGTTCCTCACGTAGTTATTTTAGTGAGTGAACAAACCAGAAATTAGTCATCAGTTCTATCAGTGACTTTCTCCTTCACTTCAATAGTGCCCGAATAGTCACCTCTCACTTTAATGAGAGCCTCTTGAAATCTTCTCACTTCCAAAGATTTTCATTTCATTTTGAAGCCAGCATTACAGTGACACTGTGGACCTAATGGATCAGCTACAGGTTGATTTTTGTATTTTTTTAAAGCCACAGATGTTACCGTAACATCAAAGATGACTGAACCTGTTTATCTTAGAGATTAAAGGCAATATAGTTCCCAGTTTTTCCCAGCTGCTCATTTTGTATCTTCAGGAAGCACTTTGTGCTAYATGGCATTGCTTTTCTCCTCCGTTACTTCCCTCTCCTTTGTTTGCTTGACACTTTCATGCAGASAAAGGGAAGAAACCTAAACTGGGCAAATGTGATTTGATCCCAGAGCTGGTGGGGTGCAGGTACAGTCAATCACACTGCCAGGAGCACTCCTGTGTGGGATCAGCTGGAGAATGTTTGGGGAGAGCCCCCTGAAATGATGCAGAGCAAAACTGCCAATCCAAAACCTGTGACCCAGGGATACCTTTGCACAGACCCTGGATCCGGTGTAGTGTGTCAATATTCCCCTATATAATCTGCAGATGTGTTAAAGGTGGAGCTTGGTTTGCCAAAAACTGCASATTGATTCAGCTGCAGAGCAGAAATTCCTGACCAGAGTCCTTCAGCTCCTGTCACCAAACACAAAACCACCATCAGAGGTTTTTTTTTTCTTTTCCAAATTCTCAGTCTCTTCAGGGACACACTAAATTAACCTGAACTCCCTCGGCTTCYCTTAATCTTACAAAAACGCAAAGTAACTGCATTACAGATGAAGGCAGCAAAGCTGCCCCCCTTACCCCAGCTCAGAAGTTGGTCYCTGGGATTTTAACTGTTCCTTTATCTACTGAAAAGGAATGTTGAAAAGTTTAATTGGCATGTAATGAGATAACCATAACAAGTTAATTAGTTCTCAATTAAATTGCGTTTACCATACGTTCTGAATATGTTGTTAGCAATTAACGACACCTAATGAACTTGCAATAGCGACTGAGTTTACAGCGATAAGGGAAATAATAATAATAATAATAATGCTCACACGTGGTTTCATAGAGCAGCAGAAGCAACAAATGACTTAATAAGTATGTGGTTAAATCATCATATCTTGTGCAGCCACTGGAAGGGAAACATCCAGGAAATTTATTCTGGCACATCTAGTGGGTCTGGGAGGAAGCAGTTGACTTTGAGAATAGGTCATCTTGGGGAGAAAAATTCCCTGARAGCTGTAGAACTGCAGAGGAAAAGGGGAAGCAGAGCTGCAGGATGAGGTGATTCAGTTTCGACATAAGAGAGCGTGACAACAAATCCAGTTTGAACAAGACTTTGAGCAACCTGGTCCAGTGAAAGCTGTCCCTGACCATGCCAGSGGGGCTGGAATGAGATAATCCTTAAGGTCCTTTCCAATCCAGACCATGATGGTTTTATGACAAAGGAAGATCATGGCAAACAATTGGGATAAGGTGGAAACCCCTGTGGATGACAGAAAAGGGTTAAATTCTTTCCCAAGATCACTTAAGCAGGTGAGTATATGGAGAGCAATTTGTCTCTGTGCTGCCAGTTAACCTCCCCTTAATGCTTTGTGCCATCAGAGTGTCACACTGAACAGGCATTAGAAGGAAAAAAACCCTACAAAGTAATTTACATTTTAATGAATTTTTAATTGAACCAAAATCTGTTGTTTCTGTTTAAAGATGCAGTGTTGACTTTGTGGTCTGTGCTGCTGAGAGCCAAGTGGGATCTTAATGTGATAAAAACAATGATAACGCTAAGCTTAATTAGGTTTGAAAGCATCCCTGGTAAAGTGGTGGGGAATAAAAACGTTACCTTCCCACAAGGAAGCCCAGCAGCCAGGCTGGGGAGAGGCTGGAGCACTTGGCCAGCCTGGAAGCAAGAACCAGAGCTGCTGCTTCTTGCTTGTGTGAAGCTCAGCCTGCGTGGGCTCAGAGACACAAACCCGACACAATTATTTCAGCTCCATCTTCTCCTGCCATTAGAKCCAGCTTTAATGACTGGCAGCACCCACTGGGGTTTCTCTGCTCACTTTCCTCTTCATAACAGGGGGTGTCAAAATGCCAAAAGCTRGCAATCACACTCTCCATGGTCAGGACTCACTGGTGTGGGCTCTCATGCYCTTCTCCATCCTGGAGCGTGCCTCCAGCAAAATAAACAGATCCTCCTGTCTGCATCCAGCCTACCTTGAGCTTGGAGACCAGAGAACTCACTGCACTTGGATTTGACCAAAAATGCTCCCTGGTACTGAGGTGCAGGCATTTTCTCTCTCTCTGGGGTACCTGTAACCCTGACCCAGACATTATTTTGTTGTGTTTTTAGTGCCTCGTACAGAGCGATTTGCCAAGCTGACCGTGGCACACACGTACCCAAGGAGCTCAATGAAATGGCAGCAAAGCAGCTTTTTAACACTAGTTGCACTGCTTTCATCCTTCCTCTGGCTCTGGCTCCTGGGAGATTGCACTGTTCATAACATGCTCACAGTTCCGCATAATTAAACCTGGGTTTTTATTAGTTATCATTTATTAGGTTATTGTTGATTTGGTAGTAGCATGAGCATAAGCTGAAAACACCCCTCACCTCCACAGAGAGCCCAAGCATCTGACACTCTAACGAGCCCAAATAAAATCACAGCAATTGAAAACAAGCTATGGCAGCAGGTTTCAAAACCTGTTAAAATCACTTTGTGAGCTTTGTCTTCAATATCCTGCTGCTACCTACCAGGTCCTGCATTTTGCAGCAATTTGCTCCACTCTTGCTCTGTTATGACACTGAATTTATACTGCACAGGAGTCCCTAGCCTCAGTGCTCAACTTTGACCTTTGCATTATATACCATGTTATTTTTTGGCTTTTAAAAGTAAGGGTTCCCTTGACCAATTTATTTCATACCTCCTCCTTCTGCCGTGGGCAGTAATTTGGTTCCCTGTTAGCATGGGCTGGAAGTATATTCCTTTCTAAAGTGAGCAAGTTTGTAATTAAAAACATCTTTATGTGCATAGCGGGTGCAGAAGAGTTGAGACAGAGACCTTGCACCTCATCACATGCCTGAAACTCTCCTTATTTCTGGCTGGAAACAAGGAATTTTTCACTGCTACATCGATTTTTTCAACTGCTGCTGTTTTCACCTTCAGAGGCATTAAACTCCAAACTCACTTCCCCTGCTTTGCTGCTGTRTCTGAGCTGCCTCTCTCTGGAGCTGCATCATGTGAACAGAAAGAACCACAGCACTCCTCGTGTTGCCTTGGCTTGGGAAATTATTCCTGCCTGCCCTTCTGTGCTTTGGAACAGCAGGAGCTGTCAGCACGGGCTGCTGTTGCTGGGTGTGATCAGCAGAGTGGTCCAAGAATAGCCCTTGGTCCTGACAGGCCACAATCCCAGAACAGCTGGGGTGCTAGGAAGYTGGCAGAAGGGGAAAGAAGTCACTGATGATTCTGACTTTGAAGCAGGGACACYGGGACTCCCAAAGCCACACATTCCAAGAGAGGTGAGGGGCTGAGCACASGATTTGGCAGCTCCTGCCTTGACACCTCAGAGGGGAATTCACCTGTGTGAGGGACTCTGCTGATACATCCTACCTCCCCAAGAGCAGACCTGGAAGGGGTCAGAGTGTTTCCAGCATTTTGTGGTCTCTCTAAACTCTTTTTTTCATCTTGGCCACTGAGCATGGGCAGTCCCGGAGCTGGAAGGCTGGGTACAAACCTGGTTAGCAGGGCTGGGCAGCTCTCAGGGGCACAGAGAGATGGAGGGAAGGCCTTTTTACTTGTCTTTCTGCTGTACAGGAACTGTCACTCTCTAGCACATAGGAACAAACTATCTCAAAACGCAGRAAACAGCTGCTAAATGACAGAGATATCTTTGCATTTATACGATGATCATTACAGGAGGGTGTGAACTCGGCTCCTGCAGATAAGCTCCAAGTGTGGGAGGGATGCCACAAATTGTGCTGCTTCTTCTCGTCTTCTCTTCTCTTCTCTTCTCTTCTCTTCTCTTCTCTTCTCTTCTCTTCTCTTCTCTTCTCTTCTCTTCTCTTCTCTTCTCTTCTCTTCTCTTC
>NW_026623290.1:264533-309799 GCF_030028575.1 Malurus melanocephalus
TCTCTTTCTCTTCTCTCTTCCTGCTGGAAGTTAAATATCAAGTCAATTGAACCATTTTCCATTTTGCCCTGATGTTTGCAGGCACTCGAAGCCATCTGGAGATGCTGTGGCCCCAAATGATGGACCAGGCCAAGGGACCAGTGTCTCCCCTTCAGCCTCAGTGTGTGCCTGCCAGATCCTGGTGAGTGCCACACCAGAATCTCTGCTTTTGTGATGAGCTGAAAAGGGAATTAAAAAAAAAAAAAAAAGCTGGTTAATTGCCTTTTTTGCATATTTAGGTGATTGTGGCCCAGCTCTACAGAAAAGGCTTTTCTGAAGCAAAGCATCTCTTCGAGATTATATTTTTTTACCATAGCTTTATGTAAAATCTSTCTGCTTCTCCCCTACAGTTGAATCAGACCATTGATCTTACATTGCAAGCTTTGYCTCTCCCTTTTCACCTGCTCCTGCCTCTGTTCCACGTAGCCTGGTAATGACTCCGGGATACAAAAGCTCACTGCCTTCCTCACAATGAGTCCACTTCTGTCACAAAGCCTAATTTTGGGTACCTGGATGGAAAACATTGTCCAGATCCCATTTATGAAAATGTCTTTACCTCTGAAAGGAGGATTATTTTGCAGTTCTATTTACGACAAAATGATGAGAACAAAGGGAATTTAGTGCAGAAGGGCCTAGAAAAGATCCATTCCATATGCTGCAGGCCACAAAACACTTTCCATCTTCTTTATCCGACTTAATGTCTGCAAGAAAGAATAAGCTCACAATCACTGTGCTGCAGGAGGTCTCTCAACCTCCTAAGTCAGCGTGTTTGGGAGAGAAAGGTACCTGAAAGATGRGTTTTTGTGGATGTTGCTGTGGTGGTTTAGGGTGTTGCCTCCTCCTCAGAAGGGCACAAGGACCCAGRCAGGCTCTGGCATCTTCCTTCAAAAACACCATGGCCACGGGTCACAGACAGATCTGCTGCACAAGAGGCTGAGGCACTGAGCTTTGGCAAATAAGGCAGCAAAACAGCCAAAGGCTGTGATTTTTTTAAGCTGCTGCAGCAGGAATTCACTTGGCAATGCTCTGTAACCAGAGGTCCTAGTGAGTGCATGGCTGTACATCCATTTCCAGMAGGACTTAGGTCAATTGTGATAATTTTGTACTTCTGTAATGAGGATAGGCATAGAAAATCTCTCTTTCTAGGTGGATTGATATAATTGACACAAGCAGACATCAAAAACTCCTAGGATACCACAATGTAATCTTCTTTGAATGCGGATAGTTCCTAGCAAAACAACCCTGACTTTGKTTAGGCCTAATGCAAATTAATAAGCAAAATAAATTACATAATGGATGGAAGAACTTGAAAAAAAAGGCTTCACCTAAGAAAGCAGAAGTGATTTTTCAATAGCACATTTTCCAGGTTTTCAYCAGGCTTCGGCTGCTTTTTGAACAGTGAAAGAGATGAACAAGTGAAATACATATGCTTAAACCACGATCCTGATTGAAATACATTATGGTCAAACAGGGCATGTTCTACACAGGTGGAGATCAGCCTGATAAAACCAGGAACAAGATGGAAGAGTGCTTCAGAAGTGTTTAAAAGCTCTTCCCATTCCGCAGGAGTGGCTCACATTTGCAAAACATTTATTCAAGTCTCAGTTGAAAATAAATCCTTGAACGTAGCTGTGCTACTGAGAGGTTGCAGAGTGGCAGTGGCCTCTTTAATCATTGTCCCATTCAAGGCCTAATCAGGGCAGCATATGCAGGAATGAGTGGTAGGAGCACAGAATTCACCTCCTCAGCAGGGTGAGATTGTCTGTGTCTCTCCTTTCTAATTAGAAGCTCTATTCAAATGTTAATCAGCAACACCATGATTAAGGAGGATTAAAGAGAACACTTGGCCATCACTTCAGTGATGTGGCTAAAGAGTTTTTTTTTTTTTTTTTCTTTCTTGTAACAAATAAGGATGATCTGCTCCTGGTGGAAGTCGTCGTGGTTCATGGAGGATGCCACCCCTGCTCCAGGATGCTGCTGTGATGGAGGGCAGMTTTTTTACTTCCAAGAGCTTCTGCCAACCATCTGAGCCACTGCTGCTGTGTGAGGAGTGAAGAGACACTCACCCACCACAGCTGAGAGGAGTTTGGGAAGTACTCAGAACCAAGATGGTCTGCCAGAAGGTCACAGGAACCCTCTCTGCTCTCCTGACATTAGCTTGGAGTTCTCTCCTCGGTTATTCCGGTGCTTTAACGCCCTTCTTATCCCATCTTCTCYGCCAGTAGTGGTTCCTAAGTGGTTCTGTTTGGATTTTTGTTTGGAGAAAGGAAAAAAAATACTGCCAGGATAAGATGAAATCAAATGAATCTGAGACAAATGGGAGAAGTCAGTGAAGGAATGGTTTTAAAACTGATGGAAGTGGACATAAGCCTGCAACTGGAGGGGACAAAACCACTGGAGATCATATCAGGATGACTCCAGACCAGACAGAATAAAGATGGGCACTTTTCTATCCTATTTCTATCCTATTTCTATCCTATTTCTATCCTATTTCTATAATTTCTCTGCTCTGTTCAAAGGAAAAAGGTGCTACATGATTAGAAACCACGTCCTTCTGCAGCATCCTCTCCCAAGCTGCTGCCTCACATGCCATGCCTTGCCCAGCAATGCCACRTCATTCCCAATGCCTTCCCATGCCCATAATTAGGAGAAACAAAAAGCTCTCTTGTGTTTGTTTCTTCTGAGAAATCAGCTCAGCTGGCATAAAATGAAACCATTTGTCTAATGGTCTCGTATTTGGAAAAAAAATCCCTTCAAAGAGACAGTACTGGAACTGGCTATTCCTCCAAATACGTGAAGTGATTTAATTAAAGGTGACAATTTAAACAGAAATTTTAGTGCATAGTGACCTCGTTGTGAGTCTGTATTTTGCCTTCACAAAAAGTCAGCAGCAGGTGAGGCTGCCCTCCCAAATCAAATGTCAAACATAACCCAAGTTTCGACRCAAAAACATTCCTCTGAGCACTGAGGCCAGGGGAAACTCCCTTCATTTGCATTTTCCAAGGAGAGAAAAAAAAAACCAAACAAGAAAGAAAAATTGAAAGCAATCAGCTCATTTCTGGAGCAGAATTTGGATGCTGCCTCCTGCATCCATGCATAATCCTCAGCACAGCATTCATTAAGCCCTGATGATTCATGACTGGCTTCTCCAGCTGAGACACAGGATGGGTTCAGCCCTGAATTGCCCTCACTGTCTGGAGGCATTTAACTCCAGGGGTGACAACACAGATTGCTCTGGGTATTTGGAGGCTGGTTCTGCTCTGCAAAGTAAAGTGTTGGGTTCAGCTGTGTTTCTGACAGCACCAAAACAGGCAAGCAGAAATTCAATCCTGCACTAGGTATTACRTATGATATATGATTGTTTGGGGCAAAAAAACTACCAGGGTCTTTAATTCTTCTTGGTATTGTAGAGGGAAGAAAAGTGCAACAGCAGGCTGGGTGCTTGCAGAATCCTTCCAGGCTGGAGTAATTTTTAAAGTCAGCTAGAGGTTAGCTCAGAGACATCAGGGACTTGTGAAAATTAGAGGTTTCCAAAGCATCCAATCCCCACGTTCAGATGTTGTTTGCAGKCAACAGCCAGCCCAAATCTTCAAATGTCAGCTCGGCCTTCAGCATTCCTTTACATCACACAAACAGGCATTCCCATCACAGACACCACCACTGAAAGGGTCACTTCTGGAGCTGGAATCCTGTCCTATCCAATGGAGATAGGCTGAAAATCTTGGGAGGAACATCCATGACAGATTTGATGTGCCCAGCATGGGCAACAACAATCGTGGGGGTTCCRTGGAACAGACAGATGTGTGAGCTACACAAACTCCACTGACCCAGTGCAGCAYCCACATCCCTCCACTGTCACAACCCCCTGGCACCTGCACCAGGCACATTAAGCACAACTTGCCCYCCTGACAGCAGCAGCTACTCAGGAAAATCTGGGGAGAACTGGGATTGTAGCCCAGTGTGCCAGAGGGAAGGTGAGTAGGAAATAATTATTCACTGTTCTTGCAGCAGAAGAACAAAGGATCATCAAGTGAAACTCTGAAATTGCAGAGTCAAGCAAATGAGCATTTTGCACACATAGTCAAACTGGAATATACTGCCATGGGATTACATGGGGGACAAAAATATTCATGGCCAGGAAAGCCTGTCAAGAGTCATTAAAAAGCAAGGCTGAAACATTGCCTGCAGAAGTGCATACAGCTCTACAGCCTGAAGGTGAAAGGACACAGAGATGTTTCCTACACAAAAAGCTTCTGCTGCTGTTCACTGTTGCAGACAGAAACCAGAGCAAAGCTGATTTTGGCTCAGACGTGTACAGTCATTCTTACATCCTTATAAAGGAAAAAAAAAAAGTTTTGTTCGAGGATTTGTTCTCTCTGGGGAGGCTGAGGATCTCCAGATATCATKTTGACAAATTTTGGAAACGAATCAAATAATCAAATCGGATGATGGACAAGGAGCATCTTCTTGGCTGATGGCAATTAWTCCAAGAGTTGCTCCACAGCCTAAKGGATTACCAGGACTCCTAAAGGTCATCTCCAGCAGCAGAGCAGTCCCAGGACAGATGAGCTCCACGTCAGCAATGCCATCCATGTCCTGATGCAGCCGGGGTAGCAGTGCCTGTTCTCCTCACACTCAGGGCCCTGTTCCTGTCCCTCAGCAGGAGCAGCAGACTSAGAGGAGCCTGTCTCAGCCTCGCAGCTGCCCAGGTCCCTGACATTTTCCTGCTGTCACCGTGGCTGTGTCTGGGCAGCATAATTCACCCTGCAGAGCTGTGTGAGCCAGCTCGAGTCAGGCAGTGTCTGCACTGTTGGCATCTGAGCCACAGGCACATGGAGCTCCCTGGTACTTCCCACCATCATTTCTACCCACTCTGGTGTCTCTTGCACCTTTGCTTAATTTAAATCTCATGGTGATGAGGTCTGACACCCCCTTTGCTCRTCGCTGGGACTGCAGAGAGCTTAGGAAAGCTTGGGAAAAGTTGAATTCCCTGTCTCCATATCTTAAAACATGGCTTCGCATCAGAGCCTTTCCAGTGTTGGACACTTTCATCTGGCAATAAAATTCCCTTAAAGCACTTAAAATAAAAACATCACAGAGCTACAAAACACCGAGGTTTTGATCTGAAATCATCACGTTCCCGCACGCTTAGTAACGCATTCATATTTTTCTTGCTTGCTTCTTTCAGCTAACRGTGTCTCCAGAGGGGTTCTCCCAACATCACCTATTTCTTGGCTGGCAAAGAAATAAAAATCCTGATTGATGATCGCAGGCAGACGTGATGAAAGCGCTCCAATCCGAGGCACAACAGCGGTGCCTGAATAATGGGTTTCCCACACCCACAGGAGGCAGCACTCWCCAAGTGATGAGGTTGCTTTTTTAGCAGGCAAAACGCTGTGCTGATCCCCATAAACAGCCAGGAGTTCACGTCACTGGGCCAAGGAAAGGAAATAGATAAACTCAAAATACCTCCCCGCGCTTGTCTTGCCTCTTGTTAACACCCAGGCGTGAGCAGTAGCCTGTTGMAGCAGGTCATTTGTTTTAAGATTGTATTTGGCTTGACAGGGAGTCTAGACAGAAGAGTACTCAGTTAATCTGTCAAATTCCCATTGCTCTTCCATGCATYGAGCAAATCTGGGATGAGCTGGTGCCTTGAAAGCAAAGCAGAGAGGCTGAGGYTTTAGGAAAGGTCCTGGTGGGCCATGGCAGGACTGCTCTGGAACAGGGCAGGAAAGAGTTCATTTTCCTCTGGGGCAGAGCTGAGAAATTTCAGGGTGCTRTGACCACAAAACCTTTCTCCAGATCATGAGTTAAAGGACTTATGGTGTGAATGGATGGGTTGATTTTTAGGGCAGCAAGGGTTTGATCTACATACAATATAAAGGATATTTTTGTGCAAGGCACTGGGTCCTGACCCAGCTTGGATGCTTGCAAAGCAAAGTGCTCCCACTTTGCTGCTTGCAAAAACCAACAGTAAGAGAAAAGAGCTTATATACAAAAGTATTTTTTACTAAAAAATATTTTACACAAAAAAAAATACAAAAGTAGTTTATTGGTGTGCCCTGCATGATGTAATTCTCACTCCCAGGCTGGTCTTTGCCACCCTCCTGGTGTTTCATTTTTTTGGGATGTGCAGGTAACCTCACATGGCTGCTTTCTTTTAGAAACATCCACTAAAACTGTCCCAGGCAGCTCTGACCAGCCAACAGAAACCCTTTTGGGGGTCACCAGGGAATCTGAACCCCCATCCTTGTTAAGAAACAAGGCGGCCCACCAGGCAGAGTGGTCCCACTTTCATGCCAGGCAGAACACTGAATCTGTGGTTCTTACAGCAGCAATAATCAGCCTTGGAGAGACAGGCAGGGCAGGTTCATTTTAGATAAGGGAACTGTGAAAAATGACAGCGTGACAGACAACTGCACGAGGGAGAACTCTTCACACAGTTAAGGCTTCACTGACAAAATGCTCCAAATTCCCAGCAGGAGCTGCTCAGTYGGCTCCAGAGCTTCATCTGCTGGTGTTCCTCAGCTGACACCTTCCAGGTGGGATTTTTCTCCAAGGAAAAGCAGRCAGGGAGTGGAAATTACAAGAGTTGTGGCTATTTTGGGATAGTGAGCTCTACTTAGAAGTCCTGGAAGCAAGGATGAACATGCCCATGGCACTGCAAAATCTGGTGCCAAGTGCACCTTCAGCGAGGTCAGGACATCTAAAAGCACCCATCCTGTGTCTTCCCACCCCATTTCTCCCCACTATGTATAAAAATGCACAAAATATCCTAAAAATTGCCAAATATTTGTATTAATATCTTTTTWAAGCAAATACAAGCCCTGGAGGTTGGACAGGGCAGGGTGCACCAGCTTTGTCCAGCTGCTCCAACTAAAAGGCAGCCTGCAAAAACTGCTTGGTGAGAATCCCCCACCTCTGTCCTGCATGATCCTGGTCATCCCTTCTCTTGTGGGATCCAGCTGCTGCWCCCCTGAGGGAATGTGAGCACAAAAAACCACAAAGGCAGCTCCAGACAAAGATTTTTGGCTCCATCTCTGAACACTCCTCTGCCGATGAAATATTTATGATGACATGTTGCCTAGCAATGACCAGATTGCCCTGAACAGGCAGGAGATAAAATATACTATGGGATGTGGGAACCAGGGAGACATGGTGAAGGAGGGGGGAAAAAAAAAGAATCAAAATAAAACCAACTCCAAATGGGCACCGATTTTGCGGGGCTTAGAGCGTTTTACTAGTAAGGGAYGAAAAACAGGTTTTGTTCAGTGAAGAATTGGATTGGTCAGACCGATTTCACCAGCTAGGTAGAAGCTTACAGGGATAAAAGCAGGCAGTCAGGAAGCACTTAGCTGTTATGTAGCAAAATGGTTTATTTTTGTCACTGCTTGGCGATGTGTGTCCAGACAGCACTGTCCTGCGGTGTTTTCTTTCCTCTCCTTGTCAATGTGCCAAAGCTAATTAAAGTGAGCCGGGTCTATCTGTGAAGAGGGATTTACTGAAACAAACTAATCAGGGAGGCAAAAATAGCATGTATTTTTGTCATTTGGAGGGAATTGGTTGGCTCGGAAAGAGGATGGATGGGAGAGCTGAGAGCTACCGGATGTCGTCTGTTTTGCCATCTGATTCTCCTCATTCATCCTGGTGTAAATGCAGAGCACTCTCAGGTTGTTTTTTTGTTTTTCACCTCGTAGATTTAAGCCTTAACCCCATTTCCAACAAGCTGGAGAGGCAACAGGTGAGCCAACAGTGGTTCTGAAAAACAACCTCTTGAAAAAAGCTGGTGGTGCATTTGCCTTTTTTGCAAATCCATTTTGCATATTTGCAGAGAGGAAGTGCTTAAAGCCAGACAGGAACTTTGCATCATCCAGCCTAACACAGATCAGGACGTTTCTGACATTTTTTACCTCAATTCTTTGTGCATGACTGATGTCATTCCTTCCTCAGAGCATCCCATCCCACCACCAAGACRTGGAAACTCCCGGGAGAACTTGTTGCTTTTGGCTAAACATCCAGGAAAACTGTTTAATTTCAAACCAATGAGTATCTAATTCAAAAAGATGTGCCAGGGAAATGTGTGGGCTCACTGGTAGAATGACCCTCTCAGCAGGGAGGTTGAGGTGTGTTGAGGAATGGTCTCCAGAGGGGTCAGAAGAGCCAACATATGACTGAAACACACCACAAAAAAACCCCAAAATTTATGGGAGTGACTTCTCTGRCCAGACCAGGCAAAGTGCTGTTGGTGGGGCCAGTGTTATCCTGGCCCAGGCTTTGGAATGCTCATGGGCTTTGGTTCCAGCAGGCTCCTTCAAGCATTTTGTCAACAGCTTGTATTTCTGCAGTGCTCTGGCTTAGTGGCAGCTCTTCCAGCTTTGTCACTTTGACATTTCTCCTTTGCTGGGTTTGCCAGGCAGAGGTGACACAACATGCTCCAGTCGAGCTCCCAGCGCTGTCTCTGCACAAAGCAACCCCCAGGCACCCGCCTGGGCTGCAGCAGTGTTTGCCAAATTTGCAGTTTTTTCCCTCAGCTTTTATCCAAAGCAGAWGTTTAGCTGGGCCTTTGGGGATGTTCACGCCACTGCTTGCACTTTGGGAAAAAATTCCCTTTTTCCAAGGTGGGTGATCATGGTGGAGTTGTACGAAGTCGCTGGGGTGATTGTGCCATCCTCTCAAAGCATTTTGGGGACAAGGTTACCTCGCTCCTTCCCAGCTCTCATGAAGAGTCAGCATGGGGGAACTAATTGCTGCCACCTTTAATGGATAAACCGAGGGCTGTTTAACCTCTGATGACTGAGCTGATCYAGGAAATAAATGGAACAATCTTAAACACAACAAGAAGCAGCAGAATKCGAGGGCAGGTCCATTGAGCCGCAGAAATTGAAGGGCGAGGGGCCAGATCGTCACCCTCTCTCCTCCGTCCATCAGAACGGGAGCTCAGGGGTGGGGAGATCACAGATGGCACATCTGTGTCACCAGCCAGGCTCATCAATCTCCACTGATGGGCTGTCACCCGCCAGATATTCCCCTTGACACAGAATCAGATAAKGCTGAGCCAAAACCACGTCCTTCAGGAGACTTCAAACGCCTCCACTTCCTGCCTGTTGCTGTCACTGATAAGAGCAGCTGGAAGTGTGAGATGCAGTGAGAAAGCACCAGSTCCCCTGGGTTCAGTGGCTGGCTTGGCCACTGATTTGCTGGATGCCCTTGGAAAAGCCAATTAAGTTTTGCTGCCTTGGATTTCTCAGTTGTACAATCCAGAGCTGTACTCAAGAATAATTAACTCATGATCTGACCGCAGTTTCGGGCGTGTGGTTTGTAAGAGGGAGGCATGATGGTTAAAAAAAATAATAAATCAGGAATTGAAAGTATTAATAGATTTTTAGGGCCTGGAGCAATGACTGTGCTAATTTATTTATACAGCATTTGTTAAGCCGACCGCAGAGCTTCTTCCAAGAAGAAGAAGCAGCCATGCCTGAAAGTCCTGCCTGTGCATTTAAAGAGATGCTAACTGTCCCAGATCTCCAGTGACAGAGACTTCATCACACCTGCAGCTCTGCTGCTGAAAGCCTTATTTACCTGCCCCTCTCACACACACCACATTGCCAGTCTGAGCATAGCCAGGAGCAGCTCCCACGATGGGATTAAAGAGCCRTAAATGTGAGCAATCTCTAACCCAAGTGGAAGGCTGCAGACGGTGACTGAGCGAGCTCTTTGCATTCTGGTGGATAAGCTGAATAGATTAGGGTTTAAGCCACTCACAATAAAGAAGGTTTTCGAGGTCTTTAATCATTCTGGGAACTGCCTCCCATTTTCCCACAATCGTTCTTGGAGTTTTAGATGCCCAAACTGAAGAAAGAACCAAACTCATCTCGCTGACATTTCATTTAGCTGTAACATCTCTGCATACTTTTAATCTCTTTCCTYATTCATTCCTTATTCATATTTGTCCCTTTAGCTAAGGCTTTGTGCTGAGAGTTCCTGTTTGAATGGTTTTCTTCTGTGATGCCCTATTTCTATTCCAACAGTTTTTGAACGCTCTCAGAGTATCTGTTTTACAACCTGAGCAATGTTTAGACATAAAGATWGGATGAATAACTTGATATTTTGATCTAAGATAATGTTACAAGTGCCCCAAAGTCAGTCTGAGTTGGAGAGAGGGAGTCAAATTCACAACTGGAGTTGTTCAGCCAAGACTTGAAAGGATAGCCTGGATGGAGACTGGAATTAAATTTCAAGGTGGGGTTTGCWGTTGGAGCACATCAAATCTGGCATTAAGCTTATGAAATACACTTTTTTCTTTTTCTTTCACTGTGGCTTTGAGCAAGAACCAGCTCAGGGAATCACAGGGGAAATGCTGCAGACACTTAATCTAAACTTTTATTGCTGAAATGGGAATGTAAGGAGGATCCCTGACCTGAGAGACTAAACCAAAATACAGCCAGAGGCAGATGAGTTTGGAATACCCACAGAAGGGGGAAGATGGACAGGGAGAGCTGAGTTTCATTGGTGTAGGTGCTGCATCTGTTCTTTGCTGGCACCTCATTTAAATACAAATTTAAATACAAATTTAAGTACAAGGTCTTTGCAAGTTGCTGTGGGACCACAAATGACCTCTTGAACATCAAATAAGGACCCACATCTCAAGTGCATCGCTGTGGGGCCACAACGTAAGAAATTACCCAAAATCTCTGAGTCACCAGGCTTTAGAAGTAAGTTAGAAAGAAAATGTGTCCATTAAAAATTAATTAAAAAAAAACAAAACAAAAAACACTGCTTCAACATGATAAAGAAATTATGGCTCCAAGGAGCATCCATCAGCAAAACTGTTGCCTGTGGAGGAAGACAGAAATCAGGAGGAAGAATGCAAGAAAGATGCAGGACAGGGGAAGAACAGATTGAGGAATGGAATGGTCTCTGGGAAAAAAATTATGTGGGAAGTGAAGGGTATTGGCAGGTAGAAAAAGGGGGTTCCACTAAATAGAATGTAAATGGTAAGAAATTAAAATGCCAGGACTTTCTCTAATAAAAAAAAAAAAAAAAGGAAAAAGAAGATATGACAGAGTGGTAGAGATGCTTGCAGAGAAATCTGGAGCTGAAAACTGCTTGCTTACATAAGTGGCTAATGCCAATTAATAAATCCAAGTTAAGAATTCCATTTTCTTGTCAAGTGGATTTATTCACWGAGCGTGAGGTGTCAGAAGGACAGACTAGAGGCTACACGGAGGAAACAGCAGATCTGAGTGCTTGCTTTTGAATAAATGGGAAACTGRGGGGATGGAGACATAGAGATGAGAGTTGTCCAAACGAAACGATGGCTGAAAATCAGGAACTGTGAAACCAGTGGGAAGTGAAGCTGAAGGGAATGGGGACAAAATCCTATTTGACAAACAAGGAAAGAAAGACAAGAATGCTGGCAGAGGTGGAAGGGAAAATTGTTGGCAAGGGTGAAAGGGAAGTTCCTCTGCAAAATCTTGTACTCAAAAATCACGATCAAAGACTTAATGAAATGTTTCAACCTCTGGGAAAGTCCCTGAGGGGCTTCATCCAGCGTTTCAGCTGCYGTGTTCAGATAAACAAACATCTTCTGGGAGGTTTTGTGTTGTATTTTTGTATCAGCTGGGACGGAGCTGGATGGAGCAGGAGGCAGGGCCGTGATTTACCGTGTCGTACATTAATAGTATCAAATTATGGCCCTGTGGTTATTGGGGTATATGGTGGAGTGTGTTTTACTCCTGGCAATAAATGTAGTGTTTGCCTCGGGATGTCAATCAATAAACTATCTGCCTTAATTGGTATCGATTTATTCATTCATTTTAACACTGTACAATGAAAACCAACACTCCTGCGTCGTCACAGCCCCTGCAGCAACAGAGCTCTGGCCAAATCCATTTTGCACAGCTAAACTCAGGGTTTCAGACGGGGACAAAGCTCTGTGAAACTCTCGGTGACTGCAGCAATCCCCTGGGACACCAAGGGGCCGCCCTCCATCACTTCTGATTGCTACAGACGAGGGACTCAAGYTCAATTTTGTCTCTTCCATGATCTGCCGGTGAATGGGAAGAGAAAACCTCTCTCTCCTTTCTTTCTGCCTCAATTCAGCAGTGGAGAACAAAGCTTTCCCTGAGTGGAGGTGTAAATGTGGGTACCCCGTGGGTTCCGAGGTGTGTTCGCAGCCTGCAGAGATGTTCAGTAGTGCAGTGATTTGCTTTGCTTAATAATGGTGACAAAAGCTCCAAATCCTGCCAAAGCTGCATTAAAACCTGCCCTGCACACAGGGGCAGTGCTGGGGTGGCTCCAAAAGACACCTGGAGTCTGCTGTGCCATCTGTACAAGGCRAGAGGGTTTCACACCACTTTTGGCTCAGTGGGATGCTGCCACGGTGACARTATCTCCTCTTTTACCTGGGAGGAGGCAAAACGCTCGAGTGAAAAGCTTAACTGTGACAYGGCTCAGAAACTGCTCCAGAGGGGCAGAAGGGATGCAGGAATGCATCCAGCCTGGAGAGCACGGGCTCAGGATGGGGTGAGGGCTGCAAGCTCTGCTTTTAAGTGAAAAAATGACTGAAAAGCAGGAGAAATCAGTGGAAAGGTAACAGGGACAGTACCCTGTGTGACAAACAGTGAAAGAGAAGGGAGCTGATGGTGGTTGGGGGGAAGGACGAATGGTTTCCAACCCTTTCAGTTAAAATAAATAAATAAATAAATAAATAAAGAAAGAAAGAAATAGGTAAAGAAATAGATAAATAAATAAATAAATTTGGTTTTTACTATTCCCATACTTTAAACAGTCCCAGATACCAGGCAGTCCCATAACTCATGGCACGATACAGAAAGAGGAACCTCTTTTCCTGCCTCGCTGGTAGCCTCAGTCTTAGCTTTGTGCTTTGTTCTGGGGATGCCTCTCCCAGACAGGAATGTTCGTGCTGGCAATTAGAGTTAGCACAGGCAATTACACTTGTGGGGTTTCTCTTTCGTCTCACCTCGTCTGAGCAAGTCAATTAATCTCCCTGCATCTTGGCTGCTCTGCCTGTGAAACAGATAATCGTGTGGGCACCACCCAGAGTGGCTTCATCGAAGCACTGGCATCTCCCCTGGCTGCAGAGGTACCATGGATTCTTTATCTGAAAATAAAGTAAAATGCAGCTGTCTGACTGGTCATTATGTCTGCCAAACCAGTGATGCCTGATGATTTTTGCTTTTCCCTTTACGCTTCTGTACCCCCTATGTATCCGCCTGTACCCCTTAGCCCACATGCTTGTAATTCCTGAAGCTTGATATTCCAGCTTAGTTTAGGCGTTTTGCTGGGCAGAGAGACCAAACACCCTGAGGAAGGGCTCAGTGTGCCCTGTGCTATCTTAAACCCGAGCTCAGCCTTGGGTGAAGCCTTCTGTCCAGAACATCCTGTGTAAACTGGGCTCTGGCCTCATCTAGAGAGAGATTCATTAGAATAGGGGGACATTACAGCATTTGTGAAGTTTCTTATTGGGGAATCCTAGATAGATATGCTAATTCCTGAAATCTATAAAACTTGTACCCGTGCTGTACACGGGTGTGCATTCTGCCATTGAGTTGTGCACCTGGGATCCCAAATACCGAGATAAAACCCTTTTTATCCCCTTAACCGTGTCTGTGTCATTATTAAAAACTGCCCTTTCAAGGCAACACCAGCAGCAGCCTCTGCCCACCCCTGGGATTTGCTGGGTCACCTCTCAGGCCCTCCTGCTGCCGTGGCTCTGAGCCAGGGGAGACCCTGATAAAAATAGCACTTCTGCTCTGGATGCTGCGGTTCATCTATTTTCCTTTTTTTTAAAGAGCGGATTTCACTGACATTTCTTTTGGGRAAAAAAAAAATGAGGAAGGGAGAGAGAGAAATCATTCAATTAGAGATGAAAATAATGGCTCCATTAGGCGGTCAGTGCTGGATCAGGCAGGAGGGAGGTGAACTGCAAAGTTCTCGTGTTGGGAGTGTGAAGTGTGAGAGCTGCACCTTGCAAAAAGTGCCAATGTGATGAGAGAAGAGTGAGACCACGGAGGGAAACAGCCCCAGAGTGGTGAAGGAGCTTTCCCAGGGCTGTGCACCTCAGGGAGGAGCAATGTCCATCTGTCCTGAGAGGACAGACTGCCCCAGATCACAAAACCTCCACACAGCTCCTCCACCACACTGAGACTCCTCACAGCACTGCCGAGCATTACCCGGAGCCTCTCGTGACCCAATTAGATCCCAGGATAAAAATTTACCAATTAAACAACTTTTCTGCAGAGGAAATTGCTGCAGACACGCCACAAGTCTTGAGGAGGATTTGTCCATCAGTGTTCAACGTGCTGGTGGCCCTGGAAATGGAGACACAGCTCAGTTTGGAGCAGAATGGATGAGATTAATCCAATTTCACCCCACCAAACAGATAGTGGCTGTTAATTACTTCAGTCACTAATTCTCTGTATCACACTATAACCCACGACACAGAAGGGAAAAGTTTTCTATCCCATTACCATATCCCTTGCATCAACTAATGACTCCAATGTAAACATGTTTAAATTAATAGTAATTTCTGTGTGCTTTGTGACAACTCTCTTTCCAGCATACAGTCTTTGAACCCTCCCTATTTTTATGCAGAAAATGTATTGTGTTTAAACTGGGAAAGCTTTTTATTGGGTAATTCTGGTATGCAATGAGTGCTTTTCTGGCATTAGTCCATCTTATGCCCACTTGGATTTTAAGGAGAGACTAAAGTGGCTCTGACACGAGTAGTGGAGGGTGAGCAAATGGAAGAAAAGCAAAATTGGAATAGATTAACTTTTCAAGACTCAAAGCAGACTGTARGAACACTCTAGAGTCTGGAGAATCACATTTCCCAACAATGTACACCCAGAAAAAGGMTGCAGGTCTGCAGCTAAGGCTGGGTACACAATCAGGACATGGGAGCTGTGCCAGGCTGGAGCCCTTCCCTGGAAAATCCTTTGTGCTCTCAGCAAACATCTCCTTCCAYACAACACATCAGCCATCCTGCCAAAATTTCAGATTTTCATTGCAAAGACATAGATTTGCCTATGGAAATCAGTTTCTTCTCATAATTAGTGGTTYAGGGRTGGGGAAAGGTTGGTTCACTRTAAAATAATAATAAAAARATTCCCAATTTCCCAGCTCTTCTCATTTTCTCGCCCAGTTCCTGTTAGTCTGTGCTCATCCATCTTAAAGCACAGTAGGAGGGGGTTCTTTGGGRTGGGGTTTGGCTTTTTCTAATGCAACCCTGAAACAACATTTGGAGATCAGGCACTGATGTGTCTGAAAGGGTGTGCTGAGCCTTCAGAACAGTTTTTGTAGCAGGCAGACAGGTGAAAGGGAGAACTCACAGGAGGATTCAAACGTCTCATAAAACACAAGAACCAACCTGAGAGCTCACACGGTGCCGAAACAGATGGCTTTCTGAGAGGTAATCTGTTTTCTCAATTTGGTGCTGGGGAAGGCACATAAACATTTCCTAAGGAGAAGATGACTCCTTGTCTTTTGATAAAAGGCACCTGCCCTCCGTGCAGCCGCTACCTGAACAAGGACAAAGAGAGGGAAAACTGGGGGAGAAATAAAATGATATAAAAATCATGTTGCRTTTTTCAAGTCTTTGTTGGCAAAGGGATGTAGAGAGGGTGAATATACCTAATTATTATCTGAGAAGCATTCACAGGCAGCAGCTTTGGGGAAGCCTGTGGCAGGTGAAGAGAGCACATCAGCAAGCACACACAAATGAGAAGGTACCTGCTCAAAGAAAAACAATGCATAAAACATCCTGCTTATGCAAATGTATGATGATGACATTACCAGGCGCTGATTAGAAAATAAATCTGATTTGCTTAGGGCCCTTTTTATCAACAAACCGCTGKTTTTTTTCAAGGGGTCTGGTGGCTGTAACCTTGGCTCATTCCTCCCTGTTTGGCTGTTCCCTGAGGTGAGTTTCAGTCCTTTGGGAATCAGCAGAGGAGGGAAGGCTCCTGCTCTCAGGGTGTCCTGCAAGAAAAGCTCCAGGCAYGGCTGATGGACAGCCCAGGGTGGTTTTTGTGCTTGCACAGGGGAAATGGCTCTTTATGCATCCTGTAATCTGTGCTCCTGCTCCGAGGGATGCTCACACCTCCATCAATCCTCTCCAGCCTCCCCCTGTGCACCAAGTCATGCAGCAAGGGGATAAATGCTGAAACAACTTAGAGACTAGCTTGGTTAGAAATTCACTTCTTGCTGTGCTTACAAAGGTTTGGAACTCTCCTGTTTTCACTTCAGGGGCAGAGACACCTGGAAATGTAAGGAATTCTCCACCCATTTAATCTGCCATGGATATGGGCACCAGGGAGAAGCGCTGCCTCCTTCGATGGCATTTATTGTAGGAAGATTTCTCTGATAAACACCGGCCATTAGCACATTCTGCAAGAGCCTTTCCTAAGCCCATCTCTTCTTGGCATCCGTGACCTGCAGAGAGCAGCTCCCAGCTCCACAAATTGGCACCGGATCCCATTAACAGATGGCCTCGAGCACACGCGTGCCAGGGCTCATTATGCACCTCTTTTTTTTCAAGAGCCGTGTGTGGACTCTGTCCAAGTTTGTGACAACATCTCTCACATCTGGGATGGTGGTGATAGCTCCTTCCTTGTAGAACAGAGGTGTGTCTCATCCTYGATGTGCTCTGCAGCCCTCACTCACACTCGAAGGGAAGGGAACATCTGTGTGGTTGGAGCAAACAGCTGTGGGTTCCTTTTGCACAGCCAACATAAAATCAGCCCTCAGTGTGCTCCCAGCCTCCCCAGATCTCTCCCAGCCTCAAATGCTCCCTCAGCTGACATTCCTGTGGCAGCCACAGCKCAGGGGAAGCAGGGCACGGAGAGGGAATGTTCTGGCAAACAGCAGCGGGGTGATGGCACAGCCCAAGGAAAGGGAAAATGGAGCTTGGAGTCCCCTTCCCGGGGGAAACTCAAAAGCTGTGTGGACACAATCATGAGTGAGCTCTTGGGGATCCTGCTTGAGCAGGGAGGTTGGGCCAGAGCACCTCCAGGTGCTTTCCAACCTTACCCATCCCCTGAATTTGTGATTTTACTGTGATTTTTTTACTGTGATTTTACTGAATTTGTGATTTTACTGTGATTTTTTTACTGTGATTTTACTGAATTTGTGATTTTACTCATTGCTGGGGCTGTCTCCGCTGCAGAGCTGATCAGGGAACTTCTTAGAGGTGTCAACTGAAGGACACAGGCACCACTGCCACATCCTGATCCAACAGATGCTGGTTTTGAAGCTTTTAGCTTAATTTGCATAACTTCAGGTTGGTGTTATTCACCTGATGGAGAAGGACTCATGCCTTTGTCTTCCTGGAGATCATCATAGGTTGATGCTGCCTCCCCTTTGCATCACCCTCATTTTTTTTTCCTTGGGAAAAATATGTCATGCACTGATCTGTCAGTCACTTCTTCAGGGATATGGAATCTATAAAAAAGAAAAGCCTGGTTCTAAATGACATGTCACACTAAACTGCCTCATTACCTCCAAAGTGAGATGAAATGCATTCTCTCCATGTATTATTTTTTCCYCTATTTCTTGGTATTATTCTTCATTCATGGGGATGGTGTTTAGCCTGGAAGATTAYAGACTGGTCATAACCAAAGAAAAGGAGAGAAAGATTTACTCCAATCATGTCAAAGGGACCTCAGTGAGTATTAACTGATAAAAAGCACACACAGAGCTCAGCAGCCCCTCCCAGCCCGCCTGTGAATTTATCCTCCTTGATGAATGGGAGCAGTTTACAGAGCAGGCAGAAATTGATACGGGAGAGGTTTCTATCTGCAATGCTCTGTATAAATTACTGGATGCTTATCTGTGAGTAATTCCCTTGCATATGCTAACTGTCCAGACACTTACAGCCTATGGCAAAGACATTAGATAACCTTCGATTCACAATTGCCAGGGGCAATCTTCACGCTAAATAAATAGTTCATCTCTTTCAGACCCAAATGATATATCTGTTTGCAGGCACCACAAGCACTGGTCTAGAAATGGATACTTCAGCTATAATTTTGAGCTGTCCTTCCTTTTTTTTTTTWTTTTATGTGCCTTCAATTTGTGTCTGCACTTTACGTAATTTAGCAGCTTGCTACTCCTGTCTTKCCTATTTTATCCATCAGGTTTCTGATGCCCCCATCCAGGTGTCTGTCAGGCAGATGGACAGTTAAAAATATGATTTTTAATCTTTCYTGCCATACATGCTCTATTGAGGCCACAAACTACCCCAAGCACCTTCCTTTATTTGCCTGTTCRGCAATTTTGCCCACAGCCCTTCCTTGCTACAAACTTACATGCTGAGCTGAAAAGGAAATATTTTTCTACCGAGCTTTGCAATCTTGAGATCAGAATTCGTCTGAGCAAAAAGTGAAGCCAGGATGCAGGCAGAGAGAAGATCAAGCAGTCAGTGCAGAAAGACAAGAGCATTTCCAGCACTCAGACAGGTGAGTGACAAATATCACCCTTTTCTGATATAACTCCCCCACCCCACCTTAACACAGACATTGCCGAGTGTTTGTTTGGCATCAGCCGAATTTATAGCTCTATTTTCTAGAAATAAAATCACTATCTCTGTCTGAAAGTCAAAGCAGATTTTTTTTTTTTTTTCCCTGWAGGAATTGCACTGGCACTCCCAGCCCATTTTGCAGCCYGGTGCCAACTTGGTGGAAAGGAAAAAGGAGCGAAAAGTTCATCGTACCAAGAGCAAAATTCAGGCTGCTGGAAGGCTGCAGACAGCCTACAACAGCAGATCTAAACCAGATCTAAGCCAGATGGGCAGAAGCTGCTGCTTCTCCAGCCACCAGCAGCCGAGCCAGGGATGCCCATCCTGCTGTGAGATGAATCCTGAGCCATGGAAAGTTTCTGCCTTGCTGGGAGGGTGAGCTGGAGCTGTGGCAAAAACCACAGTGGGCTGGGAGATGAGACACACAGAGCTGCTGTCCCTGCCTGGGGAGCCACAGARGGCAGGCACAAAGCTCAGGGCTCTCAGCTGCTGCCCCTGGTTTAAATCTGCTGCCACACTTCAGTCAGAACCTGCCCTGATGGAACAAGAAGCTCTGCACCACCTCCCCAGCCCAGCTGGAAAATAAACGGGAAATTGTTCAAACCTTCAGGCACTCTTCACCCTGCAATGTCCTTTGCTCCAACTTTTGCTGCCCAACAAGCTGTGCTGGTGAGTGCAGTGTCCCTGGGCACTGAGCTGGCTCTGCTGGAGTTCTGGATTTGTGTATCTCAGCTCTGGAAGAGGTGCTGATCCCACGACTCATTCTTGGCACTGCCAGGCTGCCGGGCAGAAATCTCTGCCCAGATCCTTCCACAGGGGAATGCCTCATTAATCAAGTGCTGTCAGACCTTCTCACCGGGCTTTTTTCCCCCCACATGATGGTCAAACACATCGTTTTTTGCTGCCGAAAGGTGCTGCCTGCAATCCTGCATGGCACAGACCCCAGGTGGAGCAGAGGGTCTGGAACTCATCCTGTGTTTTTGGGGAAAGGAGCAGTGCTTCCCCACATGCAGATGCACAGACTGAGCTTGTCTTTTGACAAGCTCCTTCTACCTTCTGAGTTTAACAGCTGGTGACAGCCCATCTCTGCTGGTCAGAGCCCCTGTGGATGCTGCAGGCTGTGGCACCACCTCAGGCTTGGCTGCCCTCTCTCTCTAAGCCAGAATTAACCCATCCTTTGCTCAATTTTCTGTGTGAAAGCAGGACTCAGCAGCTGCCCAGATCTGCAAGGCACAGCCAAATATCTGGAGTCCACAGCCAGGAGTGTCCCACCCCCAGAATAGGGTATCCCAAGGTTTTATATGGAGGCAAAACAACTCCYTCATTTTCAATGGCATCCCTGATATTTTGCAAGGTTTTTTTAGCCGTCACTGCACACTGAGCCAATGATGTTGGAGAATTGTCAGAGCTGAACCCAGCTATGCCCAGTCTGAGCTCAGCACGTGCAGAGATGGCTCAGATTGTTTCTCCCCATGTTCATTATGGTCAGAGACACTGATGCTCAGATTTACACACAGATTTCTGACACCCTTTGGATGTTCCTCACTGTTGTGATGGTGTTTGACTGCCCTGAAGATCTGAGCTCTTGCCCCTCACTCCAGCTGTGGTGTGAGCAAAGGCTCAGCTTCAGGGAAGCCCATTTGGGATGGATATTGGAGGAGCTCAGCCCTCTTTGGGCCTCTTGCCCACCAATTTTCATTCCTGAGAACCTGAAGGCAGATTTTACACCAMAATTACTTTTTCCACAAAGAAGCTGTCATCATTGTTTATCAAAGGCCAGTGAGAGGAAGAAATAYCTTTGCATTTGTCTCTTTAGCTGAAATCTGGGAACTGCTGCCCATCTGCCAGGGTAGTGCTGGAGATCAGCCCAAAGTCCAAACTCAGCAGCAAAGCTGCAGCTCYTCCAGATCTGCCCAGAGCAAATAACATCTCTTGCCACTGCTACACGCCTGTGATTTGGGTCCAATAAACCTTTTGCTGCATGCTTGCAGAAATTTGCACAAATTTCTGCAGACCCAGGGYCCAACAAGTGCTCTGTGCAGAAGGGAGCCGGGCACAGGTTTCTTTCTCCGTCTCAGCAGAAACATTTACGTTTCCATCTCACAGGAGAGAAAATCTAGATGCTATTTTCTCCTCCTCACGGCTTGTTGCAACAAGGACTCTCCCTACTACCTTTCCCAGAGGGGAGAAGAGTTGCCTTCGTTTCTAAATTTAGATTTAATGAGTGCAAAATGAATAAGGCAGCAGGGGAACCTAACGTGGTGAGCAGAGCAGCGCAAGATGCTCGTGCAGGGTTGGGCTGTGATTTCCTGTTCTGAGCCCACAGGAGCGCTGGTTTTGTGGATAAACAGTTGGGTAGGAATTCTGCAGGTAGTTCTGACTGCTGGTGATGAGAGCAGAGCTGAATTTGGCCCTGGGCAAACACGCTTTCCTGTTGATCTGGCTGCTTGGATGCTGCTTGTGAAGGGAGAATTAGCACAGGCTGGGATGTATAAAGCTGTGTGTAAAATCAYCCCCTGGCCACAGCTTGTGGATGTTGTTGGCTCCCAAAAGGCATCCTCTGGCTGTCCCTGCCATCATCCTGCTCATCCCTCTGGGAGTGCCTGGGGAGCCTCTCTCCTCCAGTCCTGGAGCACCACAGAGCTCTGATCATTCATTCATTTAAAGCAGAATTATTGCTGCATTCATTCCGCTCCAAGATCCCAAAACAAACTCTATCASCACATCTTAGTTTTGCTCCAGACCTGATTCTCCAAGCCCCTACTGATGCCCTTCACTCCTGACTGGCATTAATCCTCATTATCCTTCCCATCCTTCCCAGCCCAAAAGGAGAGTGCTGCTGAGCTCAGCTCTGCTGTGTGGCTGCACTGATCTGCAAAATATCTAAAGGGGTAGGATGTCCTGACTTCTGCAGTTGGGGTTGAGGATTTACAGAAAATGTTTCCTCCAAAAACCCAAACTTTACAGCCCCAGATTCCTTGGGTTGCTGCTGGGATGGAGCGGAAAAAAAAAATGGCACCGTTGTAACCAAAGCAGCTTTACTGCCCGAAAGTACAAAGAATGTGTACACAGAGATAAAATATTCAGATTCTGCTGCAGGGCATTTGAAGGCAGAATTAGCACCTGGCACTTGTCAGAAATGGCAGAGGATGGCTCAGGATGTTAAATGATCAAGGCACTTGCTTTGGTCTCCTGTGAAAGCCGAAACTATCTTCAGAAACCATAAATTCTGCTAATCCTGTGCTGATGCTGCCGTTTTCTGCAGTGTCCTGGGGCTCCCTTGGAGGTCTGTGGACCAGAGRCACATAAAGGATGCACAGATTGAATTTTGAAAGCTTCTCAGCTCCCACAATTTYTAGCAAAGTCATCTGAGGAGGCTGCAATGCTCCAATCCTTTCCTAATTGGATGAGCAGTCTCATCACCTCCTGAGAGGGCTTCCTATACCCTCTGGCTTTAAAAGAAATTCTGCACCAAAAGCAGAGATCTGACAAATTGGAGCCTCCTCAAATACAGAAAGAAAGGCAAAGACAATCATGATCTTCCCCCACCACAATTTTGAATAATGACAGCTTGGWGAAATAACACTTGTTTGTAAATAATCTGTGACCCTTTTCATCCAATGGGATCTTGGTAGCAAATGAATCAACGCTTTTCTCAAGACACAGAGTGCATTAATAACATGCTTGGTCAGTTTTCTCACTTGAATTTTAACTTTTTCAAGGCTGTGACCACACATTCCCAGAAGAAGAAACAGATAGAGTTATCTCTAATTTCTCACTAATTTACAATGGGCTTGTTTTCAGGAGATGGAGCAGATACAATTTATTTTTGTGCACACTTCATTCCAGGGGATGAATGCAAACAGAAAGCACCATCAATTACTCAATCAAGCACAGAGGCAGGAAATCAGCTGGGTATGAGCAAACTGCTCATATGAGCACCAGGGTCAATTATCCCCCTCTAGAAGACATTTCTGCTGTATATAAATTAATACAAAAGGGTGGATTTGTGTTTCAGTGCTTCTGGTGTCAAATAGATGTTGCAGGTTTATTTGTCATTGTTGGGATGAGGGTTCMTTTGTGCAAATGGGTGTAAAGATGACCTCAGATCTGTCCTGCAGCATTTACAGGGTGAGATGATGGGACAAGGGCACCTGGGAAAGAGGAATTGTTATTTTATTTCCCATTTTAATTGTTATTAATTCCCATTTTATGGGTGAAGAGTGAAGGTGGAAGTGTGTGAAGGACTGAGAGGAGACTCCTGTGCTCCGCCCRAGAAAATCCACAGCTCAGAAATTCAGTGAGCAGAGGGGAAAMTGCAGCTCTGTCCTCTCCATTTTGGACAAAATGAACGGGATTAGAGATGCTCAGAGATTACAGGTGGCCCAAAGGTCACCAGGGAGCCAAAGCCTCACATCTGTAACCCCTGTGGGTGAGATCTGTGCAATCCAAAATGAGCAAACAACAGTGAAAGGTTTGTGAAGATTTGTATAAATGATGCTTGGGTGTTTTCCTCGGGGATATTCCTGCCCTTTGCCATGAATTTTCATGCAGATTATATTTTTATGTGCAAAACCAACTGTACAAAGGAAAACGCTCAGAAATATGCATTTGAGTGAGGTTTCACTACAAAGAAACCTTTGTGGTGTATAAAAGTTTCAGTCCCTCAGAGAGCCAGTTGAAGAAATACAATCTAGGTAATAGATTTTGCAAACCAGAAAATGGCAACAAAAGGCTGGCATACAGCCAGGTGCCAGAGAAATGAACCCGAGGACTGAGATGCATCGCAGGCTGTGTTTGAATAAGGTGCATTGTCACAAAAAACAAGAATGTTCATTCATGAATAATACAGGACCAAGGGACAGGTCTGAATTTRTCATGTAAATTATTTACTGTAACTATGAAATGGCCACCTGTCTGGACTTGTGGCAGCATTTGGAACACAGCCCATGAAATAAAAAAAGGGGAAAGATAAAGTTGATTGAGTTGGAGAGGAAATTCTTTGCTGCTGTGGAGTAGATCACTCCTGGGGATTATCTTCAGGGGGATTTTTCAATTTGTTCTGCTGGAGAGGTCAGGGATGAGTTTGTCCATAGGGTGAGATTCTAATATTTAAATCTAGAATAGTTATGATCTCAGGGCAGAGATGTCTTGATCTTGAGGCACACCCTCTATGGGATGGGGATCCATCCCCAAAGCCAGTCTGACCCAAGCAGCTCTTAAAAACACAGCACCTYCAYGCCCAGCATCAGCAGCTGYTAAAGATATTAAATWAAATAATTAAATCTGCACTGTAAGGAGTCTAAAAGAGATTTCTGAGGCCTCCCYCAGCCTGCTCCCACCATCCCACCTCAGTCAGCTCCTCCATGGTGACGTGCAGCTCTGAGCTGGAAGACAGCTGAGCTGCTCAGGATTTCACAGTGGTCTTTTGTTTCTTGTTTTCCTTTCTTTTTATATATATTTTTTAAACCTGTTGCTCTACAAAGTGCTTCCAAAAAAAAAAAAATCCCAGCAGATCAATAACGAACAAGAGTTACTTCAGAAAGCCACTCGGCACGCTTGTTTAAATAACCCCTTTTACTCCCCCAATTGCCTTGTTTTTCTCAGGGTTGTCATCGAGAGGAAGATATTGATGAGTTAGTGGTGTGTGAGGGAGCGTGGATGAGAGCAAAGTCATTCACTCCGCTCTCAAAAGCGTTTATTTTCCACCTATTTGTGCAGTGTGTGCAGCGTCCCTCTGCTCCCGGGTGTCACTTTGGTCACTGGGAAGAGCATCCTCAGCAGAGGCAGAGCTCAGACAGGGTTAATGCCACCCTGCCTGGCACCAGAGGAGTGTCTGTCATGTTTAATCCATCTCGAGAAAGCAGACACCTCCTAGCAGGCAGCTCGATGGGTTGTTTAGTAATACAGAGCTTCCAGAAGGCAAAATTTCATTTTCACCTCTCCGAAGTGTGGAAAGGTCCTGGGTGCCCGTGCATTAGATCTTMAGAATGTCCCATCAAAACACAAGCTGCTGGAAAGGTTGTTGCCTTTTAGGAGAAATGTCTGACTGAAATCAGCAGGGTCTCTGCTCTCTCCTGTGAGGGAGGAGATGAATGAAAGCAGGCAGCAGGCTCCAAGACTGCTTTCCCCAGAAAGAAACCCAAAACTTTCCTTCCCAGTGCACTGCAGCCTTGTTTGCACTTAAATAGAAAACTGCAAAAGAGCTAAAAGGTGAATGATGCCAAGCCAGGCTGTCTCTGAGTTTTAACCATCAAAAAGCTTCAGCAGCAGCAGCAGCAGCAGCATCACGAAATGTCCAAGCCAGAATGACTGAAGTGGATCCAGAGCTGCCTACAAACTCCAGCCCTTCTGGGAGCTCCCCTCGCTGCTGCAAATTTCACTCTGGGTATTTTTTCCTGCCCTTGCTCAAACACTCAGTTTGATTTCCAGCCCACACAACTCACTTGTCCTCTTCAGGGCTCGCAGTTCCTCTGCTCACACTGGAAGGCAGCACAGCCAGCAGAAGAGTTTTGACTGCAGCAGTTTATTAACTCAACATCCTAATTAACTGATTCACCCTTTTATTGTCTCACATCTCTGCTGTCACTGGGCCTGCTGTGCTCTAACAATGCTTTAAAATCCTAACTTGTTTTGCCTCTCCCGGCTTTTAAACACCCTTGCATGYCCATCTGCAGCTTCCTGTAGGGATACACATGCAAAAACAAATAAAAATGCTTCTTGCAGACTCTTTCTTCTGAACACAGCCCCCAAAAGGTGGCTCCCTTACATTTCTAAAGCTCCAACCCAAGCTATGACCCCATAAATACAGCTACAGATAGATAACACCAGTAATGGCAATCAGAGACCAGGGAAAGGAGGGGTGAAAAAGGGAACAGCTCAAATAATATTTTCTGAAAGACGACCCTAAATGTTATTAACCTGATTCTCCCCTGCCATCAAAATTACACCAAGGGATCTCYGGTTCAATGAGATTCAGACCATGAAAGACCAACAAAATCCTTTCTGTTAACAAGCCCATAAACTAATGGCACTTGAAAAACTCAGCACACCAGGCTTTATGACCCGCAGTGAAGCAGATWAGAAGTAATACAAGGGCAAAGAGAATGCCCTAAAACCTCATCTTTAGCTACAAAGAGYGTTCCTGTGCTGAGCAGGTTTTGGTTTGCAGCTCAGCACCCTCTTCTGCATCTCCAGAGGCATTTGTGGTCCAGCAGCATGCTTCCATAACATCAGAAATAAAATAAACCTTTTTGTCATTTCAACCAAGGCTGAGTTGTGTTCTGGCTCCATCCAGAAATCTAGATGTTCCTCAAGCTGCTCTGCTGCTTTCCAGAGACATTTGGAAGTTGTGTGGGTGTTAGCACTGGATGAGTGCTGATTCCAGGGGGAGTTAGTACACGTCCTGAATGGAGAAATTATGCTTTGTATATACCCAAGGCTGGCAGGAAAAGGTCCCCAGGATCTCAGGTGAAAGGATTCCTAATTAATCTGAGGGGAAGGGTAGCATTCAGCATCCTCTAAGGGCTGCCACGAAAACATCATCACATCAATCATTCATTCACAGGCTCAGCAGTCCCTTCCTTCCTTCCTGCATGCAAAGGGAGGGTTGGAGGGACAAGTTTAATTCCAGAAACCAACTCTGAGACTCAAAATCAGRCTCCACTCCCTCTCAAGCATTTCTTAGACTCCCAGATTTCTGCTTGCTGAATTTCTGCACTCACCTGGACCTCCCTTCCCTTTGCACAGGCCACCCTGCAGCCTTGTGGGGCACATTCACTCCTCACTGCCATCCTGAGTCCACCTGACAATGAGATAAAAATGCCCATCCCCTTTGCTCTCCCACCTCTCAGCAGAAATATTCCCAACTTGCTGCATAATGAGACCATTTTTATTCTTTCTGGCCATCTCCTAAAGGTGAAAATRGAACCTCTGCTGAGCATCTGCTTTCCAGCCTCAAGGCTTTTAATAAAAAACCTACAATTCCTTTATTTCAGGCCAGAGAGGTGACTAATGGACTAAACAGGCTGAGAGATGGAGGACTGGCTCTGCAGAAAAGCACAGGGGCAGGCAGCAGGAGCAGATGTCCACGACAGCTAGCCATTCCCTCGGACCCCAGGCAGGGAGCAAACTCCCCCAAGCTGCACTTTGTTCTCCTCCAGCAGCTCTTTCACACCTGCAAGGCCACTCAAAACACCCTATTTCCACAGCTACCCTTCAGCTTTATGGATTTTTTCACTCTTAAAATAAGGATTCTCCTACAGGGAAGTCTGAAATCTGAAAAATCCAGGCTGGAGCTCTGCTCAGAGGTGCTGGAACAGGAACAGACTCAGCACCCTGAGGTGCTCCCAGCCCCAGGATGAGTTCAGCTCCTTCCCATCCCCTGCTGGAAGGGAAAAAACAAATTTAAAAAAGAGCAGACACAAAGCCARTTTTAAAACCAATGCTGGCCTCGAGCTAACAGGAAAAAAAAAAAGGCACCATTAGCTTTGATTTTTAAATATGTTCGTTATTCTCTCAAAGGCTGGATCGATGGRAAAAGGGAACTGAGCGATGGATAAACCTTTAATTGCTTAGAAATTGGATTCACCCTCACACTGCCTGGCCAGAGCATGGCCTTCTGCTGCACCCATGTCCCAGCCAGCCACTCTAAAGTATTTTTCTGGTGGTGTCTGGATTTGCAAGAGGCATCTGTGAAAAGTTCCAGAAGGTTTATGAGYGCTTGTGTTTCAAAATAGAACAAAACACTGGATTTCAGAATTTCCACGGAAGTGTAACGTTAAGCAGAAAATACTGCTTGAAGGCAATCAAAACATTTCATTTTGATAAAAGCCCAAATACTCCAATTTATTTTGTATGCTGAGAGAATTCAAGCTACAGTTTCCCAAAGAAAWCTCTAAATGCTCCCATTTCAACAAGATACTGCAAGCTCATCAGCTTTTGTTCGAATGAAACAGCACTGAAATTGAGATATTCCCACAAAAACTCATAATTTGGAGGAAATTACTTTTTTTTTTCCCCCCTCACAGGGAATATTCTGTCTGTTTGGTTTTGCATTTGGCCTGCATAGCCAAAGGCATTTGCGTGGAAGGACACGTTATTTGTCACAGGAGTGGCAGGAAAACAGAAACAAGGGATAAACACCCAAATTTGCTCTGCCATGAACAACGTGGGATCTGTGCCTCTTCTCTGGGTGGCTGAGCCAGGCTCCTCAAAGGTTTGTGGAACAGAGTTTCACAATTCTGATGATGTTTTCAATCCTTCTGATGTTCCTCAACCRATCCTCCACTCTGCTCTTTGCATTCACACCCACAGACAGGGCTGCTGCCAGCACAGGGAACACCCCAACACCAAACCCAAAAAAGCTCCAAAAGAGCCCTCTGGACACTCAGCCAGCTCAGGAGCACTCAGGTCACCTACAGCWTCATGAGCTGAGCAAATTTGGTGCAGAGACACGTCCTTCTGCTGAGCACATTGCCTGGAACACCAAAACCTTCTCCACTTGGAGCTCCCCAAAATTCATCAGCACACACTGCCTTAGGATGGGAAAGCTTCCAACATCACTGCCTCGCTGGGTGGGCACCAGAACATCCAAACTCAGCCAGGATCCTGGGACAGCAAGGAGGAGAAGGATCAGAGAAGGCTGAAGGAGGCAGGGAAAGTGGTGCTGGTGGTTTTTGAGTCCTTTGTAATTAAAGCAGCGCTCTCAGCACGGCCCTGGTGCTAATTAGGGAGGGCTGAGCACTGACACATTAACCTCCCCGTCTCAAAACATTAACTTTACCTGGTGTAATATCTTCTAGGTGACATAAAGGTTAATAATCGGCGTCCACAACAGAATTGAGCTCGGTAAATACCCAATTAACCGGATTCTGTCAGAGGTAACAGCAAAAATGAAAGGTCTGGGATGGCTGAAGGGAAGCCCTGAAATGCTGGGGGACAGGGGGGACCTGCCAGGAATGAGCAGAGCAAGCAGGAATGATGCCTTCAGAGGGAGCTTCCAGAGCCTTCACCAGCACCAGGAGCTGGGCTGAGGGAAAGCAACCAAGTGAAATAAATGAAAGATTCTTCGCTGTCAATGTTTAACAAAGCATTTTTTTCTCAGCCCTCCTCCTTCATTCCTCCTGAACTATTCTCCAAAGCTCCTGTTGTCAGAAAGTGAATTCAAAGCAACAGTGGTTGGATTCAACTTCTGTACAGTAAATGATTTTTTTGACTTTATTTTTTTTTTGTTTTTCTGACTTTTAATCTTTGTTTTGCTCACAGCCTTTCAGAAGAGGGAGTTGAAACAGGGAAGGATAAAAAAMGGAACAAACAAGGAATAACTGAATATTCAACTCAGCTGGAATGCAATTGCCTCTTTTAGCATAATTTTGTAGAAGCTCAGGAGAAAACAACTCTTCATACGGCAGATTTGAAAACGTTTAAAAATAATGGGTCAAAGAGGTGCTTACTTTTATTCTGACCAGTCTGGTGAGTTGTGAATGCTCAGGAATGTGTTTATTTATTTATTTTTTTTTATAAAATAAATGATCTGATCCCATGGCCATGGGAGCACTGATGGAGATGCAGAAGCTGCTGCAGCTGCAGGGGCTCAGGGTGCATGGAAGGGCTCAGACACTTCACTCAGCTGTTGCTATTTCTGCTAAAAGCTTTGGTTTTTTTTATTCCTCCACAGCTGAACTGACACAAAGAGTGTGAGACACATTCATCACCACCGACACATGCAGCACTTTCCTGCTCAAATCATGTTCTCTGAGCTCCTCCTCATTTTAGTGTCTTCCAGCTGTTCAAGTTCCTCYGTTCTGCAGGAATCGAGGATAACCTCGTTCTCTCTTTCCTTTCTCCATTAATTARATTTCATCTTGCCCTTCCCCAAAACCTGCCTTCCTTTCTGTCACAGTCACTGCTCTGAAGGCACTGCACATGCACAGAACACGTTCATCCCCACTGCCATTTCTAGCAAACTTTCAACATTAGAACCTCCAACCTGAACTCTCAACCCTGCTTTTACTGAGACTGAAAACTTTCTGGGACAGTCAGAGCACCAGCAAACCTGGGAGAACCAAAGAGATCATCCAGTGAGACAGCAGAAGAATGAAAATAGTGTTTTTAATATCATTTACAGCAAACTTACAGTATGTATTTCACATCACATATTTCTAAACTGCTCATCTGGAAAATATAAGCTGCAAAAATACAGAACACAGTACTCAAAATATATCGAGCATGTGGCTTCTCTTTTTTTTTTTTTTTTTTTTAAGTCAATTGTACAGTGAAACATTTCCAAACCAGGTTTTGGTTTATTTTGGAAGTGCTGCTAAACATCTGAAAAATCACCAGCAGTCAAACCAGCACAGTTGAAAGACCTTTCTGAGGGACCACCTTCCCTTGGGCACTGCAGAACAGTAACCCCCAGCCYGAGGCAGGGGAAGGTGGGTTCATCCAGGCCCTACAGACTGATTGTGGAGAAGTTCTGTGCAGAAAAAAACCTTCTCCAGAGCTCTGCAGGTGAGCTTTGAGCCACAGGTGTGACAAACTCCTGTCCTCCAACAAGAGAATCACAGTGGAAGCACCCTCCATGCACTGATGGAAGAATTACACCCACACACCATTTGTCAGAGAAATCCTGAGTTTCTGGAGCCTGGAGAAACTCCCACCAACAACCATTCAAGAGCTGCATCAGGATTTGGAGGGCACGTGGCAGACCTGCCTYGTGAAAATGTGTTATTTTCTTTATTTACACCATGGAGAATGAGAAGGATGGATAAGGGAATGGGTTAAGGAACAAATTAAGTTCCTGATATTCTTATTAGCCAAAACTCCTCAATCTCTGCCAGAGACAGAGAGGAGCCAGCTGGTTACAAACAGAACTTCGTCCTCGATCTGCTTTGAATTTTAAGCTYTTGAGTTTGCTCATCTTTAGCTACCACTAAGGGCTGTCAGGGCTGGGGGATAACCAGGRGGGATTGCACAGGCAGGGCACATGCTGCTGCTCAACCCCTGCAGCAGGAAAACACACAGAGAGCTCAGCCAAACTGAAACTTGGCTTTTCTGCACCATGAGTGAGGCATGGCCCACACCAAGGTGTGATGTGCTCCCCTCCTGCCTGTGCAAACTGCCCCCACTCCTCACYTCTGATTTCAGACGCTGCTCGTGTCTCATCTGCACAGGAAAAAGGAATTTTCCAACAGCCTYGCTGCAAATACACCCCATCTGATGCCATTTATGCATTGCTCCAACTGCCCCCGTGCCTGGAATGTGATATAAGTACACACAGCAGGGAAAAAAAAAATTCTGCATTTGACTTGTATCAAAATCCTAACGAACACCACATTTATTGTACTTTATTTACACGGTAGTCACGTATAATACAATACAATACAGCGTTCCATTTGCATTGGTAGGCACTATGGGTTTKAAAAGGTCACAGCTCTTCCCCTGCTCCATCCCACCCCCTCCTCCCTACGGATCTGGCACCCAAAGTGAACCAAGAACTCCCTGAACCAAGAGTTTCCCTCCGAACCCGCTCTGGGACGGCTCCTTCCCAAAAGCAGGTGAGGGAAGCTGCTTTCATGGGCTAACTCCAAAACTTTGGTGGTCACAGAGCACTGGCAGCCCTTAGCACTTGTCAGGTGCAGCCTCCTCACCGTGAAGGCAACGTGGAGCTGCAGCCAAGCCACAGACCCCGAGCACAGGGAACAAACAGGGCACCCGTGACCACAGAGCACCGTTGGGTCCTGCTGCGCTAAAACTTCACAAAAACACCTTTGAGTCCTCAAAGAGGGATCCTCCTCCTCCTCTGATCAGGCAGGGAGGGCCTCAGGTGTAGAACAGGGGTCGTTTCTTCCTTTCAAGTTCACAGTTAGAGTTGTGAGGCACCGGAGACGTGGCACTGTTTGCACTGCGGGGTGAACGCGMTGTGTGCGTTTGTGCGATGCCGGACTGCGACACAGAACGGGGTTGGGGCTGAGAGATCCGTGGCAGGGAAAAGATTCCTCCTGCTGCCCCGCYACCAGGCAATGCAGTTGGGAAGAACTAAGATATGTCAGGCCATGTGCAACTCTCTTGATGCCCGAGAGGCTTCTGCTTCCGATCCAAGAGCTGTGCAAACATCGCAAATGAAATTCACGCCACCTGCTTCACCTCAATACCCATTTGGTTCGGTCTGGGTTCGTACCCTTCTGGCCTTTGCTCTCAGAAATTACTCAGATGAGCGAGTTAACCATAGGAACACTGGGAGAGGTTAGAATTTCAAGCATCTTTGAAAAATATTCCTGGAAAGTGGACTGAGAGTTGGGAGCCAGCACTCTGGAGCACTGYGTGGCGCTCAGCCCACTGGCACTGAGCATGGATCCTCTTACTCAATTCCTAATCGTGTATTTCTGAACTAAATATTTTTACTGATGAGAAAATTCCAGCCTAGGGGGGAGCAGAAATATCCCCTGTGAGTTTTATGTCCATCCAGAACAAACCCCTGTGTATRAATTTTAAGAAAGCTTTTCCAACTCCTCCAGACCAGATGATAAGCAGARAACACCTTGCAAATACACAAAAGGTATTGTCTTGGTTTTCTCAGTTTGGAAGGAAGAAATAAAAGGAAAAATTCATTCATGAAGTTGCTATAAATTATTTGCCAAGTTGGAGCTGACAAATTCCTTATTGCTTTCTGCCATACGCAGAGATCAACTCTGTGTAGAATCAGTCCAGCACTACAAACAGTTCAGGGTTTGACAAATCTTTTCCTTCCTAGGGTTGGACACCCTGCTGTGCCATATTTAATCAGATAAAGTCAGGGAAACATCACAAACTCATCCCATCCCAAACACCCCATGCCTGGGGTCACTCCATTCACGAAACAAATATAGATTGAAGCAAAGCTTTGACAAACAAAACAAAAATAAACACTACAAACACCCTAAAGTCCTACTCTTGAATGGATTGCTCTGTCCATGTGGCTTCTCCTGAATTCCCTTGGTCCTTTTGGGACCAAAAGATGCTCAGAGCTAAACAGCTGAAGCTGAAAGAAAAGCAGAACATGTTCACACTCTGCCACAGAAAACASCAGTATTGGTTCTGGGCAGGCAGAGCTTCCTTCTGCTCCCCTGGATTCAGAGAACACACCATGGCCAAAGATTTTACTTGGCATCACCAGTTCATAAAGAAATGCCTCATTTCTYAGAACTACTGCAAGGCCATTTTTCAGCAAAGCAATTGTATTAAGACTCAGATTGGCTAGAAATGTCAACGGAATGATAAAAAACATCATTTGCAGCCTAGAAATTTCAGATTTAGGGTATATAAGCAGAACAAACGATAACATTTTGAACAYAGATAAAACTAAGTGAGATCTGCTGGCATCCCAGGCAAATTCAAATGCCACTCAGTAACTCTGGATACCTGGTAYTGACTTGGCATAGCCAAGCTGTGTTTGCCACCAGGGAAGGAAGAACTGTGGCTGGAGAAAGGAAGCTGATGGTTAATGTGGAAGGAAAACCCACAAACCATGGGTCTGGGATACAGCAGGGTGGATAATCCTCCCAGGGACACAGAGTGGCTTGGATACAACGTCCTYTCCTCCTCRGATCAATCTCAACCATCAGAAAACSGTGGCTGRACTTGGCTCACACCAAAGCTTCCCATCTTAAGAAACTGCTGCTCATGTTCCCACTAATCCTGGTGAGAGGCACAGCAGCAGTGTGGGATGTTGGGAAAGGTGAGCCCAGGTTTAGGTAAGGAAAGCCAGAACTCCTAATTCAAACAGGAGCAGGTCACAATTATTGCTTGTAATCAGGGAAGCTCTGCCCTGTGCACAGGGAATTTGTGAGCTCTGCACATATTAATGAGATCTGGAGAGAGAACAACAAACCTGCTCCTGTCTGCAAACAGCGCTCACATGAAATTAGGGGACAGATGAGCATGGCTGTGTTTAAAGGCAGAGCAGGAGCAAGGCTGGGAACCCTTGTGAATAAAGGAACAAAGCTGTCACCACTTCAGTCCAGTGAAGATTTCCAYGTGTCTTTTACACTGACAATTCCCCACATCACCTGCTGAGAATAAAGCAAACATCACACCAAGAATTCCCAGATCTGAAGGAAAAACCAGGCCCAACACACCCAGCTGTGACAAACTCTGCCATGGCAGACTCGGGGGGCTAAAGCCTCACAGTGCTGGTTGTGGGCTGGTTGTGGAGTGAAACTGCTGGTTGTGAAATGGAGTTACCTTCCTGTGTCCCAGGACCTCATCTACTGAGAAAAAACGTGTGTCTGTCTGAGACACAAAGTGAACCTTTAACACACTGCCTCCACTGCAATGTGATGAACATAAAGCTCTGATGGGGATAGGAGGGGCTCCAAATCACATTCATTCCCTTAATTTTGATTTTTTTTTTTTTTTTTTCAAGGAAAAACAAGTCAATGCATCTCAACCATTTGGAAATACTCCAGTCACTTTCCAAATGTCTGCAGACCATCAGTTCAATTTAAAGCATTTTGAAGCATAGATAACTCAGATAATGGAAGCTAATTCCTCTCTGCATCTCTCCCTCCTCACCTCCTGAGCGAGGTGAGACCCAGCTGAGATTAACAGCAGCAGTGAGGAGTTCAGTGCATCTCACAGGGGAATGGCAGAGAGARGCCACTGTTAGCTGAACTGCCAGGAATGGAAGGTTTGTGAYATTCAAGTGATAATTCAAGTGATGSACTTTGTTGGTCCCACTCTACATCCAAGATGTGCTGGGCAAAGTCAGAAAAATGAATTGATTTCTAAATGTATTCAAAGAAGGTTCTGGAAATGCATCACTTTGTTAACAAAGATGCAGAGAAACAGATTYCAGTGTCATCTGCACCAGTTTTAGACTGGGGTCCCCTTTTGATTCCACTAGGGCTATGCCAAAGCGGGATCTGTGCCAGGGAAAGGAAACCCCAATCTCAAGTCATGCAAGGCAACTGGTCAATCCCAGAGACTGCTGAATCTCAGGCAGATTATTCCTCCAGACATCCCATTCCTTAGCAGACAGCCACAGTGCTTGGAAATGCCACAACAACATTTCTGCTGAGACCGAGGCCTCAACAAACCCCTGCATCTCAATGCCCTTGAACACGAAGAAACAATTTCCACCACTGCATCTGGACTGCACAGCTCAGACCACACCATGTTTCTGTTCCTGGGCATTTTTCCAACTYCATCCTTGTTTTTAAGTTCCCTGCATGGTTAAGGCAGTTGCGGGATGGAGGTGAAGTGCTGACAGGTGAAGGCCCACAATGCAGTTTGGGAAGCAGGAGGATGTTCTGACACTCTTCATTTATTATTCTGTAACAAGACTTGGGTTGCAGGCAAAAATGGCTTGTGGTTCTGAAATCATAAAAAAACAAAATGCCTGCTGGTGTGGATGAAAACATCTGTGTGCTCGTCTGTGTGTTTGGGTCTGTGTGTTTTTAAAATAAAGTTCTGCTCTTAAATCTGTACCGAAGCACTGACAGCAAAGCCCTTCATGATGCAGGCATCAGATATAACCTTGGGGAAAAAAAAAAAAAGAGTGGGATGGGGGAAAGCTTTTCAAAAGTTCGATTATAAAAAGAAAAAAAAAATAACAATCATGCAGGAATTTCAAGTTACAGCTTAAAAATAATGTAAGTAACCTCATTCAACTGCATCTCCCATACATATTGAGAAGAGATCARTGGAAAAAATAAGGAAAAAATAAAAAWGAAAATGTAATGTGCCCTGGAATCCTGTTTCTATAGCTCCGGTCAAGTGGGACTTTTGACTGTACCAACAAATCACAGCTCATGAACACTGTGAGTTTGCTTCACATCACGTCAGCATGCTATTCTCCTTCACCTTGGACTTTCAGAGGGGAAAACCATGAAACTGTGAAAGGGGTTATGAAATTTCAAGCAATCAGGCTTTTAGAAAGGTTCTATTCTGTGACATTTGTGTTCGAGTCTGAAAGTGTGTGTATAGTATAAAATTATGAGTTAACATTTGAAAAGACAGCAGTCTAAGTAATAAATCTGCAGAATGAAGAGAACTGTACAGAATGATTTCAAAGGTTTATACTTGACAATTATATATATTTTATGAGACAGTTATGCACCYTGTGCCTTTTTTGAATTCATTGTTTTATGGATGCAGTATCTCTGTTTTAGCAGACAGGATATACCAAACCAATGTAATGGTCTAAAAAGCATCATTTACCACCCAACATAACAATGGCACTGCATAGCTTAATATTATTTTTTTCTTCCTTTAACTCCTTCATCAATCAAGTGATTCTTAACATGGCTGAAACCCAAGAATCAAATATCTGCAGTTACAATATTTGTTGAGTATTTGGCACAGTGGAGTTTTTTTGATACACCCTTCTTTCCTGCCCTTATTGTTGCTGAACATGTAATTCCAATTGTAATTGCATAAATTACAAACACACATGTAAAATCAGTCAGGTGGAAGCAGTTTTGATACCCCACACCCACGTTCCAAAGCCTGGATAACAGGAAAGTCTGCTAAAAAGGTGCTGAATTATCAACCCTTGGTAATTGTGCCAGGTTTGCAGCGTCCACTGCCAGCAATGGACAAAGACTTGGGCAAGACMAGCCCCTCTGCCACCTGCATGGAAGTGACACCCAGCAGTTGACTCAACACACCAGATTACTCCTCTAAACATCCTCRATTTCACAACAGCTTTGAAATTCAAACCAAAAAAAAAAAGGAACTTTTAGTTACAATGCTAACCCTTAAAACCCTTCTGACATTTAGTCCATTGGAAAYGAGTCTGGTTCCTGGGGAAAAACCTCATCAAATGCTGCCAATTTGTACTGCTTCCCAGCAGGAATGTTTTGGAAAACAAAAATATGCATGCAAAATAACCCCCACGCTTCTTGTAATCAGACAAAAAGTTTCCCCGTGGTTTTTGCAGGCTTAGGTAAGATGCACTGCAGGAGCCAAGCCAAATCTGCTCCTGCATGGATGCTCTGTGGGGAGCKGAATTGAAGTTTGAGTTGCTCAGAGCTGGCCAGCTCTGCTCCCATCACCCAGAGGAACACTAYTCCCACACGTCAGAGCAAAATGTGGCATCCAGGAGAGGAGGTTATTCCATCTTCCTCACACAGCTCCCACTGAAAGTCAGTGGAATGTCTCAGGTGAAAAATAAAATAGCAAATGTGAGGGTTGAAGGTTTAAGGTCAGTATTCCTCTCGTCTTGTACACGCACACACACACGCACGCACACACACGCACTTACTTTAAAGAAAACATCCACCACACAATTTCTAGATTGCAAATTATATATATATATATCTTTAAAAACTGGAGAGAACATAAACAGCCTCTCCACATATATATGTATTCACTGAGTCACATAGAATATGAAAAAAACTATATTATGTAAATCATCATATTATCTATAATTCTCCAACTGACAATTGTTTTTATAGAGACACAGTGCATTCATTCTCTTTTTTAAAAACATATTATGTGTCTTCATTGGCTTGGTAGCATATTAGAATGAAGGCGTATGGATAAAAAATGCAGAGGATTAAACAAACCCCTTGAGTCACATTATGTTTGGGTGAATTAAACAGGATCCTTCCCCAAACTAGCATAAATAAATCCTCCTCATGGAAAAGTGTCAGCGATTTAAGGGTTAACACAGATCTGAAAATAATTTTAAAAAACATCTTATTAGAGGACTACACAGATAAGTATTTGGAACTCATCCCCCTTTAAAAAATGACAGCACGTTTGGCAAAGTGTGAGCAAATGTCTCGAACTCTAGTGGGTTTGAGATCTGAGCACAGCTCTTCACAGACAGCCTGGAAGCTGCAATCTGTGAATAAGCCTGGGCTGGAAGGACTTRGATACCCCTGACAGCATCTCTCGCCACCGGGAAGGTTTCCAGCAGCTTTCACGGTATTCCTGGTGGACTCGTGGCTGGTGACAGAGTGTGACTGGTGGAAGAGCTCCAGCACCACTCCCTCTTTGCCATCGCACACAGGTGGGAGCAGCACCCAGCCTGGCCAGCCCTGCAGGGCTCCACACACCCCATCTCAAMTGGGAAAGAACCTATTGCTGTTATCTTCTCATTGTTATCACCTCTCTGTTATCACCTCACTTTTATCACCCACTTTCCCTGCCCTCCTGGCCAGGCTGTGTCGAGCTCCCAATGAACCTCTGCAGATGCCCTCACTGTCATCACAGTGACAGTGGCATCCCAGCCACAAGGGCTCCCTGCTTTCTGCAGCACCCTGCAGGATGTCACAAGTGATCCCATGAAAAGATGCTGTTCTCAACAATCCTGGTTGGGTCTGACTTTGAGAAAAAAGACAAAAGTTTCTTTCCTGTGTTGCCGTTGCTGTTTTGCAGTTGTGTTTCTTCTTTCACTYGTGCTCTCTCCTTGTTTTTTATTAAAAAGGACCCTTGTATTATTAATATAGTTCACCCCTCCACAGTCACTATAAAACAGACTCCATATTTTCACACCACTCGTGATCTTCAAGGTTATAGATAAACTTTGTCCTATGTGGTTGATTTTGGGGCACCGAGTCCCGCCCCAGATTGTCTAGGGTGAGAGTAGAGGCAAAAAACTCACTAGTGCTCAGACCACCTTCGTGGTTCTTGATGTATCTTTTATAGTTTTTCCTCAAGCACTGCCAGGTGGTGGTGTAGAGGATGAAAGCGAAGGATTTGAGGGCGATGGCGATGCTGACGTACAGGTACCTGTAGACCACGTTGTCGTAGAGAGCGCACGCTCCCTGCTCGCCGCAGAACGTGCTCCAGAACAGACACGTGGAGTCGATGCCAGCCCCGAAGATCAGCGGGGGCGGGATGAAACCTGCCAAAATCAGAGAGACAAATCGTGGTTTTATGACAGAGAGGCTGCAGCAAATGGAAAGAGGGTGCTTTATCGGGGTTAATAGTCCCAGCTGCAGCCTGTGATTCTAATTTTTAAAGTTCTAAATCAACCTAAATGAAGTCTGCGGACGAGCTTTTAGCTTGGACTTAACATATACGGAAGAGATTCCTGCTGATAGCAACATGCAGCAAGGAYTTTATTCAAGTTTAAGTGGCTTTTATTAAGCTTCTTGTTTGCCTAATGAGACTAAGTGSAGGGGTAAATGAAAGAGAGGGAGGAGGACAGCCTTGCAGCTCACTCTATTTAGACACTGAAAATTCTGCACTTTAGGATGTTCACCTGAAGGATCTCATAGCRCTCCAGTTCAGCACCTAAAATCAGTTTTGGACTGTAAAAGGCTCTTTCTGGGTCTGAGGAAAGAAACAATGGCCTCTAATAGATGTCAAAGATGCCATCTGAAAAGAAGGGAAAATTTCAGAGCGCCATTAAATGAAATATCACAGCAGGCTTCTCCCCCAGCCACCGCAGATAACTACTGATGAGTGTTTCTCAATCATAGTTTGCAGCAGAGCTGCAATCTTAAAGCAAAGCAATCACTCCAATCTCATTTAACTAATAAAGGCAATGTTTTTCCTTCTCTGCTTTCCCCCATCCTACAGGGACATTGCAGCAGCCCCCTTTCCCCATTATCCTGATGTTGAATAGGACATCCACGTTCCAGCTCCGCACGTGCACCGAGTGCGCTGCACTGGGACCAAAATGGGAACATTCCACATCATGGAACCATTCCCCCACCTTCTGCTGTATTTATGGGCAGAGGACAGAAGCAGATAAACCCTGAAAAAAATAAACCCTGATTGATAAAGTCACTGCTGTGGGTTAAGACAGTGAGCAAAGGAGAGCATTGCATCTATGGAAATCCAACAGCAGGCAGGCACAACACCCCCGTGACAGCATCAATGCATCCGTAGGTGCTGTATGCCTGAGACTCTATAAATACCTGTGCAAGCAGACACAGGGAGTGCAGTTTTTAGACAGGAAAGTGTTTAATCTTGGATCCCGTTTCATCATTAACCTGGATTTCCAGGCTTAAAAAAGATACCTCCCTCCAGCTTGTCACGAGCAAAGTAGTGACATTCGTGACATGTATCCTAAGACTACAAATAAATTGGTTGTCTTCACTGTTCCCTGTGGTAACTGARATCTCTTTATTCTATTTTGTTGATGACTGGAGCTTGGCGGATTTTGTTTGATCTTCCTTATATGTTGATAAATACAGGAATTAAGAAAGGCTATATGGGCTTTTGGTACTCATTTTAACCAGTCATTAACAGCACAAATGCAGTAAATAAAACCAGATGATAAAAAAGCAAGACAATCTGCTTATTAGAAATACTCGTTCCAGCCATCATATCTAAAAACCTGTCTATGTTCTGGAAAAAGCCATCAGCACCAGCCCTTTGTTCATCATTTCAATGAGTGGAAATTACAGGCTGGGCTGGTTCGGCTTCCAATTTAAAAGGTACTTTTTTTGTTGAAACCTGTGAACAACCACACACTCAACCTGGATTTTAAAAGCCACAGACAAGCAAGAGGCTGTGCTGCTGACTGCAGGCTGGATGGCACCTCAGGAGTTAACACCCTGATGTGGCAGTGACTGAGGAGGCATGTTCTTTTTGGAATTACAGGAAACCACATCTGGATCAYAATTTTGATGGTGTGAGCCCCTACTTGCTGACACAAAGTTTTGGAGAGGTACAGGCTGAGCTTCAGGGAGAGCTGCCATCCCCACCTGCTGGCTTCAGCTGGCCTGCCCGGTGTCCACGATCATTTCGGATGGAAAGTGCTCCTCAAAAGACTTGGGRAAGGACCTTTTTCACTTGAACTGCAAAACCACTTCCATGTCAGTGCAGGCATGGATTGGATWTGAAAAACCTTCAGAAACAGTGAGTGTTTCAGGCTGTTTACAGCAGAGGAGAGGACAAGAGACTCACAGGAGTGAGTGGTGCTTGGAAGCCCTGAMACAAGGGAGCTGAGAGGTTGCACTGCACATGAGAAACTTCTCCTGAGGGTGAAACACTGGGGGGTTTTGTCAGCTTAGAATAAGAGGCAAACAACGTAAGCTTATAGGGAAAAAAATCAAAGAAGTGCCCTGGTAGGCAGAGGCTTTTCTAGGATGCACGGTGCACAACCCCAGGAAAGGATGCATCCAGGATCTTAAAGGTCTGAAACGCTCTGCCATGCCAGACAATTCCATTCCAAACCTCTGGCTGCCATGGCACTGCTTTACTATCTTCTCTKGGAAACTGCAGCAATGCTTTTACACGAAGCAGAATTCCTCTGAAATAAGATAACACATGCAGGAGGATACCGGGAGGATTCAGTCATGTTTCATGTTATTACAGTGAATATTAAAGAGAGTCAATCATGTTTTACCTCTTGCTGCAAAGTGCTGCAAAAATTTCAGCTATAGATACGTATAGATTTGTATTTCACTGCAGAAACTGTAGAGCTGCATAAAAAAGCTGCTTCTGTCTCACTGAAATCTATTAACTACGATTGCACCTCTGGGTCTCATACCCGCTTGCATTTAATTCTCTCCTTTGGTTGAAGAAGCAGCTATTATCACTGTCTTCTTAAGTCAAAGCTTAAAGGTGAACTGAAAAGCTTTTAAAATAAATCAGTAAAGCTATTCTCAAACCCCAGGTTGATAGAGGCACAATTTGGATACCCTTGCTCATGTGGAAAAAGTATCTTTCTCTTCATTTTCTGTGTGCTCCAGCTACATTGCTGATCTGCTTCAGGATGTATTGTCTCATTTCATGGGAATCCCTTAGTGACAGAGCAACACATAAAGATTTGAGTTTAAATTCTCACTATGGTTTCTTTATTGGAATGAAAAAAAAGAAATCTGTTCAACTTAAGCATAACATGTCTGAGCCTGATTTYAGAGGAATTCAGGATGCTGCTACCTCAGGAGGCTTCTCTCTTTCGAAAGGAAGAAAGAAAAGAGAAAAATCTCTCCCCTCAAGTATTTTTCCTTTGGAAAAAACAGCCCACAGCCATCCTCTTTGCACACTTGCCTGCTGACACTCCACATTCAGCCAGTCAGAGCTGAAGACAGACCAAAACCCATGAGCAGCACCAGCAGCTAAAGAAAATGCTGTGCTTGCAAGGCTTGAACCAGAGCTGACCCAGGTCACCCCAGAAACTTCCCCTGGAGTTATCTGAGCTCTGGGCAAGGGAACTTGATGGAGCTTTTTGTATGACTGCAGTTACCTCACCAAAACCAATGAACATCTAATTGGCTTTACTGTAAACTGGTCTGGGAGCACCATTCCCCCTCAGCTAATGGGGAATGAGGGGTTAATAAAAGAAGTAAAAAAAATTAGGTCACTTATTCAAAGCAATGTGTGGTACTGCTGGATTTTTAGCCCTGTACTTCCCAGTGTTTTGTTGTAGCCTAAAAAATGGCATTTCAGTCTCCAGCTCATTCCTTTGGGACCAAGGGAGCCAGGGAGGGAAGGTGCTCTCCCTGTGTCCTGCTCAAAAAAGCAAATTCCACTCCCACAACACGCAGAAACCGTGGGCATGACATGGTCCCACACAAGGATGGATCAGAGGGTTTTGTCCTGAATCACTGAGACTAATGAGCTGAAATAGAAGAGCTTTAAAATAGGAGCCACCTCTTCCAAAGTGGAAAAAAACTGCACCCAGAAACAAGCAGCAGGCAAACAGCCTGGTGTGTTCCCTTTAATTCATCCATGGGAAGCACATACAGGCCCAGAGGTGGAGCTGTCTGTGTTTTAATGGGATATTAACCCACAGGAGGATGGATACAAGGACTCAACCCCTCTCATTTTCCTGATTTCCTTTCCCAGACACCCAAAGCAAGGGGTAAACCCACCACATAACACAGGTCCTGTCCCTCAAAGGAGGCTGAAAATCCATATCCCTCTCCTTCAGCAATATGCAACACAGCAGTAATTCTGCAAGCTGCTGACACGTTAATAACAGCTACAGGAGAGAAACTGGTTGTGTAAGACCAGGGGAGAAACAGTAATTTCTCAGGCATTTTCTTCAATTTTCTTCCATTAGCAGCACACAAATGGCAGGSAAAGTCTCGTCAGGAGCCTTGATGTGACATCCTTCATGGAGAGGGCTTGGACCCCAGCGTGTCAGACCCCACTCATGACAATGACAGCACTGCATGGAGTAGAAATCAACTTCTGCATGCTAAAAATGGGAATTTTCCATGAGGGAGGAAAGAGGAGAGACAGACATAGAGCTTTTGTACCTACCCAGCAGCCGGAGCAGCAGGAAAAGCACCCCCAGAGCGTAAGACTTGAGTTCGGGGCTCACGGTTCTGCAAGGAGGAGGGAGAAACAGAGAGAGAAATCGATTCCTGTTGCTGTGCTTTGATTAACTCACCCCGTGGCCATYCTGTGCTGTCAGCCAGGATGCCACCAGCACCTCTGCAAAAAGTCATTAATGGGGCTTTTCTTCTGCCTTCTCCTGAACTGCCTACAGCCCCAAAAGTAATTGCATCGGTGACAGGCTCAGGAATTAGCCAAGTCATTAATAACAACAGCTAATCTTGTCATTGGATGGGGAAAAATGAAATTCCCATCTCATTAAATCACTGTTTACAAGCTCCCCATCATGTTTTCAAGGCTCCAGATGCTGAGAATTGGAGGGAGAGAAAACTTTAGGTTCTGAAACTCCCCAGACTACTGGGAACAAGAGAGGGGTGAACCAAAAGGTTCAGTCACCSTGTTGGTTCAAGTGCTCAGCACCAGTTTTCAGGCATGTGATTTTAGAGTGCCACTTTTTTTTTATCTTGGGAAGACAGTGTCTTCTGCTATGAGCACAACCACTTTTGCACCAGGTGTTATCCTTAGAAGCTGCTTTAAAAAAACATTCGTGGCAGGGTGGTTCTCTGTTTAAACACACTGGAGGGGCATCAGCCAAAACTGGTAAAACAGAACCAGTGAAAGCTTTTAAATTAAGGGAAAAACCATTCTGATTACCTGCCCTCCTTTCACACATTCACACCTAACACCACACCATGACTGCTGCACGAAGCCTGTGATCTCACAATGAATTTCAGCAGTTTTCAGGCAGACCACCATGCTTTTTATATAAAGCCTTTATGCCAGGAATTACCTGACCTTGGAAAAATGTTCCCATGGTTAATGGCTTGGCTCAAATAGTATTCCACAGTTGGGTGGGAAATGGARGAAAAAGTATTAAAAGTTTACTTTAATGAAAAAATAGATTATCATGAAATATTCACAGTGGGTTTTTAACTGGTGGTGGTGTCCTTCCATCCACTTTTCTGTATTTAAGACCAAAGTCAATCCCCATACTTTAGGGAGGAGCACAGGCTGCCACTTGGAGACACCTCCTTTCCTCACTGACTACATCAGTGACTAAATGACTGGCTTAGACAAGACATTTAATTTGTAGACACTGAGTCCGTTTTTMAATAAACATGAGAGCTGCCAGTGTCCCTTGTCACTGCTCTGGACACCAAGGACACACTCACACTCCAGAGCCATCTTTAAGCAATGGAAGATGCCAGTTGCAAGAGAGCACGAGGTGATCTCTGGCTCAGAGCTCTCCCCTCTACATTTGGCAGCTATCAGTGATTCTGAGTRCAGTTACAAATCTGGATGGGTGAATTGTTTATTTCCTACAACCACRAATTGAGTTTTTTTAATCTTCTCTCTGCTTTTCTTATTCCCCAGTATTCTTCCCCTTGCTGGTGCAGGGCTTATCTCATTTGAAGGCAACACTAAGATGTCTCCRTGCAGGATCCTAAAGGTGCTGGCAGATTCCTTGAACAAAGAACTCCTCAAACTTCAAATTGCTTTTGTCACAATATTTATCATGAGGAATTTGATTTCCCTTTAGCTACAGGAGATGCAAAGAGAGAAATGAACTAGTAGGTGGAATATCTCATTTTGTATCCTGCAGGGAGACATGCCCTCACAGAGCTGTTCTGTCCAAAAGCCACTCAAAGAGTATGTTTCTAATACAGACCTTATTGATTGAATTTTATTGGAATTTTCCAGGCAGCAGAATGGATCTGCTATTTATGCCTCTGGTTATTATTCTCAGTAAGTGACAGCTTGGACAGCTAAGTAATTCTGGATAAATGTGGGCTTAGATATATATGTATATCATAAGGTGAAGTGTTCCATATGTCTGGAAGTAACACAAGGTCAGTCATTTGAATAAGCTACTTTTGCCCACCTGTTCACACTGGTTTAGCTCAGACATGTCCTTCAGACTTCCAAGTTCTTGGACTTGGTCCAGGGTGAGAGAAGTTAAATAGCCATCAGGGGATTTCACCAAAGCTAGCCTTTGCCATAGCTTTTCCTTTTTTCCTGTTTCTAGTCTCCAGACCATCTTTAAAGGTGTCCCTAAGCCTCTCTATAAGCCATTATGAGCTGAGAATATGGGGTGGCAATTCTACCCCTCTCCTGATGTAGCTATAACCGTCCCTTTCTATGTTAATCCCACAAAAACAACCCCTGCCACMCTTCTTTGTGGCATCCCTGCAGGAATTTTGTCTGTTTGCAGTTCCACCTCACTCCCTCACTTTACCAAAGGAGAGCTTGACAATTCCTGTTTTATCTCTAGCAGCTCCTTACTGCAAGCCCTGAACTGGGCCATGCCATGGCTAAACCAGGTGCTACCAAGTGAAAAAGCAGCTTAGGGAGAAAACAGATTGAAGGAAGTTAAGTTTGAAGTTGTGGATATGGGGACAGTGAGTTTGGTGTAGAAGGCAGAGACCAGGAGCTCTGTGGGACCCTCAGCTCCCTGCAG
>NW_026623290.1:310677-390707 GCF_030028575.1 Malurus melanocephalus
ATGCTGCAGACGCACATCACACACAGGAATGTCAGGAAGGCCTCTTCACACCCRGGGCTGGGGCATTTGCCAGGAACGACGGTGGCGTTTTCGGCAGGGACCGAGGAGAGGCACGAACAGCCACTGAGGTTCTGCAGGGAAGCACGAGGAGTCAGGAGAGGGAGAGCTGCCATCCCCACCGCTGCCCTCTGCGACAGGGCTTGTCAGCAGCGACACCTAATCCTCTAATGGTCAATTAAATAACTCCTAAGTGCTTGTTGGAGGGGGGTTTGGGAAGAATTTCAGGAGCATCAGAGCTGACTCATGTTGCCAGCAAGGGAAAGCTGTCCCTTGGCTTGTYTCTTTTCTTCTGCTCCTTTCAAGTCTCTCCCATAAATGTCACCGCGACAAAATTATCACCCAGTTACACCTCTTTGGAGGAGAATAAAGAAACAATCTGTGTCCCTGTGACAAGGAAGATCCCCTCCATTACGGTTCTAATTACTTTCTTATTTACCTCCGTCCTCCTGGCTGTTGCAATTAAACTGAAGCACATTAAATGCAGGTAAATCTGCAGCCCTGCTCTTAGCTGCAGGTTCAGAGCCTGCTTCCAGCACCTCAAATCCTGGGAAGGAGCCACCCACGATGGTTCTGCAGCTCACCCAGAGCTGAACTACCACAGCCTGGCAGCACAGACACTGCTGGACGTTMGTGCACTCCAGGGCTAATAAATGACATTTGGTTCAGAGGGATTTGTGTTGAGCTAAAAGCTGAAGTCAAGTGAGATAAACTTTATCAATATGTGATCAGAAGGAGAGTGGAATGACTGCATTTTGCTTTGATCTCTCCAGCAAGTGCGGGATCTGAAAAGCAGCTTTGTTTGCCAGTCACAGATTGAAGGATTTTTTTTTTCTTATTTTCCAACTCGCCCTCCTGAATTTCTGAGTGGGGGATGTCAGCGCAATTAAGGCACACAATAGTACTAAGAAATCCCTTAACGAATATGGAATGAAATGATCATAAATGATTCATGGCTTGTCTTCGTAAGCCCGCTGGGTTTGCAGGTCACATGTCTGTATGAGGAGTAACGTCATAAAATATACTGAAAATCAGCTAAATCTCCTTCCCTTCCCTTCTACCATGTGCAAGCAGAAATTCYTTTGCTTTTCTTCAAAAAGGATTCCCTCAGGACCATACAAAAGCACACTTTCTGGTTCACTGCCTCCTAAGATAAAAATCAGCAGGATGCTACTCCAACCTTTCTGACACCAAGTTTTTTTTCCTGCACAGGAGTCAAATCATTTTCTTTCAACTAAGTGCACAGAGGGCAAGAGAGACCACAGGGCAGAGCTCAAGGAGAGCTGGAGCAGACATGCAGGTGCCTTTCTGCTGGCAAGCAATAATTAACAAAACAAATTCCCGTGCTGTGAGTTAGAAGCTGACACCTGAAGGCTCCAGAATGGTGACAATTAGCACCACCGAGGTGGTGTTTGCACAGACAACAGGAATTTGTAGCTCTTGGCTTTTACTGCTGCACACTGCTAGCCACCAACCTGGACATGGTCCTGCAGATCAAAACCCATGTAAGTCTGGAGCAGTGTATCCCTGCACAGAAATATCCTTGGACAAAATTCCCATCACAGCAAACACGCAGAATTGGGTGTTTTTTTTCCCTTGGGTTCTCATCAAGGGACAGCAAGTTCCTGGTTCTGGCAGTGGTGGGGCAGATTCTCCTCACACCAGTGTGATTTTTGTTCAAAGCACAAGGCAGATCCCACCTTCACTGCCTGGAAATTTGTCCCTCAATCTGCCTTTTCAACCACTTTGCTTCAAGGTGCTGGCCTAAAGCAGTGTGAGGGGTTTGTATGAACTGCATCAGCTTGCTCAGCACTGCACCTCACCYTTACCTGGGAGATCTTTGATCTTTTATTACTGACACTCTCTGCAACTCACAGACATCAAACAAGAACACATCAAAGATGGAGCTACAACTTTGTCCTGTGGAGAGGCAACTTTCTGCTACCCGTGCCAAACTGCTACAGATCCCCTTGTCTGCAGCTCCACTGCATTCAACCCTGTGTTTCCAGAACCTTCTGCTGCCCTGCAACCTGCACCCCCCTATTTCTGTGTGCCTGTGAGGCTGCACGGATGCAGAGTTTACACCTCTAACAGCATCCTAAGTTTGATGTGACTATCCATGCAAATTACCCATGTTTTTAATCACTCCTTTTTGAAGCCCTGGCTGTGACAGAGAAGGGACAGGCTGGTAGTTCAGTGCAAAGCTGTAACTCCAGGCTGAAATTCTCTGTCTCCAGCCAAAAGGCTGACAGAAGTAATGGCATCAAACAAACAAGTTGCATGCTCTAACACGTGGTATGCAAGGGCCACTCCCAGGAATGGCTTAAAAGAGAAGTTCTGGAGAGTGCCAGAGTTCTGCTTTTTGGACAGGGGCACCTCTGGGATCAGCTCAGTAAGAGAGAAGGAATGAGAAAGAAAAAAAAAACTAAGTGAGCTGCACATTGCTTTTAGAAATTGTTCACAGAGGAAAAGCRAAGAGAAGCAGTCAGAAACGCACAATGTAGTAAAGTTAAATAAAGCATTCAGAGAATTTTATGTCCCAGTAAAAATCAACCCTTGGCTCATCACAAGCATATAACATTCACAAGACCCACTAGACAGGTCATTACCTGGATTATGGGTTTAAAACTTGGTTTGGCAATTTGGCTTTGCCTCAAGGCAATTGCATGGCCAAACTGGTCCATATTTCTTGGTAATGCCCCTTTCCAGAGGATGCTTTTGCTTCGTGAATTTGTGTTCAAAATATTGCTGCAAAAAACCCACCAAACAAGGGGATGAAAAGAAGCCCAAGATRACGACGAAAGGCAAAGTAAGAAGGAAGGATTCAGAGTGTGAGGGAGAGTGAGTATTTTGCTGAGAGGTTTGCTCTTGYAGAGCACGAGGTCAGGCAGCTGCAGACTGAAGGGGCAGAGCTGAATTCTCAAAACCATTCTCCTTCCAGAGAAGCCAGAGCTTTGCACAGAGAGGAGATGGTTCCATGCTCCAGCCACAGACAGCTGAAGGCTTGGTGAACTGTGAGACACAATTCATGGGCCTGAAACAAGCTGACTTCTTGTTAAAACCATTCTGCTGCTATCTCAGTTCACTTASTGGGAGGAGAAGGAGGAAAAGAGCAGGAGGTAACACCCTCAAGTGTCACATGTTGATGTAGATCTTTGTAAGGCTGCTGAAAGCACCTTGAAACTGTGGAGTTTCAAAGAGATGCCTGCAGCTCTGAGGCTGGAGAGGGAGAGGAGGAGACAAGGTGTTGGAGCAGGACAAGCTCCCAGGTGACCTGRGCAGGGAGGCTGCACTGCCAGCAGCAAATGTGCACCTCTGCTCAGCTGCAGTAAAAACTCAGATGGGCTYGGTCTCCAGGGCAGGAAGGGAGGTTTGGTGTCTCCTCAGAGGGGAAGGATGAAGCCATGGAGGGATAACTGCATGTCCCTGTGCCCATGCTGAGCTCCCCCAGACTCCACACAGCCTGGCAMAGCCCCAGGCAGGGAGCAAGGATGAAGGAATCCCACCCACAGGAGCAGCAGACACTCATTTTCAGTAACCATTTTCAGACATTACCATTTCAGCAGCAAAAAAAAAATTAAAAAGCTGGCTTTTAAGATACTGTTAAAAATTCCCTACATCTTCTTTATACAGAGATAGTTTGGTCTTTAAGAGTTTTCTGAGGGAAATAAACTCTTAGATATAGAGAACTGAAAAATGCAGAATGTCTTTGGATGGAATCTCTGCTCCCCTGACAACTGCTCTTGCTGCTGCCTCAGAGCAAAGCAAGGAAAGAGAGAGAAGCTAGAGGAGTTAAAGGAAAGCTTAAACAAGGGTGAATAAAACCAAAATCTGCTCAGGGAAAGAGCCGGGGAAAAAGACGAAAAGGATTGTGCAGGGCAAACATGGGCAGGTGGAGGAGAGGGGAGATGAGGAGCTGCAGGATAAGAGAGAAGCTGCTCCATCAGCCTGGGCTAGGAAACTCTTYCAGAGGATCTGTGTTCTGCCACTGACACCTGAGCAGATCTCCTATGGTGCTCCTGCCTTCCAAGCAGGGCAGGGGGATGTGAGATCACATCCTGCTCCTGGGTGACCCTGGCAGGTGCTGCCAGAGAGAACAGGCATTTATGGAACAGAGTGGAAAACAACAGGGGCTCAGGCCCACCTGAGGGCACCAACCTGGCTCACCTGAGCTCACAGAACAGTTCCAAAAGGCCAGAGGTGCCCAGGAAAGCAMACTCACCGTGCTGCTGCAGCCAGCAAAGCAGGCAGATAAGTATGTGACCCCGTCTGCCCCACACACTGGAGTGAAGGAATCAGTTTGGCATTCACAGTTGTTATTGCAGGGGGAATATGGGTCCAGAGATGAGGTTGGAGTTGAGCTGTAAAAAAAACAGAGAAAGAAATCAATGGACAGCGTGATACCAGACAGCTTTTCCAATCGTTGCCTCACAAAGATGGCTTTGAAGGGCAGAGTTAAAGAAAGCACATTACAAAACAACAGTGGGCAAGCTAGCTGGGTTCCAGTTCTAAAAAATCCAGACTACAGCCTCTCCTTGGGACACTGAAATGCCACAGCCACYATCTCTCTGCAAAAGAGAATCCAATGCCAGGCTTGGGCTGCCCTGCTACCTCAAAAGAAGCCCAAAGGAAACACAAGGAGATGCTGTGGAGATTGCTCTGTGTTTTTCTGCAACACTCTAAGGAGCTGACAGGCTGAAGCTGTCATCTAAAGAGCTGCCACTGCACCCAGGAGCACTCAGAAAGAAAATGCCAAATAATTCTCTCCAAGTCCTGCAAGTGCTGCAGGGTACCGTGGGCCTCATCTCTGACATTAAAATGGGCCTGCAGCCACAAAAAATCTCTCTTCACTGTATCTGTATTTCCAGGCATCTAAAACCTGGTGCTACAAATTCCCCTCAGGCACTTAAATCAATGTATAAATCAGTGCATGTCCCTGGCTTCCAGGACAAACCACACCCGATGCTACAGAGGTGGCTGTGGGTACAAACTCTGGCACTTTTTGAGTCAGTTTGACTGATTTTAGTGAAACTCTGCTGTCATCTGCAGGGCATCAGCTCTAGCAGTGGTGAATGGCATGGAATAAGAGAATAAGAGTCCATACAAGCCTTCTCTGTGCTTGCTCTAGGCCAGCACTGCCTGKCAGGGACAGTAACACAGATTTTTGGTTGTAAAGCTCCCTGAAACCCTGTGTGGACTCACTTGTTTCCATAGGGAACAGTAACCCCTGCCACGGGTCCCGTGTCGCAGCCCAGGAACAGGAAGGACACGTAGCAAGCTGTGGACACCAGGTTCACCAGCATGGCCATCCTGATGGCTCCCAGAGCTGACAGGCTCAGCTTCTTCACCAAGAGACCACCCAGGAATATGCCCAGACACGCACATGGGATCGCTGTCATCCCTGCAGGAGGAAAAATCAGTTAGTGAGAGGCACAGTGAAGTACACTGCGACAGGACTGAGCTCTCCACAGCCAGATCTGTGCCCTGGCACAGGAAAACCTGGGAATGACCAAGTGCTGGAGCAGCAGCAGGCTGGGGSTGCCCAAAAATAGGAACAGATGCAAACAGGAGGGCTGCCTTGTGCAGAGGAACCAGGATCTCCTGCCAGTTCTCATCCACGCTGGAGGGAATGCCAGCCTTGCTGAGATTGGCCCAGCCTGACCTAAGCAGCAGAATCTCTAATGCTTCCTGCTACAGCTAGCACACAAATGAAGGCAAGGATTTCCCCAGGTGTCTGGAGGCTTTGGATGAGCCCTGCTGGTGTGACTCACACAAGTCTGAGACTGGGCAAGAGCAGTGTTGAAAATATGCAATCTCCCTAAAAGAATTTTCTTGAACTGTGAAATGCAGAATCACTGCCAGAGGTGTCTCCCTTTCCAGCACAAACAGGAATTACCACACTACGCTTGTTTGAGGTCACTTTTATCCCTTTTCTGCTAGTTAAACTCCARACCTCACCTGCCTGAACTATACTTAGAAGATAAATCCCAATCCTGGCATTTCTAGACTCCCCTAAATGCCACGTAAGAAATCTAGTAACAATTTTGTTTAAACAAGCTGCAGTGAGGAATACCAAGATATCCAAGTCCCCTTTCCCACTTCTGTCAGGTCAGAAGCAGARTGTGCTCTGCCTCATGGGTGATCCCCTCTTTGCTGTACCCACCAAACAGCTTTTTCCCTTCTCCCACTGGCTCAACAGTGAAGTTACTTTCCTTTGCCAAGCCTTTAATTTCCAGGGAAGATGGAACAGCCTAACAACTTTGAGACCTCTGGCCTCCTGTCAAATCATATCAAAATTCACAGCAAATTCCTGTGTCGCTGGGGGAGGCAAGGCTGACTGCAGGGGATTGTTTCTTTTGGAAAACCAGGCCAAAACCAGAAGATATCAATGAGTTTAACAGGAAAATAAACAACTATCAGGAGAGCAGCTTGCAAACTCCTTATTTTGATATGAAGATCCAGCCATCTCCTGATGTCCCAGTTTTTGACAGATCACTGCCAGCTGCCCATCTGGTGAGCTGAGCTGTGGTCACAGATCATCCAAGATCCACTTGCAGATATTTTTAATTGGGTTCTGCTGAAAKAAGGGCTGCCATAAACAAATGGCTGGGCCTGCCTGGGATGAGAAGCAGCAGAAAACAAATGAAGATCCTGCCATCAGTGTCCTGACRGGGAATAAATGAACACTGAGAAATACATAAGGTGGAGTCACAGCAGCATGGAGGGGTCAGAGAGAAGGGACATTTGAAAGAAGACAAAGCTGCACAACTCAGGTACTCAAACTGCTCATTGCAATCTCATCATTTCCAGGCCAAGGGGAAGGGAGTGGCTAACAGGGGAAACTGGGCTTGCTAACCCAGCTGGAGATGGGCTCAGAGCTGTGGGGCACCATGAGAGGAGCAGTTCAATGGGCCCCACAATCACTTGGTGAGCAACTGCAGTCCTGGGCAACCAAAGGGCCCATTTCTTCTGCATTCAAGGCTCTCACAGACTTTCCTGTCCTCCTGTCCCACACAACAGGCTTGGCTACATGTAAGTGATGGCAGCAGGATGCAGTGGAGAGCACAGTGGAGGAGGAAGGATGCTGGAGGTCTGCTCTGGGCTCTGGCTACAGCTGAACCCTCCCACTCACASGTCAGCGAGACTGGCAGCAGTCACCAGCCATGCCAAACACAGTAAAATCCCTCTGGATGTTGAAGGTTTGGTGCTCCCTGTGGGTACTCACCCAGGAGCTGGTTGGCAGATGAGGTGGTGAGGTTGAACTGCTGCTCCAGGTACTTGCCCAGGAAGGCGGCGAAGCCGGCCACCACCGCGATCTCCATGCAGGCTGCCAGGATGATGCAGGTGAACACGGGGTTGGAGAGCAGGTGCTTTGTCACTTTGGGGATCACTGGAAGAGAGGAAAAAGGAAGAGGTGTTTTTGGGGTAGAGGTAACTTTGTCCTCTCCTGTAGGGAAAACTCACTTCACATCAGGAGGAACTTCTTGTTCTGCACAGATGAGCTGCTGGAAATAAGGGAACAACCCAAAACAGTGAAACACCCAAAACAAAGTGAAACACCCAAACWGTGTCATCTAAAGATTCCAGTACCCAGAGGATGCAAATAGAAATCACCCATCATTATTTACTCTTACAGATTATTTTGAAAATCAGAAGAATGAACAAAGTTTCCAGTACTGCTTTTTGTTTCCCCCACAGGGAAATCAATCAAAACCTGGTGTGCTCTTTCTTCTCCTTCTCCTACCTGCTCCCCAAGAACAAAACTGAGCCTGTGGAGAGGGTGAGTGCTGAATTCAGCACAAATTCTTGTAAGCCTTCAGACACAAAGCCACTCAGCTCACATCTTGGCTTTTCCTTCTGCCATCAGATTTGCTTTCAAACTCACTGCTGGTCACCTTCTTCCAGCAGTGTGGGTGTTTTCAGCAAGCTGGAACACTCTGGCTCAGCCTAGCCCACAGATACCCAGGGATAAGGGTCCTGCTGCCTGGGACAGCACATCAGTTTGTGTGTTCCCATAACCTAAAGCTTCTCCARCCAACCAACCCCTTTCACGTGGACTCTCCCAGCCTTGGTGGCTGAGAGAATGGAAGAAGACATCCTGAGCTGTTCACTGTGTAGGACACACAGCTTTGGTTTCATGAGCCCTTGGCTGTCCCCCTCCAAATCTTCAGTGTCCAGAGCTCTCTCTCCTCCAAGCCCATCTCAATTTCCCATAAGCAAAAAGGAGCTGCCCTACAAAGGGAAATCTGCCTAATGAATCAGATCRCACGTTTTCTACTCCAGCGAACATTTTAATTATTGTCGAGATAACACAGCTTGAAGAGCAGAGCATCCCTGTATGGAAGAGAGCCTTGCTTTGTCTCAATACCTGATGACTAATTTCTCCCTGAATTAAATGTGAAAATCATTAAGTTTGAAAATTACCTTGATGTAGTGTGGTGAAGCCTCAACGGACCCCTATTTGCATTTTGAAAATCCATCCCCCACATTCCCTACGGTGTACCAGGGGCTGGCAGATGATRTTTCTCTGGTGCTGGCTTCTGTTTTCCCTCAGGGATTTTTCTGCACTKGCCTCAGAAGAGAATGCACAGCTCTTTGTCAAAGCTCTGCTTGGGTGCCCTTGGTTCTTTCTTGGGGACAGCAGAAAAAAGGGTTATAATTAGGTTTGATCTAACCTTTTGGAAGAGGTCASTCCACAGTTTCTGGGCTCTTTGTATCAGAAATGTTTTTCCAAGCTGAATAAAATTCTTGCTTCCCAAGGATTTACTGAGTATAATTAAGKTGCAAGAGGCATAGTAATTTTTAGTAGAACGGGGAAAAAAGAAAAAAGGAAAAAGAAAAAAAAGAGAAAAAAATACTGTGTGGGAGGAATGGGGATGGTGGAATTCAGACATGGATAAATTTCAGAAGCCACCTGCTGCTTCCTTCAGTTCTTTGGTGGCCACCTACAGAATTTCTCCTTCTTGCCAGGAAAAATATAGAAAATGCAAAGGTGGACTTGGCAATACAGAGCTTGAAAAGCCATATTTAAGATATTAATGCCTGTTGTGCCTCAGGAGTTCAGTTTGTTCAAGATTAATGGATTCCTTGAGATGTAGCTTTGTGCCAATTTAAATCCAAAGACACTGAGGTCTAACTTCATCCACCAAACAACGGTGATGACAGCCTGCATTTTGCAGGAGGGAGTTAAAGATCACGGACATTTATTTCTAAAGCTGGCATCCAACCATCACACATTACCAAGGTCAAAATCCATCTTCCGTGCTTGGGGCGGACAACCAAAGATTTGCAGAGTTACTGCAGCATCTCACACAGGAGAGAAAACATCATGAGTGCCTTGCCTGGAGGGCTGGGCTACAACTCACGGAGCTTCATCACCTAAAGGGGCTCTGGAGAGCTGGAGAGGGACTTCTGACAAGGGTATGTAGTGACAGGAAAAGGAATAAAGGCTTTGAACTGAAGGAGGGAGRGATTAGATCAGCKACAAGGAAGGAATTCTTTACTGTGAGGATGTGAGACACTRGAATAGGTTGCCCAGAGAAGCTGTGGATGCCCCTGGAAGTGCTCAAGGCCAGGCTTTGAGCAGCCTGGTCCAGAGGAAGGTGTCCCTGTCCAGGTGAGGTGTCTGGAACAAGGTATCTTTAAGGTCCCTTCCAACCCAAATCTTTCTGTGAGTCCATGATTCCACGATCATTGCTTCTCCTCCCTGTGAGTTTCCTGGGACAGATCCTGTCCTTTGCTGCATGTCTGACCACTGATTACTGCAGCAGGACCCTGCACCAGCAGTGTGACACCAAACCCAGTGAAAAAAGTGCACAAAACACTCAAGCAGTGCCTGGCAGCCTCCATCATCTCCTCAGCCAGGGCCAGCTCGTTCTCTTTCATCTTCTAAGGGAAATTGCAGCAGGCTCCCTATGGAATTGAATATCCTTTCATCTTGCTACTGCCACTTGTTAAGATCAATCATTTGACACCTGCTGCTGCCTTATCTGTCTCAGTTCTCGGGGTGAAATACCTCTGGGAAAAAGATTAAAAGTCAGCAGYGAAGTTTTAAAAATCCCTGAATAGACTAGAGTGACATCTTTTCAGCWGCCTGGCATATGGTGCTGGGTGTGGAGCAGGGATGGAAATGCCTGTTGGGGGACACTGAAGCCCTGAGGAACACAACAGCTAAGGATGGTGGTTCTTCACGGGTGACAACCCAACAGCAGTCATGGTAAATGTTAACCTGCACCTTACTGCCTCAGAGCTCACCTGAACAATTTGGAGCAGCCCTTTGGAGCTATAAATCTCAACTGAAGTCCAYTTGCCAAGTGGGAAAAATCTTTTGGAGAGGAAGGAGTCTCAAAAATCCACTTGGAGAAGCCACAAGCTGCACCAGACACGGCACAGACAGACTCAGCCTCCCACTGCCAGCAGGATGAGCTCATTTCACACCCTCGTCCTGACGCACTCCAGAAACGGCGGCGGCAGGAAAGCGATTCCTGAGAGATGAACTGAGGAGAACACCACWCCTTCTCACTGCCCCACTCCTCCAAACCCAGCTCTTCAGAGCATCCCTGTGCAGAGTTGGTCACAGGATCATCCACAGGTTGGGAAGGACTGGGGGCAGACATCCCAAAACTCTCCAAAACCCCSCACYGACCCCTTRGCTCCCCACMTTTCCACACCCAAAAAMCAGACACCAAACACCCTCCCTCKGTGGGTGACAGGCCAAGGGCTTGACAAACACTCACACTTTGTGCACCAAGCAGCTTTGATTTGTCACTGCACATCGGGGAGTACCGGGGATAATTGGCAACCTCATTACACGAGGTTTAACTACTCTCCAGAAACGACAAACTATAATCATCACGTTGGTGCTTGAAATGAATTGTTTGGAGCATTACAATCACCAAGGCCCCTGTTTCTGGTTGGAGCACCCTACAGAGACATGTTTTCAATTTGCAGTAAAGATGAAGAACACAGAAAGCAAAGTAATAAATTAGAGGGAGGTTTACAGCCCAGTCCACCTAGGACAGTGTGGTGAAGGATAGGAAAAACATAGTATTGAGTCAAAATATGACTTTCTACTACACATGTCAGCAGCAAGCCTCAGGTCTGAAGAGAAAACAAAAGGCAAAACCTCCACCTGGCTTGAGAAAAAAGGGATGGAGAAACAGAACAGGCAGCAAGAAGAAAATACATTCTGGAAAGAGGTAGTTCTTGTAAAAGAGAATAAGGTGTAAGGCAAGAGATGCTGAAGGCATCTCAGGTGAGCTTAGTGTGCTGAAGTTCCACTTGGCCTTGGCAAAATTACTGTGAAGGGTGTGAGAGAAAAGGATGACACCCAAGCCAGARAAGCCTTCCTGACAGGATGCAAGTCTGAAACAGCAGAAAGGTTCTCAAGCASGGGAAGCAGGTCCTTCTAGCCCATCACCCTGCCTGCAGGAACCACCTTTACTCGACTTCAGAGGGGAACATAAACCTCCCTCATGTGTGACACACAAGTCATGGAAAAGCAGAGTATCTTTTCAGAGAYACACTCTGCTTGCCTTCTGCTGCTGCTGCTTTGGCCCTGAGGTGAGCAGGGTGAAAGTCTTTCTGAATTCTGAAAGTCTTTCTGAATCAAAGGTGCTGACAAGATGCTGGCGTGGAAACAGCCAAGGAGAACCTGACAATTCTCACACCCTCATGAAACACAAGCCAAAGGAAACTCGAAGACTGACGGGACCTGCTGTCTTTTATGATCACCTGCCACCTTCTCACTTAAGACTTGGATTTCTCAGCAAGTTTTTTAGATGTTCCTAGGGGGACAAGACACAACTCCAAAAAGGCATTAAAGTCTCTCACCACGGTGGCTGTGAATGAAGGCACAGATGGAGCCCTCTCCAAAAGGCTGTCACTATCACTCCTGATAGTCAGCATTAAAAACCACTCCTGTTAGCCTTTAATCCTGCYCAATCCTATGAACTCTGACTGACAATTACAGGCTCCCCATGGTCCAGGCCCTCCCTGCACAGCTGGGAGCTTTTGGCCCAGCACTCTGCTCCCAGAGAGAGCTTTTTGGGACAGAAATCCCAGATYCAGAGCAGCTCCCTCCCCAGGTATTCAGCAAACTGGAACACAGAGCAGGAAGGAAATGAACAGAACACAAGGCAGCTGTCAGCTGTACATCCCGGCTCTCCTACACTCTTCAAAATGAAGCTGGAAAGAAACCAAAATGTTTCCAAATCTAGGGAATTTGCAGTTCTGAAATTCATTTAATTCCACAGTGAGTTTTCTTTTAATTCCTCGTGAATGAGTTTCTCTTTCCAAACCTGGAGGATTCCATATCAATTTCAATCCTTTTAGGGTTTTAATCTCTCTTGCTAGACAGAGAGGCAGAGTGTAACAAATTCCTGGCTTAAATCATTGCAAAACAGAATGCATTTAGGGCAGAATGTTTCAGAGGTGCTAAAGATCACGCCGAGGAAGCATTCTGAAATCAAATTTCATCAGAACTGGCCGCTCAATTCAATAGCTGTGACATTTCTGTATGGAAAAAAAAAAAGAAAATTTTAATGAACTATTTCCAAGCACGTCCCAGAGCAGGTGGCGTGTCAGAGGCTGCAGGTGAGGGGGCAGATGCTGGACAGACACAAGAGAGGCACAGCCCAGCATCTTCCCTTGGAGCAGAGAGGTCCCCAGGGCAGAGCAGAGGGGGGAAAGCTGGTTTAGCAATAGGAAGCAGCTCCCAGGACCATCCTGAAGTTTTCCTGCCTGAGAGAAGAGCCCCCCTCTCTCTCCACTGCCTTTGGAGGATTGTCTCTTCAATTTTGGATTGTCTCTTCACCTCGTGCTGTTCAAAGGCACCACTCTCATTTCAAGCTCRAAGCTCTTCTTAAGAATGCTGCTTTTCCTGGAATGAAAACACCCCACAGGAAGAGATGCCAGGGCTTCCCAAAAGCTGGGCCCTCCCTCCTGCTTAGACCTTGACAGAGATGTAAAAAATGCACATTTTGAGTGGGTTCCTTTCATATTAGTCCTGCCTTTTTTTGCATCCTGAGGCTAGAGAAAGCCAAGGAACTCAGCCAGTGCTCCATGTCACTGATTTCCAGCAGATYTTGTGGTGTCTGGAGCCTCCTCCCACGTGCCAGCCGTGCCATGTCCCCAGCTGACACTGCCCTGCTTCCTCTCCTGCCATGTCCTTTCTCTAGTGGAGTCACTGCAAGGCTTGGAAAAAATGTAATAAAAATAATAAAACCCCTTCAATAGCCAAAAAGATGTAGTGCAGCCTCTAAGGATGTGCTATTGATACAGAGGGTGTTTGCATCATCAGTCCAGAGAAACAGCTCTTCCTCTCCTGACTTGCACAAGAGATGGACAATCCACATGGATTGTGGATCCATGGAGACACGAGTTCCAGCAGGAACTGCCCTGCCCAGGACGAGCTGCAGAGACAGCACTGGACAGAAATGAGTCAGAGTTATGGCCACACAAACCACAAGGAGCATCTGTGCTCCCAACCCCGGTACAGGTAAATCCTCTGCTGTTGCCCTGAAAAGCTGTGGCTGTCCCACCCCTGGAAGTGTCCAAGGTCAGGCTGGATGGAGCTGTGAGCAAGATGATCTAGTGAAAAGTRTCCTTGCCCAGGGTTTGGAACCAGATRATCTTTAAGGTCCMTTCCAATTCATGCCATTCCATGAKTCCATGGATTCTGTTCAGCTTCACAAATTCACACAAAATCCAAGGCCATATTAGGACAGAAGACATGACTATGCATGCACATATATTTTCAAGCTCTGTATATAATTAAGACTCCTTTTTATCCTAGGAAAAAGCCTAAAGAATCTTAACTTTCTCCAAAAGAGAACCAACAAACAGATTAAGGATACTAGGACCTGCCACATAGGAATGCATGCAGATATTTCAGCTGCTCTCACAGTAACTTATACCCATAGAAAAATTAAGCCATTCCCCTGAAACACTGCTCCTCAGAAATGATGAGGTGTGTTTTGTGTTTGCCTTCCCTTATGGATCACATCTGAACATCTCCAGGCAGCCACACAACTCCAGACCACATTCCAACTGTGACAATAATGGCAAGGGACTTGAAAGGAGAYGTCAGCTACCAACACCGTGTCGTCTGTGACAGCCTCAAAGGAATAACTAAAAAGGTCATTCCTTGTCTCATTTGATGTGATATAAATTTTRTTTCAAAGTCCATCCACAAAGGGGCTCCTGGAATACTGACTGATCCGAAATGGGGTTACCTGCAGTGACAGGGATAACGTGGAGGGCTGTGGTGCCTCCTGATGTAATCRATACTTGAAGCATATGGATGTGGCAGTTTAATTTCTCTACTTCAATGAGCAACAGATGCTCAGTGAACCCCCCATGGCCTCCCTGTGTGCAAGATGCTCAGGCTGAACTGCTGCCCCTCCATGTAGCAGGGATACACATCATCACATGATTTCATTTTTCTATATGAAAACCTGCAAACATTTCCAGTGTCCACTCCCAAAGCTCAGTGGTCAGAAGCAGACACTCTGATGTGTACACAACAAAAGCCACAGAACTATCCACAGAACTATGCACATACCATGGGAAAAGCCCATTTAGGAGAAAATCCTTGCAAGGATGAAAGGATGAAGAAATTAATTCTACTGACAGAGTTTCAAACAATTTATCCCTTTACCTTTCTTTTGAATTTCCTCATCAAGTCAGAATTTCACATCTTTGACCTTCCCTTAATGAACAACCACATCAACTATTCAAGGCATTTTTATATTTAGACAACACTTTTTTCCCCAAAGTCTCTTTTTCCTTGCCACCCRCACTTCATTCAACTCCCAATTAAGGTGACTGCACAGGGAGTAAGTGATTTTGTCCTCGTTTATCTAAATGCATCAGGCAGTAATGAAACCCACTCTGCCACAGCAACAGGGAGTGGGAAGCAGCCACCAGTGCTACAGAAACACCCTCTCASATGAAGGATTTCCCAGTGCAGCCTACAGAAAGGATATCTGCCCACATTCTCCCACAAAATGATGAATCCTTAGCCAACTTTAATTAGAGTCACCTCCATTTCCATCACTGCAGGACATAATGTGAGGCTTTCTCTCTAATTTGCTACAAATCACACTCTGCCCTGCCGTTTAGCTGTTATGCTAGGCTGGTATTTCCCTCTTCAGTTTAAGAGCTGTGGTGATGCTCAGCACTCATTGCTTTGTATCTGGGACTGCACTAAGCTGAGGCTTTCTTTTGGGAGCTCCCAATTTCTTTTGGGATGGGGGAAATGGGATGCTGGGAGCTCCCAATTTCTTTTAAGTGCCGTTGCTGGCTCACTCTCTGTTTCAGGAGGCAGAGGGGAGCAGGACAGTGGACTGGAGAAATGTTCACAAATTGCTCTGGTAATTGTGCTCCCCTTTGTTTTTTCACCAACTCTATAGGACTACCATGCATTTCTGAAGCTTTGTAGCTTAAAAAAACATCCAAAGCTTTCACGTGGAACAAAATCTCTTTGAAATGTGTCTCTTTCAAAATGACCATGGCCAAAGCCAGCTGGACCTGGAGCTGGGAGGACTGCAAAGGGCTGAGCCACAGCCCTTCCAGGCTTCTCAGCAGAAGCATTCTACTGTTCTCTTCTGTGACTCTGTATCCATCTGGGGCTTTCTGAGCTGTAAATACTGAGCAATATCTTGCGTTAAAAATGGCCAGAAGACATCAAATTAACTTTTTAGCTAGGTCAGCCTCTCTATTTGCCTCTGAYRGTAACCAGCTGCAAATGCCCAGAAAATCTACAAGGATAAACTCAGCATATATTTATTATTTTTGTAACTCTGGGGTTTTGTAAACTAGGTTTTTTTGTCACGTTCATTTTTTTTTAGATATAAACTTGTCCAACAGTTTTGCAAGCATCTGATGGCATCAAGGACAACCAGAAGCCGGGAAACTGAAACATCAGGCTGCTGATTTTTCTTGGGGGGGACTTTTGTGTGGGGAAAAAGGACCCATTGAGGACAGCACCTGTCCTAGGTTAGCTGAGTATTGTATTCCTATCATCTGCTTATGTTAGAGGAAAGTTAAACAACCCTTCTGTAACTGTACATGATAGTCGAGACTGCTCTGGTTTGTTTGGTGATGTTCCTCCCTTCAAGGACAATGGGAGGGAAAGGGAAAAGACACAGACTTTTTTTTTTTTTTTTCTCGGGAGGCTCTCTCTCGGGATCAGCGGTGGAAAAAGAAGCTGCTCTTCCTGGGACTGCTCCTTTTTTCTGCCTTTCTTTGGACTTGTTTTTCCTCTTCGTCATCTGAGAATTGGAGGATTCTCGTGGCACGGCMRGGAGAAAAATCCTTCAGTGAACYAYYGGAGAGAGACTCTGTCGAACCCCTCTGGGGGCCCGGAGGGGAAGCTACTCCCAGGAGGGAAGAGAAAGGCTTTGGGATCTAACAGCTGATTCCACAGGTTTTTTTTTTCTTTGTGTTTATATAATTTTTAAATAAATAGGTTTTTTTTTCCCCCCTTTTCTTTCTGTGGAAAAGGTTGTCTCTAGGACCCGGGTGGAGAAAAGAGAGGCGGGAGGGGGTTTGCTGGAACTTGGGAGTGTTTTGCTCCCATTGAATTCATTCAAACCACAACAGCACCTCACATCTCACCTCGCAGCTGCTGGAAGCAGGTGGTGCTGCTGTCACCGTCGAGCGGGTGGCGCAGGACGCCGTTGCTGGGTTTGGGGTGCTCGGGRAGCATGGCCTGCTCGCTCTCCCCGGCGCGCTCCGGCCGCGGCGGCAGCGACTGCGGGAAGCCGAACATGGGCAGGGACGAGAAGAAGAGTAAGGCACCGCACAGCAGGAAACCTCCCCACCACGCTCCGATCCACCGAGGGTCGTCCGGGGTTATGTCCAGCTTGCCTGGGGAGCGGGGAGCAAACACAAGTCAGGGGAAGAGGAACATGAGGATGGGAACGATCCTGTGGGCTGGAATGGGGTTGTTGAAGCATTTGTTGCCTGATGAGGGTCACAAAACACCAGGTGRGAGCCCACAGTGCACCCCACAGCTGTGGTGTGTGACCACCAGCACTCAGTGACCTCTACACCCAAGAGATCCACAAGGCCAGCTCCCATCATCTTTTTTACACATATCGTACTTTTCTTTCTTTCTTTCTTTCTCTTTCTTTTTCTTTCTTTCTTTTTCTTTCTTTCCTTCTTTTTCTTTCTCTTTCTTTCTTTCATCTATCTATATCTATCTATCCATCTATCTATCTATCCAGCTTCTGCATCCATCCATCCATCCATCCATCCATCCATCCCTGTCCATCCATCCATCCATCCATCCATCCATCCATCCATCCATCCATCCATCCCTGTCCATCCATCCCTGTTCATCCATCCATCCATCCATCCATCCACCCACCCACCCATCCATCCATCTTCTGCAACACCCTGCAATCAGAGCTTCTCTCAGGTGTCTTTGGCTCTGCCAGCTCTAGGAAGCTCAGTCAGTGTCCCCTGTGCTGGCACTGAGGTTTGAGACATCCCTCACCTGGCACAGCCCAGCAGCACACACAAGGACACTGCATCTCTACCCCTGCTTACACTATTTTCCCAGGAGATCAGTGTTCCTCCTGCTTTGAATTCATAGTCCTTTTCAGCAAAGGAGAGATTGGCATTTGGCTTTCAGGGGCAGCTGTGGCTGTGCAGAGGGTRAAAAAGCCCTAAATATTGGGAAAGAAACCCACCCGCTGCCTTGTATGGATTCAGGAAACTAGAGAAATAATCAGAGAATGAAGAAAAGCAACATAAAAGGCTAGAGCATCCTGTAGGCCATCCCTCAGCAGAGACAAGGCATAAGAATAGTCTGGAGTCAGGCTGGAGAAATAAAAATAAACAGCAGGAGAGGAAAAGCTGTGTTCCTAACAGCTGCCTCCCTGCCAGAGCCACAAGGGTGCCCAGTGCTGGAGCTGATTCCTGGGGGAAACCCAGGTCCACGTGGCTGGAATAACAAGCTCCTCTCTTCATGGCGACTGTCTGGTTACTGCCACTCTGAAAAATCTGTCTCGAGTGAGGCAATCAAGTTGTCTCTCAAGCAGAGACAGAAGGAAACTCTTTTTTCCTTAGGGGAAATACCACGTAGCTCTCAAATACAGATAAAGTTTGAAAAATAGCATYGTGGAGGAACTGGGTTCTTCTGCTGATATTTCCTCCTGCCTGAAATGCATTTTTTTTTCAGGCTCTTGGGAACACAACGGTGTGAAGGGTCAAGGTAAATCAGAGTTTGAATACTCCTTTCCTAATATTTCCTAGATATTTCCTAAAATATCTTCTGGGTGGGGAGCAGTGCAGCAGCATGTCCTGACATCCCCACCTGCCCAAAACAGGGAGCAGGACAAGGCTCAAACCCCTGGAGCAAAAGTGGGAATTCTTTTCCCCACAGTGTGCCCCAGCTTCTGCAGGACATCCAACTGACCATGGCCAAAGCCTGCTGGACCTGGAGCTRGGGAGCTCTGCACCCTCCCTGCAAAGGGGCTGAGCCACAAATATTGAGCAATATCTTCTAAAAATGGCCAGAAGACACCAAATTAACTTTTCAGCTAGGTCAGCCTCTGTATTTGCCTCTGAYGGTAACCAGCTGCTCAGAAAGTCTACAAGAATAAAGTCAGCATATATTACTCTTGTGGCTCAGAGGCTTTCTAAACTAGATTTTGTGTYGTGTTCATTTTTTTCAGATATAAACTTGTCCAACTGTTTTGCAATCCATTTGTGGATTTTTAGCACCTTATGGTGAGGAGTTTTACAGCTTCACTCACTGGGAGATCAAATATTTTCTTCTCTACRTTTTATATTTTAGTGTAAATTACACTTAATGGTCAAATACCTAACAGGTTTCAAACAGCTCCTCTACCAAACAAGGCTTTGGTAAAGCCAAGGAATGAAAAGGGGCCATGTGGTGTTTGACCAAACTGCAGCCAAACGTCTCAGCCATCCAAAAAAGTGCTTCTTTCTCATTTGATGTTCTTTTGATTTCTTCAGATGCCATGTGAGGCCAAGAAAAGGCAAAAACACTTTTCCAGATTTGCACAATTCTGTTCTGAGTCCTGCAAGGCTCATCTCCATYCAAATGCACCCTGTGATGATGTATTTGCAACATCACAGAGCTAAAATGCACCCTCAAAGAGAACAAAAAAACCTGCATAAGGGTCTGTGGGATCCAATGGAGCTGAGAACTGTGGAAAAAGGAAAAACTGAGGGAAAGGAATGAAGAATCAGGTTTGCCGTGTGTAGCCAGAGGAGCAGCAGAGAACAGCCTGTCACATGTTGCCCTCTCATGGCAAAATCCACACAGTGCAGGTGCTGATCCAAGCAAAATTGGTGGAGTTTGGTCTAATGGGAAAAAAAAAGGCAATTTTCAAACTATTTGCTTTAACTCAAGTGAAGTCAGGGTGAGCAGTAATTAATTAATTAACGCTTTGGTGAGAAGCAGCAATGCTGTGGGACTGCAGCTGCCCATCCAAGCAGGGCCATGGGCACAGGGTGCTGGGTGTCACTGGTGTGCCTCCATCAGAACCTGCATGGACCCCACACCCTGGGGTGGCAGCCCCCAGATTCCTGCTCTGCACACAGCTCTCCTGGCACAACAATGCCACAGAGGAATTTCAAGGTGTCCTCTAAGATGGGCTGAARCTCATGTCACAGTAGAAAACCCACAGAAGGGATCAAATTTTAACCACTACAAAGCTGTTATTTATCAGGACAGAGGTGACACCTTTTGAATCCCATCTTAAACCCATGCAAGAAGCACTCAAGATAGAATGACAGACAGTTTCCTGCTTGTGAACATCAACATTTTTGTGCTACTGATACATATTCTGTGTATTTTATCTGAAACCAAACCTGGCCCTCCTTACTTGTGTCAATGAAGACAGCATCCACATAGATTTTGGTACAGAAGGAGCCCAAGATAAATCCACAGGCTGGTCCAAATACCAGCATCGTAAACAGGATCCCTGCAAGGAGAGAGAAAAGAGCARGTTAGTCCCAGGCTCTGGTTCTTCACTGCAAGTTGTTCTGCTTGACTCCTGTAAGATGGTATTACCTTACTGATGGCAAATAAATAGGGATAGCCTGTGTGGTCAAGGAGAACCCAAAATGTGCTTTGCTTTTCCACATCTCCTCAGGAARATGCACAGATGGAGGTGTGAAAAGGCTGAAGGGTTTCAGTGGACATGTGCTGTGTTTGGGTCAGCTGGCTGCTCTGGAAGATGTCTTACTCAACTGCTCAAGGTAAGGCAGAGCTGCCTTCTCCCCATGGGCAAGTCTGTCATTGTCACCTCCAGCTAAATTCCTGCTAGACAGAGTTTTCAGACGTTAGGGACAGCAAATCTATGAAATGAGCGTTGTCACAGRCTGCTAGGTAAATTTAGTCCCTTTACAGAAGTAAAAACACTTTTCCAAATCCATGAAGCCCTTCTCCCACGGCAAATATTCATCAAGGTGTGTGGATCTTCCAGCCTCTCACAACKGCTTGTTCTTTCTGCAAAACCCGCATGAAATTGCCAGTGTGAGCTAGGAAAATGCCAGGAGAAGAGCTATTATGAGTAAATTACTTATTTGTTTCAATACAGTGTTTAGAAGCATTTATTTTCACTCCCATTTTGGCCCCAAAACAGGAACGCTGCAGGCACAGCGCCAGCTCTCAATTATCCAGGGCAGAAAGGCGGGGGGACAMGAGGATAATCCAGAAAAAGAAGCAGCAAAGACAACACAAAGCTTTTGTAAATAGGACAATAAGAACATATTTGGTACCTTTACACATTTGGGATAACAGTAACATTTGGGAAAAGCAACAGAGTCCCCCGTGGACCCTTGTAAATGGCTTTCTGAAGGAAGCAGGGGCGGTCTGGGCAGTGTGGAGCAGAGCAAGAGCCTGCTTCTTCCCTCTGGGGCATTTCTGATGGACACATGGCTGGTGAGGGGGGCACCTGGGCAGAGATGTGCCAGCCTGTGCCAGCACCAGCCTYGGTGTCCCTGCATTTCAGCAATGTCCCGTGAAGGAGTTTATTTGCATCTGGGGGCTTTGCTCGCTCTCCCAATCTCTCTGGGGGTGTTGCCTGGCATCTCAGTGCATTCGTAATGCACTTCATCACAGCTRTCTCAGCCCTCAAGTTCCTTATGTGGAAACTTTTAATTCCCAAGTTCCCTCTCTGTGCATTTCTCAGGAGCTGGAGAAATTATCAGAGCTGCTGAAAAATTCCCCGACCGCCGTCCCAGTGCAAAGCAAACCACACCGCCATCAGCATAGCCAAGCAGAATAAACTGGTATGGCCAGAAGCAACTTCACCTTCGTTTTTAACATGCAGGGTGCAGACTAATTCCTCCAGGCTGGTGGCACTGGGACTTGGCTGATCAATAACCAGGGACAAGGCAGAGGTGCCTYCAGCCAGCTGCTCACACAGAAATTYGGAGAATTAACGCCTTGGTGGCTCTCACCTACAGCAGCACGAGGGACAAACTAAGGTGGTGAGAAGTGAAAAGTACCACATTGTCTGAGCTGCAGTGAGGAGTCACTGCTGCCAGGGCAGCAGCCAGCCCTGCCCTGTCTCAGCCAAGCTCAAAGCTGCAGCAATGTGATGTCCATGTCACAAGTGGACCATCTCCCCTCCTGCAGGCACCTTGYCCTGAGGTTTTGGGTTTGTGACCCATGATCCAGCAGTAAATTGGGGAATTGGTGCTCATTGAGCCACCTGATCTGCTCAGGAAGGAGCTGTGCCTTGCTCCTTTGGGGATCCACAAAGCCTCACTGGGACATCCCCATTACCCACAGAAGAACTTCACGGGATGTGAAATGATGGAAGAGACAACCTGGGAGAGCAGAGACAAAAGGATTTCTCCTCCCACAACACCTCAGCCCCATCTCCCCTCCTTCCCAGCCCTATCCAATTTCCAACAGCATTTTATAAAATATCCAGGCCACATTTATTTTTTGGTCACTAGATGGCATTAGCGTTTGTCATTCAGCCCGCAGTGCCATGTGCAGCAGGCTGGGTGACACTGCTGGGTGACACTGCTGGGTGACACTGCTGCTCATCCTGTCCCTGAAACACCATGGTGGCCCTGCAGTCCCACGGAGGTGGCACTGACACAGGGCACTCTTGTCACCCACGTTTCTCCCACATACACACTCAGGCTGTGCCCTTTCCCTGCYTGCTGCAGAAAATCACAGGTTTTAGGACAAACTGTTCTAGAACTGCTAAGTTTTTAGTCACAGAGTTTAAAGAGACAGCATTTAGCAGAGATTGCCATGGCTACTCCTGTGATGAATGAGACAACATTCAAATACCTTTGTAAACTGAACATTAATTATGGATTTCTATGTAATTATGGCCAAGCACATAAAGACACTCTGGGCCCCACATCATTTGGGACAATGACAAATGGAGCTACTCAGGCACAAGGACAAGGGACAATTCTATCCTCTAGGAAACAGCTTTGGATAAACCATTGTTGGGCTGAGGAGGGATGGAAATTTGTCCTGTGATGATCACCAAACCAGAGTTGTCTGATCACATGTATACAGGMAAAACCAGAGAAGTGGTGCGTGATTCATGGAGCAAAGAGTGAGACATAGAACATGCAAAAAGATCATTTTTCCTTCAGTGAAACCGGACAGGAAGAATTTCCCCCTTTTCCCAAAGCATCATAGAGCAGGGAGCTGTGCCTGGTGATCCAGCAGCAGCAGGGGGATGCTTGCAGAGACAATTAGCTCAGAAAARGGCAAAACATGGAGAAAGCTGTGGCCAGTGCAGGTACAGGTGACAGATGAACACTGCTCCTTCTCACACTATCACATCTCAAAAGCACTGTGTCAGAAACAAGCCCTGTCCTCAGTTATTAAACACCACATTTCATATCCTGGTGGCTGCAGGAAGGCACGATTTACTCTGCAATGTCTCACTAGAGGGCAATGTGGGATAGAGCAGCCACTGGAACACCTATCTAACATCTTACAAAAGCTATKAAATCATTATTCACCTCTAGGCTAGCTTTAAAAAAACCCATGTTAATTGTGTTTTTTTTCTTTTTCTGTAGTTTGTCCTAAAATCAAGAAAACAACTGGTTCACCCCATGCCCTTTTTATCTTTTTTCTGAGACTCCAACAAAATCCTACGGCTGCAATAATAGTATTTTACACTTTAATTCACAAATTAAGCAGATTGTGGAAAAAACCCAAGGCATGGGCTGTCACAATGGATAGTCCAGGGTCTGTACAGAGCAGGACCAGGCTCAGGGATCAGTGGAGCATGCTGCTGGGCACAAGAAGCAGCCTATTAAGCAACTGGGATAGCGCCTGTGGTTGAATATTTACACAAAATTGAGGACTCAAGGGGAAATTAGGCAAGTTAGAATTAGCTAAAGACATCCTTCCTCTTTTGAGAAATCCTGCACAAGTGCTGCCACCCCCGTTATTAGGAGAACACTTGCCACATCACCCACCTCGTCATGAAACCACAAAGCTGCTGCTCAATAGAGGARGARTCTTGCAAAAGCCCTTTTCTCAGTRCTGGGGCTGCTGCTAAGGATTAAGATGTGCTAAATAATTTGTGGCTAGCTTTAACACCACTTGCTTGGTCTCTTCCCATGCTTCCCTCTGACTTTTAGATCAGCCTGATGTGATAGAGGMCCAGGAGCTGATACCAGAAGCAAACAGATCAAAGGTCCAAGCCTGGCTCCACCAGGCTCTTRGGAAACTTTCACTGATGCCAATAAAACCAGTGACCAATACAGGTACTGAAATTTTATGGTATTTTCATTTTTAATTTCAAGAGTTATTCTTCAAATTCTTACTAAATTATGGCAATCTTAGAAATATTCCAGAGATGCAAATTAAAAAACAAACCAACTCTACCTTGGGACAATTCAAACATTTTGTTTGGCAACTCTCAAATACTTCCTTTCAGTCCGTGTCCTTTTAGAGCCACAATTATATTTTAGTTTGAAAACAGCTAATGGTTTTCAGTTTACTTGCTCTACCCCCTTCAGCAGTCTCCCTGCCTCYCAAAAAGACAAGGAAAAAAAAGCAGCAAGCCAAGGTTACGCTGAGAAATCAGCAATATTTCCCTCCCCATCTTTTCAAATGGAACAATTTGCCCAATCCTACTTTGTCCTGTCAAGTAACATTTTCCAGGGGCTGAGGAAAGGATTAGGACAGGGGGTAGTATTAGGTCTGACATTTTGTGATGAGATTTTATCACTAGTGAGGCTCAGGACTGCTCATGCAGTTTCCCATTAGAGCAAAGGGAAGGAGCAGCAGGTACCACATCTGTGGAGTGATGGTGGCACAGAGATGCTCAGGGAGTCGTGCAAAGTGCACACGGAACCAGACTGCAAAGGCAGGGCTGTGAATGTCAGTATTTCAGTATTTCAGCAATGAAGAGCTGTCCCTTGGTGTTCCAAGCTGCTTTCCAGCAGCAACAAGATCCTGGAACATGAGCAAACTTGTGCTGTTCGCAGGGTGAGACAGGTGAAGCATCAACTCAATCCCTGTGATGAATTAACTGGGGACACAACTCCCAGGAGAAACCCTCCTGGCTGGAAATAAAGCATCGAGAGAGGCACTGCAAGGCTTTCAGTGTCACCAAGGTGCAGTGAGGAGGCATCTCAGGTACAGCTCACTGAACAACAGGAGAGAGCAGGTTCAGCTCAGCCACGGGCTCAGGGAAAAAAAAAAAAAAAAACAAAACCAAACATGTGGGCAGCAAAGAACACAGAGTCATTTCGCTTCAAACCTCACCAAGGGCTGAGGACGTGAGGGAGTTTATTTTGGAGAGCTGCCAAAACACGCCAGGCAAAGGTGGAGCTGGGTAGGTGAGACAGAAGGAAAAGCAGCATCTCCCAGAGCAGGGCTGCTATCAGAGCAGGAACCATCAGCACTGACTCACTCACACAAACTCCCAGCCATGGGCAAACCCCTGGTGCAGCACARGATCCTGCTTTGGTCTGTCTGCAGGGTTTCCTTTGAGGCAGGCTGCTCCTRCCTTGGTATTTCCATGAAATTAAAGTGTAGGAGATTATTCCTAAGGAGCAGCACACCTTTAGCAAACCATGTGGTCAGAGAAACACCTCCTCCCCTTTGTCCACCACCCCAAGGGACAGCTTTGGTGGGCAAAAAGCTGATCAGCCTGGGCAATGTGGGATGCTGTCCTTGCACCAAGTATCCATATCCCTGTGGAGGAAGGGATCAGGGACCTAAATGTGATCTCTGTCAGCAGCTGGGTGGCTCAGTGACCATCACAAAACACCGATATTGGGGTGTGTAAGGGGAGGCCAGAGCACACAACCCTCCTGTGCCATGGTCCTGCTGTGGTCATAGGACAGCACCTGACCAGGAACATCACCCCCAGCCCCCTGCCCGTGCAGGAGCAAGGTCTGTCTAAAAGCACAAAGGGAACTGCCTTTGCAAAGCACGAGATAATCTCCAAACCCTGCTTGTCCCACATTTGCCGCTGCGTGGAGGAGCGGGCAGGCCAATGTAAAGGGATTACTGGAATATTGTAATTCATGTGCTCCGTGACCTGTCCTTAAAGAGACACCAGCCCAGCACAGGGGGGGAGCCCAGGGCACCCTGGCACAGGATGGGGGTGCTGCATCCTCTGCACACCAGGCAGGGGCTCTCAAGGGCTTGGGACAAAAGATTCCACACTCACACCTGGCAGACAAAGCTCAGCATTCCACTTGGCTTTCTCTGACTTCTATCAGTTGGTGTAACCTCAAAAATGCACAGTAAGGGCAGAGGGAGGCTGTTTGCTGCCCAGATGGCTTCTTCCCATGGCAAAACCTGCCAGAGTGACCCAGGGCACTGCCCATCCTCCCTGGCAGACAGCGTGCCCACAGGAGTGCAGGGATGTCTGCACTCCTGCTCAGCCCTTCATCTCTCATTCCCAGCTTTCTTCATTAGCCAAGRAATGACATAATTTTTCCTGCCACTCAGCTCCCTGTGTACACAAGCAGCTGCCCATCATCCCCTCCTGCTCCCCTCTGGCTCCTGCTCACACTGGCTGTAGGAAAGGTGAAGAGGCGGTGTTGGACCGGCGACGTGTTTTGATTTATTCTGCTTCTCCACTGCAACCACTGAGGCGAAGGGAATGTTCAAACAGTCTGGACAGATGTTTGCAGGAGCCTGCAGCTGTCAATTAATGAGGAACAACTTTGGGATAATTCACTTTGATGTTTATCATGGTTCTGATGAGGATCAAAGCAGTTCCAGCCCTGTTGGTGTGAGGTGGGGAGGACTGAGGAGRTTGGGGGTTCATCCCACCTGCACAGTAGCACACAGATTATTTATTAGTTTTGCCTTCAGGAGCTCAACACCAGCAGACTCCTCAGTCATCTATTTAGCGTGGCTCAAGTGATGCCAAAGCCAGGGACAGATGTCCTGGCACYCCCAAAGCAGTGAAAGCTGAAATCCCTGCTCTGCCATCACCTTCCCATGGACCTTTCACTGCATCTCGTTACTTTTCCACCTTTTAACAAAAGCCAGTCCCTCCTTGTGATGTGCTGCAAGATGCACAAATACCACACAGTGCTTTAGTTATCAGGGACACAAAATGTGTTAGAACAACCTGAGTTTTAGTTCTGAGCTCCTCACATTGATTCCACTGTTATTACAGCTCACTGCCTGCATCTGTGTGTGCACCACAACACCTGGAGACAGATTGGACAGCACTGTCCCAAGACATCCTGCTCCTCACTGACAGACAGACAGACTTGCAGCTGCTTTTGGGCCAGTGGAGCAGCTCCAGAAAGACTGCAAAAAAAAGTGCTGGATTGAATCTGACTCGCCCTTTTTCCCTGTGACCACTTGTGATGGGAGGGCCACATAGGGGGTTTAGTATTTGACTGCCCTTGTCTTCAGCTAGGGGAAGAAATTGTTGCAGAGTTTGAAATCAGGCAGCCYTGAACATCTCCCATGCTCCCCTCTTCTCTCATCAAACCTTTCCATCAATATACCAAATCATTGTCAGCAGCCTGTGAAATCACCTCTTGCTCCATGAAGATCTGGGGGTTTAATGCAACCATTGCATGGAAATGCTGCAAAATAACGTATTTATTCCMATGTTTAATAAGACTTAATGTTGAGGAGTTTCTTTTCCTTATCAAGAGGCAATAAAAACATGCACCTATTCTACAGATAAAACAAACTTRTAATTTGATTCTTCCGGGGCTGTAGAGAAAGCCCATGGCAGTGAACCCCCTCCTGCCTGCTGGAAAAGAGTATTTCACTACTTCAGCACAGTTTTTGTTCTAGCCTATATTTAACATTCAGATGTTAATCCCTAAAGAGGTTGCTCATTCTTGGCAGTACTTTACATGGAGGTTTCTCCCCAGACTATCGAGGCCCCTTTAAATATTGATTTCCATCAGAATTCAGGATTTCTCTAAGGAAATGTCTGCTAACTTGGAGTTGAAATCTATTTTCTATAAGCAGGTATTTTGCCTGGTGAGCCACCACGCATTTTCAATTATTACCAAGCCTTAGGTTTGTTTTATCAGCAAATCCCTGTCCACAGCACTATCAAGGCTACAGGTGAAAGGATCAATGTTATACCAACATCTGACAATCCCAGGGGATCCTGATGCACATKGAATATTTGTGGAGTGCACAGAAAGGGACTGGACTTCAGCATTAGGAGCAGAAGCTCAGCATCCAGCCCTGAATTTTCCATAATGACTTAGGTACACTTGTGGCACACTCGTTAGCTGATTTGTGCCCTCATCCTGATGAGCACAAAAATAAGGAAAACTCAAGAAAAACAAAGCCAACACTCCTCACAAAACAAAATACAACGAACCCCAAATCAACCAAAACCCCAGCCCACAGCCCTATGTCTATTGGATTTTAGGTCCCTCCTTTATCCAGCTGCTGAAACAGGATCACCAAAAAGATGGCAGAGAAACAAATCACACAGTGAGAAAAGCTCCATAACAGACAAAACTGCGWTTGCAAGCGAAACAAAAATTAAAGCAGCCAATCTGTGAGCTCTGCTAGGTAAACTGTGAGGATGTGCTCACTACAGAAATCCTGGGATTAATTTGGTCGCACCAGTTTACCTTGGGAACAAACTGTTCCCACTCCAGCTTTTTTCCCCTGGTATCCCTGTGCCCTCCCAGGCAGCTGAGGCACCTCGGGCTGCATTTCCCTCCTTGCTGCTGGGAARCTGGAGAAGAAATTTGTTTATGCTAATCAATCCCTGGCACCAGTCACACGAGAGCTAATCCACTGGCAATCTCCATCAGTCTCTGCATATTTAACCAAAGCAGCGAACACTCACCGAGGATTATGAACGCAGTGGCGTTGTTGYAGCAGTGTTTTTCTACTTAAGCTGCAATCACTCTGCTGCCCTGCCTCCTCATATTTACACACACTCTACCCACAAACAGTGTGCAGAGTCACGTCAGTGCATTCAAACCTCCTGGTCAGACACTGCCTACAAAAACACACGCACCACAAGGTGATTTAACACATCTCCCTGCACCCAATGCTGTCTGCATCCTCTTAAAAAATCCTCAWCTTCATGCTGGTTACTTCTATAAACCAGCATGCCTTAAGATAGGCACATTGCTTAATCCTCACAAAGATTTGTCTCCTTCTGCAAAGGTTTTACAGGTAGTTTGGACACGCATTGCAAGAGATTAGAGACTSAGGCTGGGTTAGGAGAAGTCTGGAAAAAGCAGCTTAATAGTCAATTTTTCTGCCACTTTCTGCAAAAAGGAAACAAAGGAACAAAATGTGAAGCCATGTCCTGTCCAGTCAGGTGTGCCACAAAAAGCTGATGCTGAGCAATCCCTGAAGAATAAGTACAAGGCACTCGTTCCACCTACCCTGCTGGCTCAAATTCCTGTCCCTGAAAATTCTTGTTATCACATCAGAAGAAGTCAGCTCAGTGCAAGAAGTGGGTACAAGCACGTTCCTAACTATAGCGTGCAAATCCAGGGCAGGCTATTCACACCCCGACACACGAGCCACACGTTCCACACCTTCAGCACACGGTGCAAACACACCAGCCACGGCCGTGGGCTCCAACCAGCAATTTCCACCTTGCAAGCACTTTTTCCCTGCTTTAATTACCTTGGGAGGCAGCCACTGAGGAGGCTGTGGAAGAAAAAAAGCTCCACGGTTGAGTGGGGTTTTTGAAGGGCTGGAGTTGCACGCCCAGCCGCTAAACACCAGCACCTATTTCACCAAATCTGCAACACCTCTGTAGCTACAAACGGGCAAATTTCCTGGTGTTATTTCCCAGCAATTGTGCCAGCTGTAGGTTTGTATGGAAATATACTTTTAGGACATTTTTCTCTTTTTCCCTAGGACTGCGACTGTGAGTTTGCTGGCTGATGTGCCCTTCAATACTGGGTGGTTTTGATCCTGCAGGGTAGTGTAGGGATTCATTAAAGATCTACCCAAAATTCTTCACAGCCCTCTCTCCCCCACCTGTGAGCATAACCTGTGTTTGCTCAACACACATGAGCCCTTTTTGAGGCTCTTGCACATTTTAGCCTCCATCACTTGAATTCTGCACCAATCAGCACYTCCTGATACTCTAAAATACACTAGGGAAAAAATCCCAACAGCTTATACTACTGAGAGTACAATGAGCTATTCACACATACAATTCTCAGAGCCTGCAAAATGTGAATTTTGGCATTTGGAGGTTGGTGCAACACCACCTTCCCTTTTTAAAAATTTATTTATTTATTTTCAGCTATGTACTGAATTCAGCACAGACACAACACGTTCTTCTGAGGAAAAAGCTGCCAGAACTGCCTCCCTCTCTCTCTAACCTCAGTATCGGGGGTATCCCTTTGCATCCCACATACCTTAAATGAGAACACGTTCAACTGAGGTTTTATTTCAATATAGACAGCTTGCTGCTTTTTTCTAAGCAATGATGAGTCAGGAAGAAAAGTTCAGCTCTGTTTCYTCCCTACTGGACCTCCTACATGTCTGTCTCACCATTTGAAAAACTCTTCCCTGCAAAATTCCCCACTGCTCCTTCCCACCTCTCACCTGACCGCAGCAGAGGGTCACTGCTGMATTTCTAATCTTTTTCATGCCTCTAGAAGTGTTTGCTGTTTCTTTCTGGTGCTGACAGCACCCGGGTTTTCACAACCTTCCTTTCCTCTTAGCATCATCCAGAGAGGGATTTTCCAGGGTGAGAGGACACAGACTCACCCAGTCAGGTATGGTGCTGGACACCCCACAGCTCCCCAAATTCCCCTCTAGTCCCAGCTGATCAAACTGCTGGACATACATCCGTGAGTAGTTCTCCATCCCAAACACAGCACCTGCCACAGATTGCTCTGAACAATGGGTGAAAAGTTTGTATTCCTGCTATTCAGGCATTTCTGTGCCAAGGAAACCCTCCCACTGCCCCACGTCACCCCTGCTCCGGTGCTTCCAGCTCAGCTGACGGCTCCCTGGGAACATAAGCAATTCTAATTTATTTTTCTCTTTTTGTTYCAGGTTTTTTCAAAAGGCCTGGGAGGAAAAAACCCAGAACAATTAAAGAGCAATGCAATATATGCTTTGTTCATCTGTCAAGGAAAGCAAGAAGAAAAGARTGTCCAAAAAAGCAACAGTTCCCTAAGAACTGCCTGGGCAGCTCCTGCCCTCCTAAGAGCCATCAGCAAAACTTTCACTTTTAGCAGGAGCACCTTTCACACATTTTGAGATGTCTCTTCTTTGTTCATCTGCTGCACAGGTRATGTGGAGGATGACTCAGAGGGAACTGGTGCTGGGTAAGCCTATCCTAAATTTCTGAAGCAAGGAGAGGCCTGGGAATCACCGATGACGCCAGGCAGGCTGCTGGGAACCCAGTGCTGATAACASTTATCTGCACCAACCATTTAGGAAAGCGCTGTGCTTTCCTCTCTGCACAACAGATTTAATCTGCTCTGGTAATGGCTGAGCTGCCAGGAAGGAAAGGAAATTAAAAACAAAACTTGTGTTGCTCCGCTTCCTCATATTGCGAGTGCCATCAGAAAAATGCATTTGCTCCCGACAATGGTCATTCTTTGCCCTGACCCAAATCTCACTGAGGTTTAGGGGAATTCTTCCACTGATCTTAACTGGCTTTGGATCAAATCCACCACAGTTTGCTTCTTACAGCAGATAAATATTTGTTCTTACAGGCATTTAGGGTGCTGGTCTGAGACCTGCCAGACTTGGTTTGAAACAGGTATCTTGCATGTCCTTCCCACCCATCTCGTCCCTTCGAGGTCCCTCACTGCAGAGGCTGCTCAGCCCTTGGCCATGCACAGTTACAGCTCCATCTGCTTCCTTTGGACAGTGACAGGAGTGTGCCAAGGTGTCCTAAAAGCCTTCACAAGGATCACTGTGGGGAATGTGGGGTTGGGGCTGTARCTGTGCTTTGCTTCATGGAAATGCTACTTCTCAACAGCTGTATGTAAACTTCTCAGCAAGACAAATTTGGGAAGTCTAAATATGTGATATTTATGGGTGGGACAGCGCCATGCTCCCATAAAAGCTTCCAGAAAAGGCAACGGGGGTGATCCAGTTTGACACCCCCTTGCAAACATCCCCCCCCAAACCCCAATCATGTGTGGAATTCTGAGGGATGCCAGATGCCAGTCTGTTCKGGGGGATGGGGAGGCTGGCTGGATGCAGGATAATCCCCCAATCTAAGATTACTGCCAGTGTAATTGTTTAGCAGCCGCTTGCACTGTCAGCACAAACCCTGGAGACTGCATGCAGAGGACGATGCTCCTGAGAGAGTGTTATTCAGCATTTCATCCCCAGAGCACAGCCTGCCCTCCACTTGCCAAAACTCCAGGCCACATGGGTGTTTTCCTGAGGKTTTTTTACAAAGTCAGAAGCCGTGGGGAGCTGCCAGCCTCTCCAGCTCTGCTTTCAKAAGAATGTTTTCTTTTTGTGCCGAGCAGGACCCTGTCCCTGAAGAGTCTCTTTCTGCCCAGGGGAGAGAACAGCTGCTGCTATCATTATGGCCTTGTCTCCCTTAATTAAACAGCCACAGCTGAAAGATGAAACAAAGCCCTTTTGCAGCCCTCCAGAAAGGGCTGGATGGAGGCTCTGGGAGAAGACAGCAATTCTCCCACAGTAGACCTGGAATTGCCTTTGAAGTTGGGAAGTGAACTAAAAGCACCTGGATATCCCATTTGAAATAATTCACAACAGAATACTCCAGTTAAGGGTGTTTATTGGGGCCACGCTTGCCTTAGGGAAGAACCCTAACTGTCCAGGTAGGATGAGCACAGGAAGGTCCATGATGGATTCTTATTATTGAAACAGATGGTTCAAAATTGTTCCTATKACTCCTCAGTGACCTTTCAGGGGCTGGTCTGACTCTGCAAGGTCACTCTTYTGGGGGTAATGGCTTTAATGATAAATACCCAGCTTCCACTTTGTTCAGAGATGTCCACCTCTGACTTTGCTACTTTTTGATGGGTTTTACATTTTTTATATTTTCAAGAAAGTGGAGGTATGGATTTGTTCTGCTCTTTGAAATTTTTTTGTTGGCTTGGTTTAAAAAAAGTAAATAAAAATCAAGTTTTAATTTTTCGATTAATACAAATCTCTGAATTCCCAAATCTTTGGCTTCAAGTGGCTTCTGTTTGTCAGCATCCCTTCATCCTGGTTAGACAAAAACAGKGTTGCAACCAACCAATGGCAAACATCTCTGAGTAGTATTTCAAGAGTCATTTCGGTGCTGTCACACCTTCTCATCTCCAGCGTGGCTCTATTAATGAACTCATAGTGACTCTCCCATTTCCCTGTTTATTACCCACCCTTCCTGCRAGCACCTCCTGGAAGGTGTTAACCCCTTAAGACTGCACAGGCAAATAAACTGTTCAGAAAATGAAAGCAGTTTCAGAGAACCACGMTATTCTGGCTGAACCTGAGCTGGACTCAGAGGTTCACAGAGTTTGTTACAACCCACATGCTGCAAGTGCTGCCAGCTGAACTGCCAGTGCTGCCATTCCCAAACCCAATCCTGTGAAGCAATCCAAGTTAAGATACTCATACTCTCAAAATAATCCAGCTAAAAAGAACCTTACAGGGAGGAATCTTAGAGAGTCTGTGACAGGAAGCTGGAAACRGCGATTTCCAAACCAGCAAAGAGAGCTGCCTCTTTTATCGTCATTTCACAAGGTTTATCTTCATTGCAAAATTCTGGTAAGCTGAATTGGTCAGAAAGCCTTTGCTGGACCGGTGAGCCACTGGAAAAATGCAGCAGATGAAGCCAGGAAGCTTTATGAGACTGTGACTGCTTTAGTCACAAACTTTAGTTTCTGGGAAGGTGAGAAAGAAAAGGCAGGATGTCGAAAATTCTGCTCGGAAATTCACAATGGATGCTGTTGTGACAATGTGGGGAACAGAGGACACKGATTTCTACCTGGCYCAAAGAAATCCTTTATTCACACAAAGCTGTGCTTCTTTGTACTTTCAATTTTCCCAGGCTAAGCACCCAYTGGCTGTTTGCTCTGCAAGGGCATCACCMACAAATTGACTTATCCAATCTCATGAATGGGTAGGCGGTGGTCTATAGGTTCTGTTAATCAATCACAGCTTGAAACACAAGGCAAGGCCATGTCAATCACACAGGCTGCTCCCTGGTCACACAGGCAAACAAAAAGACCCCAAAAACCAAACAAATAAAAAATGGGGGAAAAAAAATTCCAACAAAACCCTGCTCCACAAGGCTTTCCCTTCACCCCAACATCACGCCGWTATTTCGAGGGTTGACAAACCACCGTCACTTCCACAAGATAGATTTTCAGAGCGCGTGACACGGATCCAAATTAAAAAAACCAAAGAGTTAACAAAAACACCCATCTCTCAAACATTTTGTTCTCAAAACATTCCGGGTGGAAAATGTGGAATTTTGGCCCATCTGCTGGCAGGCAGAGGACRGCAGAGCTGTTCCACGCTGAGCCACCGCTCCCAGCGGGACGAGCTTGGCCGGCCCCCACAAACTGCCACATGTTTCAGCTGGTGTGGCTTTGGACCATGATCCACTTTCATTATTTTTGGCAGAGTTCGTCGCATTCTTTTGGACAGTAATTACATTTTCCAGGGCAGGCTTTCTGCCAGAGCTCGAAACGATGACCAACAGGCCCTTTCTAACCACCTGCTACGATTCCAGCCTTGATTAGTTATTAATGTGCTGTGGAAACCCATTGCAAGAGCCACTCTTTCTGGCTATGTTACCAGGAAAATACCCTATGCAAGACCAAAATTTAGAAGGTCTGAAACCACAGACATTTTGCAGAATGGTACATGAGCAGGGACCGATTTGTAAATCAGGACCTGCCTTGTCCCCACATCTCCTGGGATGCGAGCAACCCAATGCCAATGATACCTAAAATTAGAAAGAAAACTTATGGYAAAAATCTGGGCTCTTTTTCATCCAACAAATATCAAGCTCCCATTTTCTTCTTGTGCTTTAGCTGGCACTGGGGAATGGGAAAATTGAAAGCATTGGGTTTCTGCAGGTGTATGGGCACTTTCTGACYGCCTCCACCCAACAAACGCCAGCTATGGGCTCACTCGCAAAGAGCAGAGGTTTTAAACTCACAAAATTCTTATGACTGCCTGGAGTAGCTCTGTGCTAGCTCCAAAGTAGCAACAGCCCAGCCACAAATGCTGTCTGTATTTATAGGTATTGTAGATGCTGATTATGGGGTGTCACAGAGAGATCTCAAAGCGCAGAAGTTTGTCTGTGGGTTGGTAGGATGCAGCAAGTTCACTCTGGCAGGAAAACAGARTCCAAAGAAAACCTCTCATTTCCTCCACCTTTTAATTTCTACCCTCTGATTTTTACCATCTCCTTGTTTCCAAAAAAAGAAATGATGTCTCAGTGGCACATGGGGATCAAACCTTGCATGAAGACAAGTCACATTGTCTCCTGCTGAAAGGAAGTAAGAGGCTCCTGTCACTGCATATCACACACTTCAGGTATTTCCTTCATTAAACCACAGGGGACAGAGAACTGAGACACCAAGAGGCTAAGGCATATGACCAAGGGCTTTAGGGAATGACGATCCTCATCTTGCACCTCTTTTCTGCAGAGCTGCTGTGCAGAAACGCCGAGATTCCACATGAGAGACTAAAATCTGCCCTGATGGATCCCTTCTCGCAGTTTGTGCAGTCACCCATTGAAGTGTGTGTCCTTCTCCTTTTAATTATCAAGTCTTAATTTTATTTTCACTCATCGAGCACAGAAACAAGTCAAGGGCTTGGCACACATCACAGGCACAAAGGACACAGGTGCCTGGCACCTTCTCAAAGCAGCAGTCCCAAAGTGAGTAATCACAATTACACTCAACAGGAATCTCTATTCTCTACAGGTACCAAATTTTAAAGGAAACACGACCAGTAACATTGCTGATGTCCTGCATAGCAGCTAAAACTCAAGAAAAAAACACATTAGTCCTGATTTAGGCCCACTTAAATGGCAGATTTCTTTGTGGATTTGGTTATGAGYACACATTGTCCAGGGTGTATCGAACTCCCTGACAACTCTTTCACTCCTTCAAAGGCATCAGGGTATCTCCAGCCAGGCTTTCCATGGCATCCTCCCAGCCTCTMAAGCTGCCAGGGCTGGTTTGCAGCTTCCCTGAGTAGATCTCAATAAAGCCACCCACAGGACCTCGGTAAAAATTAATGTGAAACTCTGCCGTATGTCACCAAATCTGCACCCCGCAGGGGATACAGGAAAAATACAAACTGAGCTTTGTAGCAAAGCATCACCAATGAAATGGCCATCTCAGGGSAGCATTCCACCTTCACTTTCACTCTGTTCTTTTACTGTCTCCCAGAGGTTTTGATTAATAAGCTACCACTGTGTTTATAAAGATCCAGAGTAGACTCACAGAAGGCACTCTRTATTAATTGTGATGATTTCAGCTTTGCAAAGCAGCCATATGTCTGCCAGAAAGAGCCGTGCTTTGTCCCTGCCAGTGTAACCTGAACTGTGGGGAGGAGAAAGGGACTTGGTTTTTCACATGATCCAGGTTTTGTTCCTTTTCTCAACTCTAAAAGCATTTAAAGTTAATTCTTCTCATCACTTTTTTCCCCTTTACCTGATCAAATGCATGATTTCATAAGGAGATAAATATCTACAGACACCATGGAGGTTCCCCAGCGTACAAAGAGTGCTAAGAGAAGGAAAGCACACCACTCACATCTTTAGAGGCTTAGATTGCTCTGTGGAAAGTCTGGCAAAGTAGCACAGTAAAAAGAAAAGTTTTTTCCATCCTTGTGAAAATAATTCCTTTAGTCCAGTGTCGAGACACACCATCATCCCTTGTGATTTATTTTGCCAAAAGAAACATTCCCAAGACACTTCATGGAAATTATTGAAACATTGTATGTTGAAAAAGGGGAAAAATAGCTACCTCGAGTTTGTTTCATCTCARTATTACATTACATTAAAAAACCATTTTGCCTACACCCGAAACACATAATGTTGACAASTTCCTGTTGAATATTGGGATAAATTTGATGCAAAACACCTCAGTTTGAATGAACTGACCTTACAGATGTGAGAAGTGCCCAGCAGACACAACCCAGCAGTAAGGTGCAAGGATCACAAGGGAGTTTCTGATCTGGAAGTGACTTTTATGAACGTCCTTAAACATGAACRTTACAGCAGAAAGTTTTAATCACTGCACTTTGGCAAGACTATGCACAAGACTGTGGCAGAGCATTTGTTTAAAGGGAATTACCCAGGCACTGAAGTCATAGAGTKTTTTCATCTCCAGTGACTAACTGAAGTCTTCAGGCAAATTATTACACCTATCCACTTAGGAAAGATAGAGATTTTCCTTGACACTGAATGACCATTAAGCATGTAATACTAACAAGGGCAGCAGCTATTCAGAATGGAAATTGCAGTGTGTGCCACAAAGCACAGTAGGAAATAGGAAATTTTTACACTCTAAATAGGTTAGAGTACATCTAGGACTTCAGAAAGTGTATCACTGCTCTGCAGTATTATGGCCAAACTCTTGGATCACAGTAACTTTATCACCACAGTCAGTGTAGGACTGACTGCTCTTCCTGCCTTTTGCAAGGGGATTATTTTTAGGTGGCCAGATGTACAATTTTAGTATACAGAACTGAGCATTCATGCTCATAGCTAATACCAAACTAGTGAACAAGGGGAGAAAACCAAGACAGGTAAAAAATGTACTTAATGCTGCTTGTGAAAACCACTGTCCCTTTCATAGCAACTGTAACACAAAAAGAGGTGCTGACTGACACTGTCTGAAATTCTAAAACCCTTCTGGGGACACAGAAATCTATAATTCTGTTTATAAAGGACCCTGCATCCATCCTGAAGTGACASCACTACAAGGCACTGCTGCAAACAGTGTGTTTAATGGTGCCTTTTRATTGCTCTCTAGCACTGATCCTGCTTTCTGCATGCTGGTGGATAATAAACGTGAACAGAGCCCTGACCCCAAACCACCACTTTGTGCCACTCCTCCTCCTCCACAGCACTTGTGGYCCTGTCACAGCAAGAAAAGATGATGTGGAGGAAACCAGGTCACCTCTTGGTACACAGAGGAGACAGGCCGTTCCACAAACCTTTATAGCCCTTTAATTCTGGCACTTGAATTAACTCTGGGCTTGCACAGAAGTGCTGGAAGTTGAAAAGAGGCTTTAATTTGTTGGAAAGGGGAAAAATGAGCTTGATGAAAGCCACGGTGGACATCCCACATACGAGCACCTACAGCTCTCCTCACCTGCCCCTGAAAGAGGCACAGAAAGCCCATCCCTTTGCATGGGGGAGCTTGCTTTTGTTCCATTGTTCTCCCAGCTTTTGTCACAGCTGATCAYGACACCTGAAAAACCCCCCAGACTCAGCAACTGCACTTCCAAACCTCCTGGATGCTCACCCAGCACCTCCAGAAAAACACTCCCAGTGAGGGCTGCTTTTTCTACAACTTGCCAAAGGAGGAAGAGGCAACATTAGCATCACTAGCACAAGTATTAAGAGTATTCCTCCCTCATCTGCCTCTAGATCACATCTCAATTGTTTCCCTTGCCAGGGAAGTACCTGCACCACTCCCTACCTGATCACATGTGACTGTTCCTGAATTGGAAGCAAGCCAAAGGTTCCCAAACTTCTCCCTAATTCATATGCTGCACTACGGTCTGAATTTACTGCTCAGAAAGCAAACTGGGGAGGGGGGTGGAGGARAGAGGAAAAGTAGCAGGAGCAATCAGAAAAATCACATTTGTCACACACTAAAAATCTACCCTTTTCACTAACGAGTGCTTCTYTCTCCACAGAGGTTCTCAGACACATCTACATAAGAGGCTTGAGTGAGCTTAACTCTCTGGAATATGTGTCACACCAGACCCAAATCACAGCGCTGTGATGTCACGGCCAGCAGCAGCTCAATTCCCAAGACTTGCCTTTTTTGCACCAAAATAGCAGTTAAGCCTGAACAGGAAGTTCTGAAATATTCATAACGATGGAATTAGAGGTAACACTTAATCCTCATTACTCACTATTGGTATTTAGGCAGCATACTGTCTGGCTCGTGAATAATCCAGAGGCAGAAGGCAAAAGAAGTTAATATATGTGAACAGGGCACTGTCATTTCTGAAAAGTGACTCTGCTGCCTGTTGGCTCAGTGTAATCTTTGTGGGCAGAGGCAATGTAAATTCTTCTCCCTTTACCTGTCATTGTTAGAAAAATTAGAGCTGGCATGAATAAAGAACAGAGGAGACAGTTCCATCATATTCTGCTTCCAGCTACCTGGAGCMGTATTTACAGCGTACAAGTGGCATCGAAACTCTGCAGACTATTTAAGAACAGTTTGGTGGGTGGTTCTSCATGCCTGCATCACCAGGTCTGCCCCAGAGCTGCTCTAAAACTTAAGCCACAGATAAATATTCCCTCTCAAGTGCAGCCATGACCTCTTTTTTATTTATCACTCCTTTTGCTAGCAGTCAGAGCAGCTGGCTGAGCCGTCAGGGCAAAGGCATCCTAGCTCCTTCCAGTCAAGAGGAGCCAGATTAGCAAAGACCTGCTCATATGCTCAGTCACCTGGCTCATTTTGGTCTAGGGAAGGATCAGAGGAGCAACTCTGCCTGCTGGGATCAAGGGTCAGCATSTCCTAAATACCAGCGAGAGAAATAAACTGCAGCTGACACAGTAGAGGCTAGAAAGGTCACATCTCCGTGGCCTCTGTTTAGTAACAACACTCATTTCAGGGGCTGCACATTCCATAGTCCTTGATCTGAGATTATTTTGGAAAGAAAAAAAAAAAAAAAGGTCAAAATACTGCCTTCCTTTCCTCTGAGAGCAAAATATGTACCTCACTTTCCACTGCTGGCCAGCAGCCAAACTTTTTGGAGTCTCCCCAGTAGTCCATCACCAAACATCTCACACACCTTGGGTACCACCCTCCTGTCATCTTTGGCTGTGCTAAATCTTCCCTCTATTTCTACGAGGACATGAAAGCAGCAGCCAAGCTGATGTGCCCACAGCACACAGATTTCCTTCCCATTCAGCCATGGTTTCCTTCTCTCCTGGATGAAAGCTCTTGTTTCATCCCACTGCCATGACCAAGGCATCTCACTTCCACTCAACACATTAAAGCCCTTCAAGAATGGAGGCTGCTGCATTCTGATAAAGCCAGCAAGCACCAGGGTTTTGAGCAGAAGCTTTGAGTACACTGTCTAAGCCATCAGTGTGGTGAGGGAGAAGAAGGGGCATCCACAGAAGCTCTGTACCAATAAAAAAAAGAGCTAAAAATGGACTGTCAGCTAGTAAAGCCCTTCAAAGAACTGCAGGGAAAGCGCTTTTCCTTCTTATCCTCAGGAGCCTAAAGATTGGTGTTTCAGTGCTGCCACTGTAAATGAGGACATACTGGGTACCACCCTGTACTTCACAGGTTCTGCAAGTCATCTCAGCAATAGGGTGACAAAGACACAAGTTCAGGATATTGCCACCACAGACAGGACTGGGATAAAGTTTTGMCTAGAGCACAGTCACTCCAGCTGGCTTCCAGCCTGCCAGCACTCGTATCCCTGCACTTGCAGCCTGCCAAGGGTCAGAGAACTGATCTCCAAAGCAACTAAGTGATGAAAGTAAAACCTGATTCTCAGCCTGTGAGTCCTGGCTTGCATCAGGCAGGTTTAGAGGCACTTCAGCTACGTGTCACATTGCAGAGCAGCCTGTGTCCTGAAATGCCAGGTGATGTGGGTCAGTGCTCAGTGTCTCCAGTGTGACAGCGCTCTGGTGTGTGCAGAGGATGCTGCGAGGTAGCAGAGAAGGCAGAAAAGGAGATTCACTCATCAGCAGCATGCAAGAGTGTCAAACCGTCAGAGCCTGTCCTTTCCACCACTGATTCTGCCCTGTGGAGACAGAGATCTCTAAGTACAGAACAAAGCAGGATTTTCACCTCTGACATCACGRAATGAAAAAGAGCAAAAAGCCTGCTGCTTACTCACAGCTCCTCTGGGCTGTCCCTGTTGTGTGGGCAGCAAAAAGCTGATTGCAGATTGCTAACAGTAGTCGCCACTGCCATCTTCGAAATTGCCATTTGCAACTGATTAATTAATGCTGCCTGGGTACAGACTGTATTRTTAATTAAGCTAAGGGGGACTTTTCAAAAGCAATACTGATGAGTGCTACACTGTGCTGGAAGGGGCTGAACGTGGCTGTCTTTCCCCTCCTGAAACAGGGAAAACAAACAAACAAGTAAAGTATAGACCTGAACAAAACGGGTCCTGGTACATTTTTAAACAGATCACATTTGGTTAATTTCAAATAAATGCTATGCAATTTAATTTCCAGGGCTAAAGGCAAGAATAATGCAGCCCTGCTGTGTTGTCTTCATCTGTCTTCTAATAAACTGATTAGAGCCCAACACGTTAAAAGCCCTGTGCACCATTATCTATTATTCAGGTCCCTAAAAGATGTTAATTAACCCGCGTGTTGTGAGGAGCTCCATTGTAACACGTACAATAGGGAGCCACATGGCACAGTCAAAGCACGTGTTGCTTACTCGTTTTGACTTAATTACATGGGCAKGATGCCAGGGTGGTACTGGAAGAAAAAATACAGTATGGCAGAGGCAATGTCCAGACATACACGTCAGCTCATAGTTCATTATCAGGAAAAAACTCATATAAATCCACCTTTCTCTGTCCTTAGCAACAAAAAAAACCCATGTAGCTTAGTGAGAACTAGGTTACGTCAGGTAAATCTGCTATTAAACAAGACAAGTTTGGGTTCAAAACGCAGCGCTCAAAAAATCTGCAAAGGTTACTTAACTCAAGCTGTCCTTAAGTCCTTGTGTGTTCTAGGGAACCAAGTATCAGGGTCAGGTTATCCCATGTGTATTCATCACAGATCTCATTCTTTTCTGACACACATAGAAATTTGGAGAGAAAAAGCCAATTTGAGGTTCTCTTCCACTTGGCCTGTGGAATCAAAGATTTCTYTTTACCTGTTCAGCTCCTACTTTCTCTAATAGAAACGTCGAGCTGTCCCTGTGCTTCCTCTGAAGTCTGAGCAGGGCAGCCTTTAGAGATGGACCAYTGGACTGATGATGGCTTTGACCTCTCCTTTTTTAAAAATAAAAGGAAAAAACCAAACAGAAGAACTTGACAGTTGCTGAAGCAGATCAGCTTCAGCACACAGAAAGAACTGTGTGAAGGACAATATCACTTCAGAACACAGAAAGTTCTGATCCAAGGTTTAYTCTTCTGGCAGAACTGTGAACGTGGAGCAGGAAGGGAATGCACCACCACCAGGATTTTATTCTATTTTATGCAGACCCTTCTGCACATACACCCAGCAATTCCCACTGCTGACAGTGGCAGTATTTGTACAGTCAYCCCTTATCAATGCAGATGCCATTAATATGTCTGTGTCTATCAGTGTAAGTAATAGTGCAATGTTAATTGAATGGCTGAGTGTTCTTTTCATCACACATTAACACTGCTAAAAGTTATATAATTCAGTTCCCAGGGAACATTTTACCATACACCATAAACTATCACAAGAAAAAAGAAGGCCAAGACAAAGTAAACCAGCTCTTAGCAGCTTCTCCCCTCTTGGAGGGCTGTTATTTAATCAGCTTTTATTTCCACTATTTATCATGTGGAAGCAACTGTGCTGTTTCAGTGGCTGTGGCTTAAAATGTAATAAAATATGGTTGTGACACAACAATACCTGGATCCTTCAGCCAAACCCTGCATTTCAGTGTCAGGATGTACAAAATATTAATCATCTGATGCAGCTGCTGCTGCCTTTGTGAACAGAGCATATATTTCACTTCACCCTGGCACAGCTCCTCTCCTGAGGGCTTTTATTAAAAAGAGCCTGTGAGTTACTGAACCATTAAGGTTTCCAAGCCAGAAATTTGACCCAATATCCAGGTTCATAATGCTCTTGGAAAATATTTAAAACAACGAGCAGCCCCAGACCCTTAAATCACAGCAAAGTAACACCCAACACACCATTATACAACAAATCTTTTTTAAGAAGAGGCGGCTGATAAAGCTTAGCTCCTGGCATCATTATTTGCAACGTTTTATAACCAAGGAGGCAGGTTCCTACTTAGGGATCAGGTCAGCAGACAGAGTCAGAAAACATTAGGGCTGACAAACCCCTTCTCAGACTTCATCTTTGAGTTATGAGTTTTGCAACACTTTAATTAAGGAGAGTATTAGCACAGTGCAGCTGGGCAGTAGTAACAATTATTTGTTTGGAGGGAGGACTGAAAGGGCAATTTCTGATGAGGATGATGATGACCAAGATGACCATGACCATGAACTTGGGCTGCCAAGGCTGGGTCCAAGGCTCTGCTTTTGCCTTGGCCTGGCACAGCAGTAGTAGCCCAACAGAAGTGGCTGCAGCTCCTTGGAGCACCACAGCTTTTGGGGAAAACTCACCTGTCTGTTCAGCCTAGACTTTCAGAAAATGCAACACAACGGAAGAGCAGAACATTTCTTTCAGTGTCAGTGTCACTCCTGAGAACTGGGTCATTGAAGAAGAGCTATTTCAGCCATTATATCCAATTACAAAAAGGAATCAGAGTCTAAAAATAAAGCTTTGAGTGCCTGAACTATATTGAAGGCCAACAATTCACAATCAAATAGAAGAGGCCACCTTCCCCAACATGTYAAATCCACGTCTCCACTGAGCTGTCACTGAAATGTCCCACTGATGGGGGACCTGCATACAAAGGACAAAAGCCACAGCTCCTGAGGGATGGTACCACTGTCCAGGAACCTCATTCTTGGACATTCTGAAAACAAAGAACTCCACAGCACTTCTGTAACTACTGCTGCAGAACAGAACTCACCCGCTTTGAATTCACCGAGATAACTGACCCTGAAATGGCCAAATATCTGCTACCTCTCTCCAGCATCCCTCCTGTTTAGACATTTAAATGATATATCCATAGATACTCCATCCTCCAAGATCTAAGAAACGTGCTCAGAGGCAAATCAGCCCACSTGAAACACAAACCACACTCTGGCAATGGCTACATCTTCCCACTCATTCTTCAAGCTCTGAAAAAAGTGCCAGATGTTGAGATTGTCCCTCCAGAGGAGGACATCTCAAGGCCACTCTTTATCCCAACTTCAGTGGAGACTGCCAAGCCAAACTTCCTGGTGGAAATCAGGAGCAAAACACCTTTGGAACAAAAAGGTGRGAGATGGGGTGAAAGATTGCACAGCCAACAATGGGCAGAGCCTCAAAGCTCACTTGATATATGCAAACACGCCAAAGATCAGACGCAGATCTGAAGCACTTGGAATTGCAAAGCTGGATTGAAGGCTCACAAAAATAATCTTCTTCATGGTACATCTTGTTCTTCCTATTTCTGAATGTGATGGAAACACTGCGAGAACAGCCTCTGCCATCACAGAGCAGCATATTGTATTCCCAGGCCGCGCCGCAACGGGAAAGCAGAAGTGAATGGAACAGAAAAAAGCATAACACTTTGGCATTATCACCCTCAAAAACACTGTTTTTTTTCTTTTCCCAGCATGCCATTTGAAAGTTTTTCACACCCATTTTATCCTCAGAGAACTTCTCTTAAGGACAATTTCAYGGAGAGGACCTAAAAGTGAAATCATATTTGAGAAATTCATTCATGTTGGGKTAAATATCCCACCTCTTCTGCAGGAAAGTGTAGATGCAATTTATCCGTGCAAACCCAAGAGAAAGGGGAGGGAGGACAACAGGGAGAGATCCAGCCCAGCTGGAGGAAGGGCCTCAAACACATCAGGAAGAGCAGAATGCGCTGACACTGATGGGGCAAAGTGAAAAGCTGTGTCTGCTGCCTTGAGGGGATCATTATCTTACACCTTCCCTCTTGCTTCTATAGCCCAGCTTTAATTCTTCTCCACCTCCTCCTGACACACAGCTCTTACACACTGCTCACCTGCCCCCATATCACACCCTGATCTGTGTTTATCCCATCTCTTCAGATYCAAACACCCTACAAAGATGCTCATTACATCACACTTGCAAGAAMTTTGTTAGCCAGACTTTCAGGAGCTTGCAAGTGAGATTAAATAGCACCTAGTAGATAAGGAGCCGGGGGAAATCAGCAAGTTTTTCACACAGGGCCAATTCAGGGTTACTACTAATCACACATCCATTACAGATACAAACTTTCCTGACCCAACTCTCAACAGGCAACATATGTCTGCCAGCAGAAATGTGCATCATTGTGCTATGACTCTTGTGTGTGTAGAAAGGAGTCATTATGTACAAAAAGCTCCCCTTTTGCTCAGAAATCCTTCTACAATTGGATGGATTTTGCCAGTCTCTGCCTTCCTTCCTTTGCCAACAGTCAAAGAMCTTGCATCACTTGTCACTGCATCTCTTCATGGCCATGGGCTGTCTTGTCCCACAYTTCATTAATTAACAAAATCTTGCCCTCATAGGCTGTGGGATGCTCCTTCTTGGGCCTAAAAAGGAGTGTCAGGGCTGCTTCTGAGGCTGAAAGCTCTTGAGGGTTGGGAAGAAGATGGGGAGGGCCGTGTAGCATCTGATCCTTTCCATYGCTCTGCAAACATCTCCCAGCTCCMGCCAAGCTGCTCCAAGCTGAACTAACACTAATCCAAATTTGCTCACTGCTCACAAGTTGGCCACCTCCTCCAAGGCCTGTACTAAGGGAGATTAAAAGGAATATGAAACAAACGTGTAGCCATTTTGTCACTGGTTAACACAGTGCAATTACCGCGGCGTTCATGTTCTGTAACTGGCAACAAGCTCTTAACAAAGTGATGTTGTACAGAAGAATCCTGCAGATCACAGCTGGGAACGGGGCTGAGAGCTCGGAAGCACTCCTGGTTAAAAATAGGACAGTACATGGAAGAGGTAGGATTTGTAACTTCTAAAAATAAACTTCCCTAAAAGGATGCTTTTTACCTTGCTCACGTATCACATGCGCTTCAGGCCTCTTGGTTAGTACCAGCTGTTATATCAGGATTTTTGCCTAGTCCTAACTTATTATTTCAGAAACGCATAATCCTAACTCATAAATTTAAAAAAAAAAAAAAAATATTTACCATAATTACTTATTCTGAGAACTACATTCACAAACGCTCCCTTCCCCCTACCAGGAGACACATTCCAGGACCATGTGAGCAAGAAAACACAGTGGCAGTCTCCAAACAACACGGCCTCTGCTTATTTAACAATTTTGGCAAGCCTGTGTTTCCTGATTCAGTGCTTCAGATTTGCAACAACAGAAACGAGAGATTACCGAGCAGGCCCGTGTGGAGGCTGGGATAAATGTAGGTCGAGCAAACTGAATTTCCTATGAGGTGTAGGAGAGCAGCGTTGTCACACCATAATGGTCCCCAGCTGTTCTGCCACCAAAATACACAGCTAACATTTACAAAACACGCACAGGGCGCTTAAAAGCTTGTCCAAAGCTGGCTYGTCTGACAGCAGGTCTGCAGGGCAGAGTCACTAACACAGCACCGGGTATTTATAGAAGGCAGGGACACTGATCACTGGGTGACACTGTTTACATGGGGCTGATTCTGCTCTGTGAGTACCTCGGCTAAATCATGCTGGGATGAGCAGGATTAAATGAAATGATTCTCCAAATTCCTGCCTTCTACTGCTCTGCCAGCATCGCTGCTGAACTTGATGTTAATGCATGGCAATGAGGCTGTTATTCCACAGGAGCAAGGAAAGCCCAATCTATCTGCACTGCTGGGCAGGGAGAAAGGGAAGGGAATGTGACCCAGCAGACATAGCACGGAATTCGCAATGGAGCTGCTGTTCCCAGCCCTGCCACGGACCCACAGAGCATCCTCCTGCAAGGAAATCTGCCTTGCCGTGCTCTAATTTCCCAATCTCCAAAGCCAGGCTTCTGTTCTTTCAGATCCATGCACGTTCAAGAGCCAGACTGGTTTCTAAAACAAGGGCAGCAGAGCCTCAGGGCCAATAAAGACACATGGACCACCCARGCAAAATGTGTGAGTCAGTGGAATTCCTCCAGTTTTCCATTYGTCCACAGTAACCAACGAGCCATGATGCTGGCACGCTGCCATAGGACTCTGACAGCAGCCGCTAAAAATTATGGGTTTGGTTTCTCCCTTGGTTTGGGCATAATGAAATAAGAGCACTGAATGTATCCATCTATTTTTAAGCCAATGCAATAACCAGCAACATCTGAAAAAAGTGCTGGGCATCACAGATTTCCAAAAGGAAAAGCTGCCTCATTTTGGACTGCTCAAAGGATATTTATTGCCTTTCTCTCAGTGGGCTCCACAGCCCTGACTACAARACTGGTGGGATTCCAGGAAACACGAGGTATAAATGCAACCAGAATTAGTGTCTTTCAAAACATAGCTCTGAAGACTCTTTTTATAGGTGCTTTTACTTAGCCTTTGGCAGAATAGGAAGGAACGACAAATATAAGCATTTCATTCCCTCCCACCTCCTGGGCTGGCTATATTTATAATGCCACACAGACTGCTGACAGGTTGGTTCAAATGTCTTAGTAGGAACACCTGAAAAAGCCTCAATTTTCTCAACAGCCTCCTTCAAGCGACAAATAAAGATAAACTACGTGCAGTGAYACAGCTGCTGTGTCACCAGGACTCRAGGTTTGCACTCCTGGTACACAAGAGATGCATTTTCACGCTTTGTTCCTCCCACAYGAGCTGTAGGAGGCAGCTCAGGAAAAGTTCACCTGGCAGAACTCACCTCAGGGGTTTCCTTCTCAGCTTTAGCATTTTACAGKGTGGAATGACCTGGGAGCAACTTCAGACATGAGTTTGTCTTGGTGTTGATGACAGAGCACTGGAAGGAAAGCGCTGGCAAAGCTGGGATGTGTGAGGAGCAGCTTTCCTGCTATGCAATGCCCTGGCTCCCTGGTGACCAGTGCAGAATATTTTCAAGTACTTGATATTGCAGTTTGTCCAAGAGCTGAAAGATTATTCAGGAATAAGGAATGGTGCAGGTCTGAGGAAGACAGCTGTAATTGAGCCTGCTCATTGCACTATGCTGGAAAAAACCCAGAGCCATCAACTCCACGTGGGAGGAGACATTTGCAATTCCTCTATCCTGTACAATAATCTGAAAGAATTGGAGAGAATTTCTGTTGACCAAAGGAAAGAGCTGCTTGCTCCTGGGATATGGGTGCAACTGAGGGCCCATATTTGCATTTTGAGACTGAAAAACAGACCAGATGTACTGTACAGGCTGTGCTGTATCTACGGGCACAAACACCGACTGCATCTCATCAGACCCACGCGGAGACAGAAGTGACCATAAGGCATCAATACCCAGTAGAGTAAAATGCAGGAAAGAGTTTATTTTCCTTAGTTACAGCAACAGGCTAGTGTTTGGGCAAGCAGCTCTGGTGCCATGCAAATCTGTGGCCTCCCTGTATGTCCAAAGGAGCTGAAAGGAAGGAATTTATTAAAGGATACAGTGACATGCCTTTGATGCTTCCAAAGCTACGCTGTCTGCCTCTCTGAACAACTGAGTCATAATCACAAAGGAAACTCTTCTGAAGTTTATTTCTCCTCTAATTTGCATCTTGTTTTCTTGCTCCTCTTTTGTAAGCTGTGCTTTGAAAGCACATTTGGCTGCCAGCAGCAGAGCGGAGCCGGGAGGCGAGGAAGCTCCCTCCCACCATTGCAAGGATTCCTCGCTGGCTGCCCACGAGTCTCCCAAAGCTGGGCTGACCCTGCCCGCTGGTGGGATGGGAGAACTCCCTCTCAGGCTCACCCACCTGCCAGGGCTCTGCAGAGACCTCCACTCGCTATTCTGCACCACAACGATTGGAAATAAACTGTGCTGCATCAGAAGGATGCTACAGAAATATAGATGCCTACTGTTGATTCGCACGCACCCCATCGCGGCGTGTGCTCCTGAGCTTTCCTGAGCCTGGCTTCCAGCAGTGTGGCTGGCCTGGAGAAAACTCTGCAGCTGGCTGAGACTGCTGCTCTGAGCTCAACTGTCTGACCATCACATTCCTGCGACACAGTCCCTGCATTTGATTGGAAAAAAATCATGCATTTAYTAGTCATGACATTCAGTGCACAAGGGCAACAAGGTACAGGTCTGTGATAAAGTGTTCCATTTGTCTGACATCCTTAAAACAGTGTAATGTGCTKCCAATACAAATTCCAACATCTCTTTAAGCCAGAAGTCTCCCTTTTGCTCTTTCCAAGGGGCCATGTTGCAGCACTGAGGGYAATGGGGTTGTCCCACTCTACATCCCAACCCTTGCACTCTTGTACCTGTGACTGTGGCCTGGCAGATGTGGTTCAAAACACATTTATTACCGTATGAAGGGGATTTTRAATGCAACAGCATCTCATGCTGCCAAATTTCAGGGGAAAAAAATGCAAGGATAGGCATCATTGTTCAGTATTTCTATTACTGCGGGCCTCTGCTTGAACCTGGAACTCATTTTTATAGGGAATCTATTAAAACAACCAGGAGACCATGACAGAAAGATATTTCAGTTGTACCTTCAGACCACTGTCTGCAGAGCCAGTTATGACCTGCAGGACTGACTACTCTGACCTTCACACTTCTCCTTCAAGGGGATAGAGCTGTGCCCACCTTTCCAAGTTCAAGGGTGACCCTAGAACTCAGGAAAACTGACACTTCCAAAATTATGCCAAGTTTTTGCCTGGGAAAGAGAGCTTTATTCAGTTTCTCAATGCCATCAATGGCTCCATGGCTACAATCTATATATTTACCTCAAAACGTAGAAAGGAGAAAGAAAGAAAGAAAATAATTATTTCAAGGTCCAAACTTTGTGTTTAATTTTTCATGAATAACGCAATGGCAGCAGTATGACATCTTGCCTTCTGCCCCAATCACGGTTTCTCARTCATCAGAATTCTAAAGGTATCTTTGCATCTCTCTCCAACATTCATAGGTAGATACTTGACAATTCAGTAAACTAAACTGAAATGAAGGCTCAACAGAGCACAAAATTTGAGGCTAGTTGGAGCCTTTGAACCAGACCATTATGATATTTTGGGTCAGTGAGTAGGAAAACAAGTTGGGATAGCGAAATGTCAAAGTGTAAAACTGTCAGAAAAAAAAGATGTCAGAAACAATATACTTTCATTCCTCCCTGAAGATGACTCTGTCTGTGATACAATACCAAAATCATTTTACACACCAGAGATCCATGAAGTCCTTTCAGCTGRAATGGCAGCAACTGATATCTTGCTCTGGAGTGCGCACACTGAGCTGTGTCACTCCTGATCTCGTGCTTCAAGAGTTGACTTCAACCATGAAATTTTATTGGTAGCACAAAAAAATTCTTCAATAAAGCTAAGCTRATGGTTTTGTACTGCTGAGAAAAGGAGATGTATCTATTTTGATCATTTTATCTCCTCAGAGATAAAACTTTAAGAATTTAGAAAAATATGCAAACTTCATATCATGGATTTTCTATATGGGTAAGTCAGTAGTTACAGTATTTTCTTAGCTAGGAAAGACAGAAGTGCAGTTAATGTGATGAGCATTCAAAACACCTGACAGTCAACCTTGCAACAATCTATTTWATTTTTTTAACCAAAATGCAACACAGAACCTACAGTGTCATTGCTAGAAATAYGCTTCTGAAAAGGTAGCGAAGATGACTGTTAAACCCTTTAGGATAAATTGGCACTCAGTCATGTATTAAAATCAATGACAAGAGACAGAAACATCTGAAGCGATGCATGAGCATTCTGAAATAATTTGGCTGAAGTTTTGCCAATTAGACAGCRCTGGGATTCAACAATTGACTTCAGCCATTCCCTGTGAACAGTATCGAGTGTGACCTCACTGTGAAAGAGTAAATAATTTGTAATTGGAGCAAGAATGTGTCCCTTGACAAACATTTATGAGTGCATATAATATGARGGGGAAAGGCAGCTTGAAGACTCTTAAAGCCTCAGAAAATCACAAAAGACAAGGGTTTCAGATTTCAGAACCTGGTCATCAGCAGCCACAAGGGATCATGATCATCCTATAGCTACAAATGGAATTATGTAAAAATGCCTGTGAAGGGCTCCTGCCACAGCTCTGTCAGTCCCACCACACTTTTAACTGGATTCTTTGCTGAAAGCTTGGTGACAAGTGCCAGAATAAATCTGAAGAGATGCAATGTTTGAGCTTGCCCTGGGATTCCTCCTGAAGGACCACACAGAGGAACATCAGCAGCTGTGTGTGCTCTCATGTGTGCTCTCACCCCCACCAGATGCACAAGGACACTCTTCAGRTCACACAATCTGGTGCCCATGAGCATTAAACTAATTTCAAATACTTTAAAATGACAGCTTTAAGTTAGCATCCCTTTTCTTCTGCACACTGACTATTGAAATGAGTAATCCCCTTCTCAGCTCCCAGGAGAAAGCCAGGACAAATACACTTTGTCAATCACAATATATCATCCTGCAGCCTCAGCTTCCCGGGGGAACCTCAGCAGAAGAGTCATTTACTGGACTGGATGGGCCATGAGCATACACAATGCTGAAAATCATCTTGCATTCAACCTGAGAGGACAGTTGTAATAAATATTTCCAAACCCTCATTTCTGTGGTTCCACTCCACATACCTTTGTTAAAAACATGAAAGGTAAGAGAACAAGTGGAGTTAAAATAGCCACTTGCAGGCAATGCTTAGCATGATCCATCCAGGTCAAGGATTGTGAAATGTAAATACAACACAGCAGAGGCTACAAAATAATGGACTTGATTGTTTTCAAGTGGGTCTTTCTCCCTCTAGGAAAACTGCCTTTACATAAGCCATGGAAATGCAGTGCCCTCAATTAGCAGAAGCAGCCTTTGAGTGAACCTGTTGAATTTAATCTGGATCTRTAAGTCTGTGCTTTTCTCACGGTTATTCCCTAATCAGGTACTCAGAGAGACCAGCAAAGATAATTGTGATKAAATGATGCCTTGGAGGTGACCTCCACCCCACCTGTGATCCCACAGTCTGTCAGCCCCTCACTGTGCTGACCAAAGTGATGTCTTTGGAAAAAGAAATGCCAGGTGTGTGTCTGSCAATGTGTTACATGGCACTCACCTAAGAAGAGAAAGTCCAAATATCAGAAATCAAGCAGGGATGAGTCAGCTGCTGCTTACAGGTAGCTCACGGGGAACAATTTGGCCAATTCTGATATTTATTGTATATATAATACTACTGTATTTCCAAAGCGCTTAAACAAATGGAAGAAAATACCTTTTGCCCTCAATTAATTTTGAAGTTGTGGAACTCAATTTTGAAGTTGTGGATGAGAGCCAGAAGTTTAGATGGATTCAGAAAGCAATTGGACAAAATAAGAGATCTCTCTTCCTGCCAAGTAACACAGTGTGTGTGTGCAGATAGGAGAGAAGGGTTTCACTTCCCCCACTAWGAGATGGGGCAAGAGGCAATTCAAGGAGGAGTTACCATCACACCAAAGCACCAGCACTCAAAATCCCAGCCCTGGCCAGCAGAGGAACCTGAAGAGGCAGACACTCAGTTTATACAACCCATATTGTTTTTTATATTGCCTCAGCATTTGCCCCATGGATTTTCTTGTGCAGAAGTTCTTGTGCAGCCACAGCAATGTGACAGCACACACAAGGTGACCAAGCTCATATTGATGGCACTGAGTCACAGGTTTGCTGACATTGATTCTGACAGGCATTAGGGAGCTCCAGCAGACCCCCAAAAAGCTTTTGGGAACAAAGAAGCTCCAGTAATTTTGCACAAATATACATAGGGTGAACTTTAAGGGCTGCAAAAAAGCAGTAGCACAACAACAACCCACATCCCAGTCCAAAGATCCTCAATCCAGTAATTTCAGCATGAAAGCCCTTGAGGTGGATTCTGGCTGAAGCCACYGTGCTTAGAAGCTCTTTTTTTTGTCATTCCCCTCTAATCAAATGTTTTACTTTGCAGAGACAAATTGCATTCCTAGCTTTTATTTACTCAGGAACTGCTGTGACCAGACAATCAGCTCCAACACTTCTGTCAGGTTTAAAAYGCTGATGGTCAAATAACACAAGGGGTGATTCATCCTTCAAATAAATCAAGCTGCTTGCAACTGCCTGACAGCTTTTCACACACCAAGGAAAGGCTGGCTCAGGGGTCTGTTATTCACAACAAACAGGATTCCTCCAAGTGACTTTCCCATACGTTCACAGCTGTCCCACACTGTTATATATAAGCTCTTCTCGAGTTTCATTGCACAGGGGAAGGTATGGAGGTCATACATCAACAGGCAGCATCTCTACAGAACAGGGAACAGGTTGCAGGAACAGTTAGATCCAAACACCTCTCCTGTCACCACCATCACAAGATGCTGGTGCAGCCTCTTTTTGCTCCCAACCATGGCCAAACTGGAGTCAGACACTACAGCTGACAACACAGTGGGTGAAAACCAGCCTACAAGTTGGCCAAAACTTTCCCCTAKCTTATTTAATTTAGAAGAAATTTTCCTATAAAAAGGTAAAAAAATAATTTCAATACTTTTTTTTTCCTAATACAAACTTTTTAAGAGACCAAAAAAAAAAAAATACCAGGAAATTTGAGATGGGAAGAGTGACTATCAAAAAAACAGTTTAAGTGGCAGAAAGAAAACTCAGTCCATCCCCTTCTTAGTGCCATTGTGGGAGCACAGTGCAATTCACTGGGAGGCCTCAGTACCACAGACTGGCTGCTCATAGCCACTATTAAGAACATCCAAGCTCAAAATTCCTCATTCTGTCCCAAGTGCATGCACAAAGATATAGATAGATGTCTTTGTTCCAGCTGTTCAGTGGACAAAGAAATCAGGGCAGGTAATTAGTGCTGGCAGCTGGCACAAATGCAGCTTTTCTTTTGAGATGTGGACTATATAAGACAGCCTAAATCTCCATCCCAAATTCAAACCACTGCAAAGRATGCACATCAGAGAGGCTGTGCCTCAGCACATTATCTTAAACTTCTGCATGGGGAAGAAAATAATAAAGAGGGTTCAGCACTAATTCTTTTCTTTATTAGAAGTCAGTGCAGACCATATGTGATCCAACTTTCTGGACTCAAGACAGCAACCTGGCACCAAAGCACTGCACTCAATTAGTGTGATGGATTGATTTCTCCAAGAGGCCAAATTAATGCAAAGCATTAGTGTTATCCAGCTTGTATCAGCATCTCACAGTTCACAGAGCAGGTGACACCAGCCTGGCATCSCTGTGACGATACAGGGGAATGTGCATCCCTAATGCTGGCCAGCTGCTCAAACCCACAGCCAGGATTTGAGGAAACYTGGGAGGCTGTCACAGCACCTCTGCTAAGGTAGGCAGCTTCTCTCAGCCCCTGATGTCAGCAGCCCTGACTGCAACCCCACTAAACCCCACATCTTACATCACGTTTCAGCATCTTGCCAAAAAGGACTTCCTCTCCTTCTGCCATTGATGCACAGACCACACATCTCACTGCTTCTCATCCTTGTTATATGTGACCTTAGGGTCCAATGTTTTGTTCACACAAGAAGTTTTTTCTGCAGACAGGGGTATTGGCTAAATTCATCTGCCAAACCCTCACAACAGCAGGAACATGGATCACACCTAAAGGGTCCTTGCCRGTCACAAAGTCATTTCAAACTAGAAGCAGACAAAGAGCACTTCAGAAACTCTCACTACGAGCAAAAATAGCCCTGCAGAAAGGTTTGCCTGCACATATCTGTGCATACAAGCATGGGATSATCCAGGCCACCTAAAATAACTGCCTTAAGCATGGCAGTCAGAGGCARATGTCTCTGATGACCTTGATACTGAATATTTTGGAGGTCACGGGAAAACCCCTGTTTGAGTCTGAAGTCACTGTGATCCTATGGAATAACTGGAGAAATGGCCCAGTCAGACCAAACCTAAAGAGCTGCACATACAGGGTCACAAAAACAAGTCCCTCCACACTACAGGATTTGTGATACAAAAATATCATCACTTTGTCCTGACCTATCTCACACCCAAGGCCAAGCTCTCAACCTCTGGTACTGAGGATAACAGAACAAGGGTTGTCCTCTTGCCTGGATGTGCACAGATTTGGGCTGCCATGTAAGACCACAGAAATCCACAGAATCAACCCACTGCACAACTCGTATATCATTAAAAAATACTACTGACTCAAAAAGAAGTTCAGGATGTGAAGAAAAGTATTTGCAGYGAGTCAGTGGGGAATGCATCACTGCTCCTCATGCACAGAGTAAATGTAATTCCCACCTTGCAATTCTCCAGCACAGGAACTCCCAAAGCTTCACCCCCTTYACTAGGAAAGGCAGTGAACAGTGCATTAAAATGGGTTTCTGCTCACAAAAAAACCCAAAAAACAAAAAAAGAACCAAAATCCACCAGACAAAATGTCCAGCTTCTATGTCCACATTCATGCACTTAATGATACCACAGCCAYGTGGGCTATATAAAATTACAGCTCTAAGATTACAGCACCAGTGATGATATAAATAGGTGGYGATGCACAGATGACGACAAAGATGAAGGGTCAGGGATTTATGGKCTGTCAGGTGTTACATGAGCAGATGGTGGCCAACAGCAGCAAAGAATCCAGCCACAGCCATGCCAGACAGCTTTGYTCCATTCATATCTCGAGCTCCACATCTGCTGTCAGGATTTCCACTTCCTGAGCAGCTTCCCAGAATTGGCACGGTGGAATTTCCTGCCCAAACTTCCAAAGATGAAGCTGCTGCCTGACCTCAGCTGTGTCAGGGGTACCACAGCAGAAGAGATGTGTCCAAACCCCCAGGATGCACTCCAAAGTCCAGTGCTGTGCACTGACCTACATCAACCAGCCTGGCCACAGAGGCAGCCTGCTTAGAGCTAAATGAAAGGCCTAAAAACTTGAAGATTTGGAGGATTACAAGAGAGATGAGGCTGAGTCAGGTCCTAATCCTAAGTATTTGCCTGATTTTGTGTGCTAAAATGAGATTTCTCTGACACTATGTACTGCAAGTTTTCTAGTCTGAATTTGTTCCCGACCTTATAGCATTTGCCACCTCAGCCTCTTTTCTTACCATAAACTTTAGCACTGGAAGATGACACATCACTGAAAGACAGTGTGAGTGTCACACCCTGGTTTGGTCCTCTGGATTCAGTGTTATCCTGAGACAGAGCAAGGCTCGAACAAACAAATCCTCCCTTTCCCTGCTGCTCTGACAACAGCACTCCTTCAAGCCAAAAGTCAAAGCAAAAAACATCCCCAACGGATGAGAAAGRTACAAAAAAAATTTGCTTTTTCACAGCATCTTCTCGACTAGGTACAGGTAGAAACATCTCAATAAGGAAAAAGAGGATCTTGAGCTRTATTCCAGAGGTGCTGGTAGAATACTGATTGCTCAAAATATGTTTGGAGATAAGAACTGGAGGCAACACCACATGGCAAAATCAGTCCTGCTTGACACCAGGCAGTGATCAAACAGTCTTCAGACTCAAGAAAATTTATTTAAATATCTTAATTTGGCACTTTTTCTCTCTGTTTAGTCCCACATATATCTAACAGGACATGCAAATGCAAGTCAGCAGCATGGAAAGARGAGGAGGAAGCCCAAGGGAAGAAGGAAGACTCAGCCATAAGCCACCCAACTAAGAAATTTAGAAGTGTGAACTTCAGTTTAAGCATCCTATTTCCATTACATTTCCATGGGAAAAGAAATATCCATGCTCTAAAGGTTCAATTACTGACAGGACAGCAACAATGTAGAAAAAGAACTCAGATTCCCAGAAAAGTCAGGAAACCTTAACTATGGTTTAAAAACTAATCCGCCACCACTGCATTGTTAAGACCCTGATGAAACTTGTACAGGGCTTTAAGGCTTTCAAGGGAAATTTTAGACAGAGCACAAGCATTTCATGGATCAGACAATCCAATTTAAGGGTTTGCCTATGCTAGAAGTTCACTGCTTTTACTTGCCTGCGGTGGTTGGAGTGGCATCCTGCTCAGCCAGGCACRTGCCTCAATATGGGTGCAGTTGTGCATGTAATAGTAATTGCATTTGTAAGGCTTATTYGCTTTTGTAGGCAAAATAAACCATTCCAAATAAGACAGTGTTGCCCTCAGCCCAGCACAAAATAAAATAAGTACCAAAATAATACAAAATAATACAAAAAGTAAAATCCCAGCTCTGATAACATGGCTTGTTATCAGTCTGTGTTTTCTAGTGCAGAATAGCTGAACACTTGCAGAGACAAGGTGAGCAGAGAATCAGGAGAGAAGATAAAATACCTCACTTTCCAATTTGCATGGATTTACTAGYGCCCCAGCAGAGATGTTTCACAGTGTATTTTCCCCCAGGAAAGGAGGAAATGGGCTGACATCCCACTATCTTTTTCACCCTGTGCTGGATGACCTCCAAATTAGCTCTACATGGAAATAACTCTCCTGAAGCAAATAAAACTTYTCCTCACACAACAATAAATTTTCTACTAGCTTGAGACTCCGTAATTTTAAACACAAACTTGCTCCCTTTACACCAATTTCTTAACATTAATGGTGTGACTCAGGGACACAAAACAGGATTCCCGACAACACCAACTTCATGCAGTTTTGAACCTTGGTCAGGATGTCATATTAGCAGAGCCCCAGCTAAWGATTTGTTTGAGCCATTTTCACATGGGAAAATTTGTGGTGCAAGCTGAAAGGAACAGTTTCAAGTCCCTTCTCTTTCCAAACAGAGTTTGGAAACATGTTTTTTAATTGCTCCTGTATTTTCTCCAAGATGCCTTCAAMATGAGCAATGTCATCTCTTTCACTCTGATACAACTTTCTGCTCAGAAATTTCAAATGAAAAGGAAAATTAAAAAGTAAATAAACATTCAAAAAGATAACCTTTGGTTTTTATTTTGAACCTGCTTTTTTCATCTCATCTCCCACCATGTGGCACCTTCATTTTGGAGGATGAAAGCAAGGCAACCAGAAATGCTGGTTRGCAATGCTTAGCCCACTCAAATGCACATCTAAGAAATATTTTATATTAGCCAACATGRTTTCTCCACTGGAGCTGTTTAGCTTATTCTTACAGTGCTTTTCCCTCTCCAAACACATCCATGCTATTTCTTTTGTCTGGTGTGGCTTCTTGAATCCATGCAAAACCACTCTTCCCCTTCCCCAGGAAAACGCAGCCAGCAGGCAGCACGTAACCTACAGAGCATCATCCTGCTTAGCTTTCTCTGCTGTTGAACTGCTCTGTGTGTTTGTGGGATCCAGAACACCCTGTTCATTAAATAATTAGCTGTTTGATCTGCAGCACTATCATTAGTCTGCAGCTTACAACACAGATCAGGGAACGTGCAGTTTACAGGCGATGCGGGTGTGGGGACTCGGATCACTCTCAGGGCAAGCTCAAATGCTGCAAAAAAAGCTTCTTGAGCACCCAAATCCTGCCTGTGCCACAGAGTTGGATTCACACTCTGCCATGTGCACAAACCTGGGCTGGGACAGCAGGAGAGCCCAAGCCCCCACAGCAGACCCTGGCACAACACGAAGGGCTAATTCAAAATTCTCACAGCTGGGAGCTTTGTTCAAGTTTAAATTTCCTTTCGTGGCTTCTCCTTCCATCTCATCTGCTTTTGGGTAAGTGCAGTTCTCCTTATCTAGATACCCAGTTTCTACATGGGGTTTTGTAAGGTTGGTAGATGAGGTTTCCTTATCCTCTCCAACCTGCAAGAGCGGGGAACAGAAGTGGCACATGAGTAACGGAGAGGGAAAAAAAACCAAGCCAAGGCTCACTTGGCCYGTTTGGTTTGTTGGTTTCTTTTTGTATTATTGAAGTAGGTTTTCATTAGCTGATAAACACTCTGACAGTGCAATTACTGCAGGAGAAACCATCGTGCAGAACAAATCAGTACATCCACAAGGCTGTCTCCATTCTCCAGCCTCCACAGGGACCGCTTCCCCCATCGATAAATGTAGAGGGGAAGGAGATGTTAATTCTTCCTAGTAATACTCTGCCTTTCATCTGAGATTTTCAAAGCACTCAAGACTGAGCATTTGTTTTGTTAATGTTTAGAGGACCCAGGAGAGTGGAGGCCTCATTAGGAAATTGATACAGACAAAGCAGCATCATCCCTGTGCTGAAGACTGGACAGAGCAGGTGCATCAGAGGAAATAAAGGCAAAGGAACCTGTACACAATTATCCACTGAGATGATCAGGMAGCCAATTCTGCCCTGAGCCTCAGTCTTACTCACTGGGTCAGACTGAACATCACAGCCAAGCTCCCCATACCAAAGGCAAAAATCCCCATAAAACAGACAGGAGAAGCCAAAGGAACTTTGGTTTGCAGGAAGCATGAGAAGTCAAAGAACAGACATTTATTTCCCTGGACCCTAGAGAAGSTGCCCAGATATCTCCCTGATAAGCTAAGGCTCAAATACCTGCAGAGACAGCTCCACCATAAATGCCAGGAAGAAATGTGTGGAAAACCATATTTGTGAATAACAGCCACTTCTCTTTTCCATTTCAGTACTTTCTCCCAAAGGAGAATGTCGTGTATATTACTTGCTACTATAAATAATTTATGTGTCTGAAAGAAAGAAGGCAAGGTCTTGCAAATTTAGGTACCATATGCCTTCATACACATATTTATGTACAGAAATATATATATATATGCACGCACAACACTGCTATTCTGGCACTCAGATTTCTACAGACAGCTCATTTCTCTCCCCTCTCCTCTCCCCCGTTGCAGGATCACAATAATGAAGTTAGGCCTGGCAACATTAGTGAAGCACTTATTTAATCCACCCTTTCAAATTCAACTGATATCTGCCCAGATAATATCGAGAGAGCAGCTGAGGCCCCTTTGTCAGCAGCCTTGAAGGAGTCATAAGCAAGAAGATAATAAGAAATCTTATTACCAGCTTGRAGAGAAAGAGAAAATAGGGATTTGGAAGAGACATATAAGCCAAAATTGACCCTAGGCAAATGAATGTGAATAAGTCTTYCAGATGCAGTACATCAGGAGAGCCCTAAAATTGGGTTCTAAATGTGTACAATGCACCCAACCAGTTAAAAAGGCATTTTATCAGTCCTTGGGTCACTCTGTCTCTGCCAGGATGCAGAAGTAAACACTTATCCTCAGCTAAAAAAAATAATTTACCTTTCTAGCTCACATCCATGACATGAATTTTCTTCTGTTCTCTCCCCTTGTGCAGTATCAATGAACAAAAATGGCGTTCTTGGTTTATACCTCTGCTCAGAAACACAGAAACTCTTTGCATATAGCTGGAGACACCACCTAAATCTTAAAATTCATCCCAGAAGTTGCTTTCAGTTACAAGATGCTCTGGAAATAAGCAGTCTTGAAGAGCAGTAACACTACATACTTGCCTGCAAAGCAACCAAAGTCTCTTTATTTATTGGAATTTCTTAAGAACCAGAGACGTGGCATATTTTTATGAATTATTTATCTAGTATTTCTCACAGAAGATTGTTTTTGGCAAATTTTGACCAATTTTTATACCTGAAGCTGAATATAACTTTAAAAATACAGAAGTTTTGTAGCCCTGCAAAGAAGAGGCAGCCACTTTAAGGAATCACAAACTGGTCTCCTGATCTGATCACCAGAATGAGCTGCAYAAACCCTTCTGGTAACTATTATGTCTGGATTAGTGATTCCTTCAGCTCTGTTCCCTTCCCTTGAATTAGGGTTGACACTCCAGGATCCCAGCAGAGCCCCAAACACCCTGGTTTCACATGCCCAAGATGGGAGAGGAGCCTTGGTGGGTGAAGGCACAAAGACTCCTCACCACCGCATCTTCAAAGCCAGGGCTAAACAACGCTTTGAGGAAAACACTTWCACAAAGCTGAGCCTGAAAAGCCAAAGGGAGAAGCTGTTATTAACAACAGATGGCTCTCAGTAGCGGATCTTCAGGGGAAATTGTATCATTTCCCAGTTTGGGGGCTTGGAAACCTGAGACACCACSGAGGTGAAGTGGTTTGCCAAGGGGCACTCACAGTGACTCTGCTCCTTCTGATTTATTAATAACTCCATCCACACTGACTCAGCTGGAAAATATGATGGGATCTAAAGGCAGATGAAAGCTGGTTTATGGCCCAGAAAGGTAACGTCAGTTGAGCRTATTTCTAAGCCCGTTTCTAAAATCAAAGTTATATTTAAGCACTCACATGTTAACAGCTGATCTCGACCCAGAAGATAATGTCTATTGTGCTTCGCAGCGTGTCCCACCGGAGGCAGAAGCAATTATGTTTGTTTCAGTTTGGTTTTTAACCTCAAAAAGAGAATAAGCAGCATTTTAAGTTGACCCAAATACTTGGCTTCACATGACCTATTTCTGACTACGATAACTGCACAGMCATCGTTTACAGGTCACCGAAGTGTGACGTGCAGGGAGCAGCTCAGCAGCTGCACAGCAGCCCARAACCCAGCCAGAAACACCCTCCTCTTGTGCCCGGCCACTGACAATCTGAAGCCTCCYCATCACCACTGATTTTGGTGCAGAATGGCCTCTTCCAACAGTTTCATTRGCTGCAGGTCAAGCACACAGTTAGGACATGGAAATATCTGATTCGCTGGCTTGGATCTGATAACTCTTCCTAAGCTCAGGACATACTCATTCGAGGAATTTTAGCCTAGCCTGTATAATTCTCCTTTTTTTTTTAATCTAACACCAATAGAAAATTAAGTGGCCTCCTCTGCTGCTCTGACAAAGACCAGCTACAGGCAGTRAAGGCTGCAGTGAGCACAGCTCACCCCTGCACTTTCACCTGCCCATCCAGAGGAAGGCGTGGACTGCTGGAGGTGATGATGGATCTGCTCTGCATCAGGTTTGGCATTTAAACAACAAATGGATCAAACCTGCAACACAAGTATGGACTGAGACTAGGTCTGCCAGGCAATGCAAAGATGCCATGTCCTTACAGGGACTGCTGCTCCAACTCCTGCACCAGCTCTACCCCTGTGGTCACGTCTCTGCCTGGAATACACTTGGGAGCTGGGCTGACTTAATTCAGCTCTGTGCCTAATCAAAATTAAAAGCCTCTTAGAAAGACTGCAGTCTGCCAAGACTTCAAAGGAGAGGTTAGTTAAACTGCAGGACTACCTGCAGACCCAGAGGAATGAGATTTTCTTTCAGTGTCATAGCTGAAAGAAGTCAGCACCTGCGTGTCATGGCAGGAATATGTGCAAAGAGCTTTTTTACCCCTCCACRTTCTGCCCAGCCTGAAGAGTTATCCCTCCCTCTAGAAACACATCCCTAGAAGTTTTCTCCCATAGCTCCTGTGACAAGAAGACACTTCCTTGCTTTCCACAGAAATTCACCACGTGCCCATCCTAACAGGAGTCTCCCCGACCAACTCCAAATTAAATCTAATCACCAATTCATGCCCAAATGTGATTAGTGCCCGTGAGTGGCAGGAAACAGGGAACATTCTATAAAATTGAGACCAGGGCCAGGCTTGATAAAAACCATCTCTGGAAATAAGTGCACTGATGGTGTCTGAAAAGACAGGCTCCATAACAGGGTAAAATAGCCTGGCCAGAGCTCTCAGCCTCTGTYCTGCATCTTGGCCATGGTGTAAAGGCTTAGATTCCACACTAAGAGTAAGATCACAGGTAGCAGTTTTATCCAAAAAACTTTAGATGGATGATAAAGCCAATCCAGGAGATAAAGACAGGATGAAAAGACGAGGCAGAAGAGAAAGTAACAGAGCAGCCACCACATTAAAGCAGCAGTTTTATGCAGTACTCTCATGGCTTCCAGAGCTGTACAGAGGTGTCCAGAGAAGAATGCAGTTGAAAAAAGGAAAATAAAAATAAACTTTTCTGTTCTGGAATGTGGTTATTTGCAGAGCTACAATATTTTTTGCCATATACACAAAACCAAATTTCCATGTTCCTCCAGTCCTGCTTTGATAATTACAGAACTTTTATGTCCTGACTGACCCTGTATTTTCAGGGAGGATTATGTTAGTTTTGGCTATAAAATACTGATTATCAGCTGCTTATTGCACAAGTGTGGACAACTATCCTACTTCCCTAATTTATCACTAGATCCCTGGGAAGAGCAAGCTTGCTTTTATAGCAGGAAAGGAGACACACATTAGTGCTGAAGTCTCATCATGTGACACCAAGGAAAACTGGTCAGAATAAAGCTGGCAGTGCCTCCAAAAGCTGGAGTAGAGGAGGGATGCCTGGAAATGAAGCAAGGAGGGGCTTTTTTCTGTGCAACAGCTGGGAAAAATGCTACAAGCTTCTTTTCAAGGCCAGCCCTCATTTAACTGAAAAGATTAGAACAAAATCAAACAGTAAGCCACTCTCAAACTGACAGAGCTGGAGGACAACACATGCAAGCAAAGCAGCCTGCATGCAAAAATAMGACAGCTGAAGAAGCAATGGCTTTATTTTCCTCCTAGAAAGCAGCCTGGGGAGTTAGACATAGCTCGGCTCTGCAAAACTTTGGAGAATGTTCTCTCCCACTTGATGGGCATCCTTTCCCACACCTTTCCACAGCAGACCTAAAGAGCAGCTTTCAGAGGATTGCTGTAACACTACAGGGAGGCAGCAGGACAGAAAGGCTCCAGGCTGGATGGCAGAATCCCCCCCAAATCCCACCCCACAGCCCAGCCAACCCTCCTAGATGGGAAACCAAACTGGCTGGCAGCTCTGGGTAGAGTTGTATGAAGCCAAGGAGACAAAAAAAACAACAAACCAAAAACATTTATAAACCACTCTGTTTAGGGAGAGCTACAGCATCTTCCAGGGACACAGATTAACAGTAATGGAATGAGCCCAGGCAGGATGCAGGAATTCTGCTCCCATCTCATCCTCTCTGCCAGTGCTATAGAGACAGAATTAAAAGCAGAAAATATGACTGCTGTGCCTCTTTGCATGAAGGATGCCCAGTTGGGGACTGTCCCACCAACTCATTTGGCACCAGGGAATGGGACTGGTGGGCAGATGACAACAGCAAAGGCACCAAATGCTCCCTCCTCCCCAGGGCAGGGCCACAGCTGTAGGACCATGGACAGCCCAGTGCAAAGCAGAGCACCTTTCTTCTGATTCCTGAATCAAATCAGCAAAGGATAAAACATGGACCTCAGTAAGAACTTTCTGTATTTTCTCCCACTTTTACAAGTCTTCCAAATCACATCAAGTGGCACATCTCCAGTTTCAATATTTTTCTGGTTTTTTTTTTTCCTTGACTGCAAGTAGAAAGCACATGGATAAACTGAATACAAGTCATTGCCATGCCCATTAAAACATTTGAGAGTACCCTAAATGAGAGCATTTCACCACCACAAATAAAACCTTCACTAAACACAGGAAATGTCCAGCCACAGCCCATGATAAACAATTAGCAGCTGTGGTTTGACAGACATTTCCATCCYATTAGCCACTCTAACTTTTACCTCTTCAAAAATATTACTCGAAGCCCACAACACCCTCTAAAGTTTTATAAACAGGGAAAGCAAAATTGAAATAATTCAGCCAGGGCCTTGGAGGAGCAGTGCATCAACTGGACTAAAACCCAAGMAATTCTTCCCTAATCCTCCTCCCCAAACATGAGCTCATAGTTGGTTGYTGAGGATTCAATAACAATTAATTTTTGCACCACAAAACCTATCTGTCTTTGCTGACAGAGCTCCCATTCTGCAAACTATATTATTGTTGTAAGAACGCAAAATAAAATATCCAGAGAAAAATGAAACAGATTCTACCAAATGCCTCAGCTCTGTACAAAGAGCAGATGTTAAAACCTTCAAGYGGTGTCAAAATATCTCTCTCGAAAGTGGCAGGTTTTGAATGGCTTGGTAATTAAAAACTCTGAAGATTGTTGGCTTTAGTTCAGCACACTTCACATTCACAGAAAGCCTTATTTCTTCCCTCCACAGTGCCAGATATTGATGTACTGAGATCTTTAAAAAGCCAGTCAGCCACCAGCTTCCGTGAGAAAACAGCAAAAAAAACACCAACATCTGCAGAGTCTGTTCAGGTATCATCACTCTGCCTGGCTAATMAAGAGACAGAAATTTGGAAAATCACATAAACCCACAACCAGTGCTCACACTTGAAGGAGAGGGAAGGGTTTCTTCCCATGGGCACCAAATACAGAGTAGGACATGGAAACAACCAAACCCCAATCAGCTCAAGAGCAGGTACTGCCCAGGAGAGCTCTGTTTTGAGCAGACTGAATTAGGAGGCTCCAGAGCTGTCATCCTTTGGCCAAACTCCATGGCTATTTTAGGAGATCAGTGTATATTCCCTACAGGATATACAGAGCACACTGAAACATGCAAACTCCCCCATAAATATGCTATAGATCAAGGACAAAACCAAGGCCTTTTTTTTTTTTTTTTACACCGAAAATGTTTTCCACACAAAAGCCATGTAATTAATTACAATTTTTTCCTAAAGTGGCTCACACCAAGGGTTAGTCAYATACCTCCCATTGAATCTAATGAGAGCCTTATGGTTAGAACAGMAACAGCTTTTTCCAGAACATGGTGGGTGGAAGCAACTTCTATTTTAATAGGCCAAGAGTAGCGAGAAAGGCAGAAAACCAGAAAAAAAAATCCCCTTGCATGTTTGGAAGGGGAAAAGATATGGCATATGTGTTCTCTGCCTCATTTCAGGGACCTTAAATGCATCTTCAAATTACTTCTTAAAGCTCTGCAACAAGACAATAAAGTAATTTTCAGAAGAGATGTTGATGTGCTCTTTCCTTTAGGATAAACAACTTCCACACTGAAAGGACAACAAGAACATATAAGCACAGAAGCTGAAAACACATTTAGGATTTGAGAAAGATCGATCTTACAGAGAATTATATATGTTGCCAGTGGTTCAAGGCTGGCATATCTAGATTAGCAGAGCTGGGAAGAAAAAATAAAAAGGATTCTCCAAAAAGCCACCATATTTCAAGCAAACTTGAATTCTGAAATGGAAACTCACCCCCTCGAACCTATACTTAGCAAGAAAATCCCTAAAAAGTACAGTCTGAGATTTCATTTAGGAAAACTGAAAACAATCTTATAACTGAGGATTTTCAAAACACTTCTGAAGCTCCTTAAAATGCCTAAAGCTCAGCTGTTTGCAAGCTGACAAGCTGGGCAACAGACATGAGAACTGGGTTGTGAAGGGTATTTTAGAGCAGAGGAGCCTCCCATGGTGCACACCTTTGAACAGGGACACGGGGAGCCCTACAAATCCCACCTCCAGAGCAGCACACCCAGCATGAGCCTGGAAACCCACACTGTAAAGCATCAAAATAGTTCAACTTCATGCTTGTTTTTTTTTTTTTGACAGTTCTGTTACTCCACAGGGCCTATTAACAGTAACCTTAATATTTGCATAAGGTTTCAAAACTCTGTCCAAACATCAATTAATCCTCTCAACAAATCTGTGAGGTAAGCAAATGATTATTATCATTTCCATTTCATGGATGACAAAGCTAAAACATGTAAAGGAAGTTAAAGCCACTATTTCCAAGTGAACAGTATGAATGAATGAATGAATGAATCAACAGAGAACATCCTGAAAGTTCAAAAGAGATCTCTTTCTCCAAACCACCAAATGACTTGGCAAGTGAGGTTAAATATTCAGGYTCTTGAAGGAGCTGGACATGCACACCTTCATGCAGAGGGTGATACCTGAYACCTGCATGTGAGAGGTAAATTCTGCTCAGATTTGATGGCTTTAGGCAAGAAGCTGCTTGGTGAGCTCAGAAAGAAGTGGGTCCCAGGATCTTGCCTCCAGGAAATACTAAAAATTATTCCAACAAGCACCACTTCAAATCTCCCTGYTAATGGTTCACCCCTTAAAACCCAAAGTTCCTGTCAACACACCAGTTATGGCTGGGATGGGATGTCTGAATCTCACCCAGCAGTGCTGTTCAGGACAGACTCCAGTGGTTCCTTTTCCCCCAGGGCAGGGGAGCTCATTTGCCTGTTGCTGCACACAGCAGAGCTGATCACCAATTGTGTTTTCCTGTCTGGTTTTTTTTTTTTTTTTGAATACATTTATAATGGCACTGAAGTATTTGAGCTGGGCATTTTATTGTTTGGCTCTTATAAATACAAATGAACATCACACCTGATAGAAAACAGATGAGTTATTAAAAAATATGGACATGGGCAAACAAGAATTTACCTTTTTTTTTTTTTAAGACCTCACAACATGTCCAAAAGTCCTTAATGCTTGAAAGGACAAAACCCCAAAAYGAGCAGTACATTAGAGACAGCAGAGGCTAATTTATATGAGCCAAAAACCTTTTGTACAGAGTATAGAGAACTGTGAAACAGGTTTGATCATGGGCCAAGTTGAGTTTCCTGGGCTGGTGTGTGATTATCCAGCATGACTTTGCATTATAGCACAAGGGCACAGGTGTRAGCTACAGGAGGCTGCTGCAGAAAAATCACAGTTGAAGAGTCAAAGGCTGAGCATCTTCAGCAGATAAAGAAAAACCTTCATTTCAAGTACACGAAGCTCAGTTTGGCCAGAGTTTTAAACTGCAGTGACAGGGTGGAGAAAAGTAAATKAATTGTGGCTGATCTTTACTAAGCAAGAACCTAGTAGTTTATATGCTTTTACTGCTGAAATACAGATTAGATATATTAAATAGATGACAATGACACTTATCTTGAGAGTCAACTCGCAAAGTAACAAACACTGATTTGCTGTCAGAAGCACACAGAGCAAGACCTAGATTTTCATAAATCTCAGCTGTTGCTCAGGCAACAGCCACTTTTAAACAGCCACCAYGCAGAGAGCACTTCCCCAAACCCAGCCTGCAGCATCTCTGACTCAGTTTACTCTCTGCAAGCAGGGGTGAGAGCCTCTGGGTGAGAGAAAGCAGCGTGTGCTTCAGTCCCTGTGTAAGGAATCTTCCCTGGGACAACTGGAAAAGCTGATGCATCCTAGGAAAAAAGTTCTGCTGTTCACTGTGTGAGCAAAAAAGACCTGGATGAGGTTAGTTAGCCTCCCTGGGCAGAGGGATGATGTGGCAGGGCTGCAGGGAGSAGCTGCCCTGTGGCTGTACAGTTTCCTGCAGTTGTAAAAGCACCAGAGACCAGCTCTGCCAACTACAACAATTGACAGACAAGCAGAATTCTTCCTGAGCCCTGAGGCTACAGAGGACTTMGAAAACATCTACCAGGCAGGAGGAGAGCTTGCATTTCCAATTCCCTRCCTCTCACTTTACTGAGTGCAGCATTTCTGCCCTTCAAACACATTAGCTTGGCTATTTAATTTTCCTCCCTCCAATTCTCACTGCCCATGGAGAAGCAGCTCCTTCCCTGCCAGCCTGTTCCCACTCACCTGATTCTTTTGTTTCAGCTCATTACAACTGGCTGTGTGGGAAGGAGAGCTCAGTAAATGAGCACCAATTCTCAGATTTTTCTTTACATTTTGTAGCAAGGTGGCACATGAACATCAGCACGTTTTCACTTTTCTTGCTGAGCAGTTTGGACAGAGCCTCAGAGTTCTTTGGGATGAAAACCTCGTAGCAAAGCTCCATTTCAGCCTGTTCTGCTCTCAGAGATGAATGAATTTCTTCACATTTAAGTACTGTACCCCAAAATAGGTGTTTCTTGCAATAACCCTTAATACTCAATGTATATAGTGGCCTGGCTTTGCTCTGCAAAGTGTAAAAACAAAATGCTCTCTTTGTTTTTTTTCCTCTGATCAAACAGCAGTGGAGGTTTCCAGACTTGGACACCCTTAAAATCTGCATTGTTAGTCAGTAAAAGGTTCTTGAAGAACTGAAAGGGATATTAAGGCACAAAAATGATTTTYAGGCGGCATGTCCCACTGGTCTGTACAAAACACTGACAAAATTGGAAACTGCGTGACCTTATGTAAGAGCTGTAATTTCAAAAATTGGAACAAGATCTCTAAATAACATTTGCAGAAGAAAATGGAATTGCAATCAAAAAAGGACTAAGTGTCCTTCTTGCCACAGGTGAGACTAGAGCAGGCTTGCAAAGCAGCCTTAGGCTGAGGCCAGGAGACAGAAGGAGAAAGGGATTCAAATGTGGAGCCAAAGCAAAAATACCCAACAAATGTTGCTTTGATTTGCCTGTGCAAACATTCCAGTTACCTGGAGTGACCCTACGGAAGGAGCCCAGCAGCAAGCAGGGTTATGGGGAGATGCTGTGGCCAGRTTGTCACAGAAATGCAGGGCATTTTATCAGGTTAAAAAAGCACAAGACAGTAAAGCAGCAGCTTCCCTGCTGACCCTGCAGAGGTAAAAAGGCAGAAAGGCAGGAGGGTTTAGCTGAAATTAAACAGACAGTGGATTAGTATGGGATTTTTATCCTTGACCTGGCTTTCTCTCTTGCAGACAGCTTCCACTCAAACACATTGGCAAAAGAGAAACCGGCAGGCAAGTGATACAGTTTTGCTCTGGCACAATCAGAGGAAGGAAGGAAGTTATTTGTGCTTTTCTGTACACAAGGTAAAATTACTTTCCTGCAGTCATTGGAAAGCTTCTCCTTCCTACTTCCCCAAAAACACCTAGCAATACTCGGCGCAGCAATACCAAGTCCTGTATAAGTTTTCTCCTACTCCCTCAGAAAAAGATAAACAACTAAATTTCTCTCTTTTCTTTTYAAATTCACATCCTCCACACATCCAAGATTCACATTTGAAAACAAAGAGCTGCAGAAAGTGCTACGAAGAAGGATTCTCCTCTTCCCAACCACTTCAGAAACATGCACATGAATCAGAAACGAGCCCTAGGAAGTCTGCTGCCATCCTTTCATTCACAACAGGAGGCTTTCCCTTCCCCAGCCCCTTTTCAGAGACACAAGCTGCATCAATAACCACTCCATCCTACACTCCAGGATGAGACACTGTGGGCAGAGTTGGTTTGCAGTRAAACCCCCGTCCGGAGTGTTGCTGCATTTATCCTCACAGCAGAGCCTGCAGCCCACCCTGKGCGAGAAAAGCTTGCCTAAAATAGTTGTGTATTTTATGAACTACAAACCAGTTTTGCTTCAAGTGCCTCAGAGACAGCAGCTCCTTCAGAACTTCTTCAGAGTAGGTTAAACTTGTAAGGTCAAGTGATAACTTTGGGGTTTTTTTAAGCTGTGGCACACAAGAAAGCCTCAGGCAGCGTTTCTTTTCCTTTCCCTGTCCCAATCCCATGCTGGCTTTGCATCCCAACAGGATAAGGTTGGAGCAGCCCCAACGCTGCTGTGCTCTGTAGAAATCACCTCAGCACTTGCCTGGCACCCCAGGAGGACTTTGAGGTCCCCATCTCACCAGGCACAGCACACCTCTGCAATTGGAGTAAGAAGGGGCAGCTTTGGGAGGCAAAGCTCTCCAGCCCCAGCACCATCTGCAACGTGAAATGATGCAGGTGAGAGGAACATCAGCAGCAAGGCAGCCCCTCCATCCCTGCACTGAAGATACACCTCATTAATTGCTGTAAAATTAACTGCGATTGTCCCTTCTCTTAATGCATTTCATTTTGAAACAAACCCCAGACAAACCCTTGCTGCTGCCTTGGAATGTTCCAAGCAAACAAAACTTTGATATACTTCCTTTTGAAGCTTTTTTTTCTCCCCTTCTTTTGTTTAACCCTTGAAACACTGACTTTCTACTTAGTGCTTGATCTTGCACATATCCCCAGCTACAGTCCTTTTTTATCCCAAATTACTGCACACCCAATCAGTCTGAAACTCCACCAGTGTTTCTAGGATGTTCCAAAGGAACAGCATAAAACCAAGGTGTGACCTGAACCTCAGGACARCATGTTCTCTGAGCAAAGCTACACCTGCCTTTCCTGAGAATTTGAAAATAAGGATGACTTTGCTACTCTGTCACAAATCCCTAGCCAGTGTTTCATTTTAGTGGGCTTAAATTGCACTGGCACTGAATGCAGCTGAAGAAAAAACGCTCCCCAGAGCAGCTGCAGTTGCTTGTTTTAAAGCAGAATAATCCTGTGTAGCTCCTCAGGATGGATGACTGGAAATGCTGTGCTGCTGTGATGTTAACAAGCCATCCCAAGATGACACGTGTAATCCTCTGGCTCTAAAACAAAAGCAAACTGAAGCACAAGGGGGACGTTCTCCTTCAGGTTCTGTCATCCTCTGCAAATGCAGTCCAGGAAATGTTTTACCCAGGAAATGTTTCACACAGGAAATGTTTTACCCAATTCTGCACTGCAAACACCTCTAGGAAGAAGTGAAGCAGCACATGAACATCCCATAGAAGCATCCCAGGGTGACTCTGARGACAGAAGGTGGCTGTAGCATTTTGACAGGGGGGATAGAAGAGAAGAACTGCACAAACCTCATCTCTAGGGCTGTCCCCAAGCCATGGCTCAAGATTAGCTCAAACAAACTGCTGGAGCAGCTGAGCTTTCTGGGGTCAGGGAAGGAAATTTCAGTCCTTAAGCAGTTTTGCTTATGTGAGTCAGAGGCTCTTGAAGGAATCTGTGCACACGTGTGCATTTTCACACGCAGCCCCTTGCCCACACATTGATTAGCAGCAGCATGCTCTGTCCTTCCTGCAGTTCTTTAATGCCAACACTGAGACTGCAATTCAGCCCTGTGGAAAAGAGGAAGTTCTCACAAAAGCAGGGGGGGAATCGATACGTGACAACTATAATTCTCTGCTCAATAACTACACAGAATTTACACTGCTGAGTAGGCTCCCTCCATTGATTTTTACAAAAATATTTACTGCAGCAGGAATACAGGTGTAAGGCTAAGTTCTGAGGTTCAGTCTTTTCAGTGCATTGATTTCAAAATAACAACCAATTTCACACTGTACAATGGTTTAATACCTCCATTCAGTGACACACCTCCACGCAGACCGTGCCTCTGCCTACAGCATTCTTCTCCCTCTCTGTTCCTCTTCCTTTGTTCAAAAATCCCAGTTTAGCAACTCTTAAATACTTATCACTATCTCAGTAAAAAATGAGTCATGTTGTAGAAGGCCTTGAGTCCACAAGAAACAAGAACATCCCTGGGATCCTGCCAACCAACCCCACCCAATGACACAACTGAGGGGCTGTGAAGAAAACTGCACAACTGCCAGAATGTCTCAGTGCTAGACAATGCTCAGGCTGTTAATTACACTATCATGAGAAAAAAAACCCAAACAAATCCATCCTGATACCAAAAAAATCTCTCAGAATGTGTTCTACAAAACTTGGGCAGTGAGGGCRGAAATTAAGAAGAGCAATGGGGAAGATGGAGCCTCCAAACCACTGAATGGCCAGAACTGGTTACAAATACCAGGAGAGGATCATCCTTGCCTTCTTCTACATTTGGACATTTTTTGCTGGTTACTGTGTGAGACAGGGTGCAGGCCAAGAGGGACCCTGGCCACAGCTGTCCCGAAGTTTAATGTAGCATTTAATGTAAATTATTGCCAGTACCAATGGCACAAATGTGTGTACGGCAGGAAGGGCAATTCAGAAACACCAGGAAAAGATGGACACAAACTCCCCTCAATTTCAAGGAATAAAATCACTATTTAATTACTTCCTTGGTGTTGATACTGTCCAGAGGGAAAAAAACATGACAGGCCAAGAATCTATGACTGCTTTTCCAGAAAACACTGGTGTGCAGCAGCTTCTGTGGACTCAACAAAAGACACTGCCCTTTCTCTTTAAACTGAGAAAGTGTAAGCCTTCAAACCAAGACCAGAGGTCTGGACCCAAAYTAATAAATCCCACTGTTATATACAGATGAAGGGTAGGTATCTATATGGTATTCTGTATTTTCCTTTTCATTGCAATCAATTTCRTTTTCTAGTTTTCCACATGAAGAAGAAACTTGTAAATAAACTGAGCTTTAATTCCATGAGAAAACAAAGACAGAAGGTCAATACTGCATAAAAAGTCTCACTTCTCTTGGTTTTCTCTCCTGAGAACACTGATGCTACTAATGCACCAYGAATTTCATAAGAATGACTCACTATCCAAGTAATGAAAGATTAAGTTTTTCTTCTCCCTCCTTAAACTTCTGCAAGAAAGGGTTTTTTTAGGAGCRTGATCAGGGTGACTCATTGTGGAGGGCACAGGGGCCACAGCTGGACCTGCAGCGTTCCCATCCTAGAAACCCCTTCCAGGTGCTTTGCAGAGCTGTGCAATGATAAATGGCAGATTAGCATCTGCCAGGCTGGAGGAGAGCTTGTAATTACCAGCAAGGTGGAAAGGCACAGGCAAATAATTGCCTTCCTTCCTGGAGACAAACATTATAAAATTTACTGAGCAATGTGTCTTGGGGTGGCAGTGACCCCCTTCAAAACCTCCTAAATCCTTCTGCAATTTTCCCCATGCTGGGRCCACTCTGAAGCCACCAGATAAACTGTCACAGGAGCAGTGAAAGAACAGCAAGAGGAATAAAACCTGGATCCAGGCTACAGAGTAATAAATATTTATTGCCTTTCCTTTCTGCACATTGTGGAAACAGATGCAAAATGCAGTTCAGTGACTTGTGGGAAGCGAGCCAAAMCCAGCTTTGCTGCTGCTGCAAACAAGCAGAGTCACAGGAACAGCTCCTGGTTACTTTGCTGGTGGTGCAAAACCTGCCTGTCCACCCCAGGACCTCCTCATCTCCAACATTCCTGCTCCACTCTGCATGTACCAGTCCCTCCCAGTCCCACATGCTTGGGAACAGCAGATCCCTCTGCCAGGCAAGACAACCCACTGTCAAGTGGCCCTTTAAGCACTGGGATGTGGCTCCTTAGTCCTCAAGTATTGCAAAAACAGTAGCTGCTTCTACTTTGTCAGGAAGCCAAAATTTTAATAGCTTCTTTTGTCCAAGGCCCAAACATCAGCTCCTCTTCTCCTGTGATGAGAACCTCTCTTTGTACCTTCACTCAACCATTTTCAATGAAGCCTGTTACATTCTCTCAGACCTTTTTCAGCACAACTGTGCACTAAGGAAACTGTTTGTTCTCTTGTCACACCGCCAGAAGCATGCCAGTACTACAAAAAGCCACACAGAAAAAACCACAACTGTGTTTTGTTTGCTGGCTTTCATATTTTTTTTTCTCCAGATTAAAGGCAAGTCCCACCATCCAACATTCAGCTAAAAAAAAAGAAAAGGCAACTGCAATAGATAGAGAGGTGGCTTAGGACCAAATGATGCCACAAAGTTTAAATATAATAATCCCAAAATCAAACATGTCTCATATTTGGTAACCAAGCTTCCAAAGGCTGGGTGGGAGTTTTAATTTCCACCCTTTCTCAGCAGATCTTGGCTGCTCTGTGTAGTCAGTTCAAAACTACCACTTCCATCTACTATCTTAAGTTCTTAGTGGCTCCCACTTCACAGGGTGACAGAGACACAAATGGTTATTTCCAATTATTTAGCTGATGAAAACCCCACAGAACAGATGGGTGAGGGAGRAGGACCCTTGTCCTAAGACACCATCAGGGAACAAGAATTTTGCTCCCAGGACRTTTCCTCAAAGCAAGAACAGGTGGGGAGACAAAACAGGCTATTATAAATTGCTCAAGATGCAATTTCTTTCCTTAAATAAATGGCTGAAGCACACCACAGGTTACCAGAGGACATCAGAGAAGCAAGAAATGTGGAAACAGTTCAAGGAAAGAGAAAAACCTGGCRCAGGGCTTGGCAGTGCAGACACCAAGCAGGTCTGTGGGTGGAGAGGAGGAAAAACTGAACACTCTGACTTATAAAGTCTGCAGGTAGCAGGGGAACAGGAGGTGAGCCAGGTCAGAGCAGTTTCAATGCTCACAAAAGGACTCTGCAAACAGCAGCACCTGCCAGACAGAGCGAGCTCCTGCTCTGTCCTCAAGCACACTCTGCCCACTGTTTCCTAATGCAGTTCGTTTTTTTTCTTCTTTCCTCCTCCATGTCTGTAACATCTCCAGTTGACTGAAAAAGCCACTTTCTTTTTGTGGAAATAGGAAAGCTCTCCATTATTCAGCACTTATTCCACATGGATGAAGGTCGAYGGCCTCCTTAAAGAGCTTTCCCGCAGCGTGTAACGTTAATAGCTGCACCAAGATGAAATTAATTTCGTTTTCTGAGATCTTACTTTTGACACTGAACAAAATGCGTGGGATGGGAAGGAACAGCAGTAACAACTCCTTGCATGACTCAAGGGGAATTACACCTCAGGCATCGGGACCAAACCCCACATAAATTTCTGCCTCGCTTCCAGGGCATGCAAAGGACTCTGGACAGCACCAAATCCCAAACTCCTGAATATTTACAAATCACAAGCCAGGACCATCCCTGAGTGACATTCATAACATGTGAGCAAGCTGGCAGAAGACTTCAGGAAGTCTTAAAAATGCTTAGGAGCTTAATGAGGTTAATTACTAGGTAAAAAATACTTTAGTCATTAGAAGTAAGAAGAAACAAACTGTCCACTTAAAGGAGGGRAAAATGAGAATAAATTGCACTGATTGGTATCAGCTCCCCCTGCTCTCATTGGGAAKTCTCCGTTTCCATAGTATTGCCAGTCTCAAGGGCTGGGCCCCAAAAGTTGTACCTCTGATGACTACATGCAACAAAAAAAGAAAAGAAGGGCTGACCATCTCACCCCCCAATACAGTTCTCATTGCAATGGTTACACCGAGAGCCTGTGTGAGCCCTCTGCCAAACCAATCCATACCAGCTTTAATCCTTTCAACAACTGATCTTCTGAATCTGCGTCTTTTTGACTGAATAAGACATGGTGACACCACCAGGGAGTCCTGGACATGTCCCACGAGTCACCCACAGCAAGAAAACCACAGAGAAAAAGACCCTTAATCAGAAACATCTCTCCAGGAAGGCAACAACAAAGCCACCAAAGCTATGAGGATGAACACCAAACTTGGGGTGGGAAGGAGAGTTTGGCAGCAGAGAGCTACAAAGGAAAGAAACCAGGGCAAAAACAATGTAAAGATTAAGAGGAAGGTGGAGATTAAGCACTGTTGTGACCTGCCCATTTTAYTGTGAGTAGAGAAAGGGTAAAAGGAAATACAACAGCAGTGCCCTGCTTCCTGCTGTGCTGATCTGCCCCCGTTCAGGCCACCAGCATCAGACGGCACAAACAGCTCAAAGGAGATTTGCCATCGTGGTGTAGAAATCACATGCCATTTTGAAACCCTGGAATTAAATTGACTTTGCAGTTCAACAGCAAGCACAGAAGGAAGATAAATACAAAGCCAGTGGGTTGAAAGTCAGGATCTCCCTCAGTGCTGGGAACACAGTTTGATTTTGGCTGTGCTGCACAGCTCAAGACTAAAGCTTAAGCTGTGATATGAAGGTTCATACGGCTGAGAAGATATTGGCATTTGGGCAGACGTCAGCAATTCTTTCAAGCGAGTTACAGATACCAAGGGCTGGAAAGTCAGAAGCATTTCTGCTGTGTAAAACGTGACATGCCAAGATATTTATTCTGTTGCAAATGATGCTTTATGTGAACCTTACAAGACTGGGCTTCTTGCTGAAAAACAGACACCCAGAACACACCAAAACACTAAGAACACACCAAAATACTCAGAGGTTTGGCCCAGGTATACTGATGCTCCTGGCATCTGCACCCTCACAGAGCGTTTGGGACTTGCACAGGATCCCAAATTCCTAACACCATGTTGCTCCAAAGAGAAAAATTATAGGAAAATGCCTCTACATTAGTTACAATAAGGCTTGTGAGCACAGACTGGGTGCTGAGTGCATTCTACCAGCGCTGAATACAAATCAGAGGCAACATACAACCACGGATCGCCTGTTAAATGATCAGCTCATGTTTGCACTCCCTGGAAAGGGCTTCTTGCTTCTGGATGGACACGTGGAAGAAGCAGGACGGGAGAAGGGCAGCCCAGGACACGCTGCCCACTGCAGAGCTCCCAGCAGGAATGCTGCCAGTTCCCACGGCCRCTCCGCTTTAGGGACATGGGCACGCCGCGACCCTGGGGCCAGAGCTGCCCAAATGAGGTTCCTTTTAACCTCACTCAAAATAACAAGCTTTGTAGCTCATGGCCAAATATTAAATGTCACTTTCATGTTAATTTTCAAGCTTGGACACAAGTGTTTGTTTTTCAGGGGATGGTCCAGAAAGCCTCTGCCTTCTGCACAGATGGGTACAGCCAAGATCTAGAAAACAATCCACYAGAACTGATGAGACTTGATTTTCCTCCTTATGAAATTATTATATCTGTGATTTTGCTGAATATAAAAGGTTACAGTTAAAACTAGGGATAATGAAAGCAGAAGTTGACTTTCATTAAAAAAAAAAAACCTCACCAGAATATTGCCATTACTTCTGCTACATGAAAAGCCTACTCAAGGCATTTCTCTGTTCAGAAATTAATATTCAAGTTAAGTATTTGACTTGTTACATTCATTTTTTTACAAGGCTCGTTTTATTGGGTTTTCTTCCTTTCTCAAATGAACTCCCTCAAATTTGCTGCTAGAAAACCCTGAAACAGTGGAAATAAAAGGGARCCAGCGTATTCTGTTAAGATTTAGATCATGTCCAGCTGCATAAGAAGTGTAGATAAACAGGAGCAAGGAACTCAGCCAACAGGATTTTGGGCYCATGGGATGGATGACATATGTCTGGGAAACACTTTCTGCCTCCTTGCCATGATTCCAGATCCCACAGAAGGCAGAAGATAAAGGCACAGCTCCAGCCCCATGTGCTCAGGCTGGACATGCAAAGACACAATCACTATTACCTCCACTGCACATTATGCTCTTTGTCACCCTTGAAATTGGTCAGGATCATAAGGCGCTGATGAACCTTCAGTTTATGAATAATTCTTTTTGCTACCTAGAGAAATTACACTACAAATAAAGATAAAAAAGAACTTTTAAATTTCCCTTGAAGTAATCTGGATCATTCTGATTTAACTTTGGCATTCTTTTTTTTTTGTTTTTCTTTAGTAGTCTACAACTTCACCTGAAGAGAATAGTAAACTTGCTGTCTGTAAATGGAGATTTGCTTGGTTACCAGTTGTATGCAAGGGGAATCAGACCTTCATCACCATTTTTAGAGTATCCTGGCTTTGTGCACAGCACTGCACAAATGAAGAGCTGCACCAGACAAATAACAGGTCGCCCATCCAAAAGGGCTTACATTAATTATGTTAATCCAGTAGAGACAGAGGAGTGTGATTAAACAGTCTCTACTGCCTGGGATTTGGCTGTTAGCCAGCGGTAATCCTGCGCAATCTGTGTTTGGAGTGTGTGTGTAAGGAGGATCCTCTAACCACCKATATTCCAAATCAAAGACTTGGGGAGATAATGGCATCCCTGGATGCAGGACCAGTTCCTGGAGAGCAGCACCTCCAGAGATGAACCCAAAACCCCCACTTGACTACCATGAACCTAAGGGCATTGGGGACCTGGGGTTAGGCAGTAACTGTAATTAAAACCAAAAGCCTCGTTAAGGAAGGGCAGAAACAAACCTAGTGCCAAACGCTAACATTCAGCAGTTTCTTATGCACCTGATAGGGGAGGAAGACTCAGCCACATGGACCCTCCAYGCAATCCATTGAGGTTGGATTTGAACTCCCTCTCCCAGAGAGGGGAAACTCTGTACTGGAGGTGGCTCATCCTCCTGCTGCACAGATGAGTCTGTTAAATAACAACTGAAGTGTCACCTCCAAATCTCCCCCTCCTTCAGCCACAACACAACTGCCTGAAAAAGCAATACTGATTCCTGTGCMGCAACACAGCCTGGGGCAGCAGCGGAGCTACAAGACACAGCCTCTACCAAATCACATGTTKGTGACCAGCAGAGAAGGAGAGGTCCCTTCAGGCAACTGAAGGCACTTTGTGCTGAACAGACAGGTTGTGACTAAGCATCCCATAGCCTGGGCTGCAGGCAATGAGCCTCGGTGGTCAATACTGCACCTCATGCTTCTCTTGCAGTGCGTTCCCACGGGTTACACAAGAACAGGAGGTGCAGACCCTGCAGAAAGGAGCCTGTGCCTGCTGTGTGCCAGCTCCCCACTGCAGCAGCCTGCCAGCCTCACCCAGTGATGCCACCAAGCACACTCACTGTCCCCAGARGCACTGATGGTGGCATGTGGCGTGACACAGCCCCGACTCTGCTCCTGCAGCAAAAGGTTATCTCAGCTCCTGGCCCAGCTGGCAGCAAACCCTCAGCACTGCGGAGAGGACCCTGCTGATGGATTATCCACCTGCTGTAACCAGTGCACTGCTGATTTATTCACTCTGTCCCTGGCAGGCTGTCCCCTGTCCAGAGGCATCTCCAGGGAAAAGGTGCAAAAGCCCCGAGTCACTGTTTGCAGTGACTGAGCAAACTTCCCCAGCTCTTTCGGTCCTAAACATCACCTTTGGCAAGCAGGCAGCAGCTCTGTGCTACCTAGCACAGCTCCAGAGAGCAGCTGGCAGCAAAAATAATGAATCATCTGCTGAACTTTGACTGGTGACAGGGTGAGCATGGACTCTGCAGTGCTGGATACAGCTCTGAAGGCTGCGAGGAGCAGAAGCAGAGRCACAACTTCTGGAATGTGGAGTGGGAAAGGTCTGCTTCAAAACATCAAACCCCATTTCTACACTCCCAGCTGCCAGGGAAGCAAATCCTTAAATCTAAAGGGATCCACTTCAACAAATTCCATTCCTCTCTCTTGCATCCCTCTGAGACAGAAAGTCTGCGGGATATTGTGGAAAAATCAAGATGCTCTCAGAACAAAGGCTGAGGTCCCAACCCTCCATTTCCCTGCTTTGCACAATAGAAAATGACAAGTGAAAATGCAGGTCGGGAGAAATGCTGTGTTTCCAAGTCTCTTGGACAGAAAACTGAGGTAGTGACTTCAATATASACACTCACAGAAGATGATAAACATGTCTACAAGCTATTTCTAAACTCCCAGTCTCATTTGCCAACTGAGATGGTACAGACAGCAGGTAATTTCTCTGTCTCAGCAGGGAAGAGAAGACAAATCCATAGACAATACAAAGAAATGTTACTCAGGTAGGAGTCAGAGTCAATCCCTGAGTGCCTGAATAACAAAGCGCAGAACACTTCTACAGAAGTCCAGTTTGCAGTGTGTTCTTTCATATTCKAGAAGAAAAACCCACTCATACAAGCAGACAATAATGTGAAAATGTACCTATTCTACTACTAACTTCATGGTGAATAAACTCACTGTAATCATAAAAACCCCAAATTTACGGATTTGCTGTACCTGCCAGCCCCAGAACATCAACTCAAGCAGAGGTGCTCTTTGATGATTTGCTGACAACTCACTTGTTCAAGGTTTGCATTTAGTTTGAAAAGCTCAACATCCACAGCATGAAAAACAACAACGTTTTCCTTGGGTCAGCAAAACAGGGCAAATGCAGCTTTTCTTTTTCACCCTAACCCTAGCTGGGAGAGGCATGGCTCACATTCAAAGGCACAAGTACTTTCTGCCACACGGCTGGGAATGAGTTTTGCTCTGTAGCCCTGCAACACCATCCAATTCTCAGCTGGAGGTTTTCCAGTTAATAAAACGGCCATATGGGGCATTAAAAAACCAAACCAAAAAACCAAAAGCATTTCCTTCCTTTGCAACCTTCA